>NW_027361899.1:4770000-5080000 GCF_039654945.1 Dendrobates tinctorius | reverse complement strand
CCTCCGGGAAGGCCCCTGGGCCGGACGGGTTTCCCATCAAATTAGGCTGGTTTCACATTAGCGCTTTTTAAGCGCACGCACGGCCGGGGGTGGCTCCGCCCCCGAGCCGGCTCTCTGCCCGGCGTGCCTGCCCCTTGCTTGTAGCGCCGCCTCCTAGCGCACAGCGGCGCCTGCGATCGGCGCACCCCATCTTTAGCATAGGGTGCGCAGGCCGTGCGCTAGTTGCGCTTTGACCTGCGCTGCGCACTTTTGACGGTGCGCCGTGCGCGCCAAAATCAAACTTTTCGGATTTTGGCGCGCACGGCGCACCGTCAAAAGTGCGCAGCGCAGGTCAAAGCGCAACTAGCGCACGGCCTGCGCACGATCTGCGCACCCTATACAGGAAATCCCGAGAGATATTGGCGCCACTTCTGTTGATCGTGTTTAAGGGGATTTGGGGAGGGGGGGGGGGGGCAATCCATGCCGGAGTCCTTCTGCGAGGCTAATATAATAGTGCTTAGAAAGGAGGGGAAGGACCCTTTAGACTGTGGATCTTATCGCCCCATATCGTTAGTGATTGTGGATTATAAGATTTTTACAAAAATTTCGGCCACCAGGCTGATCTCAATTATACTGGAACTTATACACCCCAACCAAACCGGTTTTATGCCGGGTAAAAGCACCTCCGTTAATATTAGACGAGTCCAGTCTGTGGTCCAATATAGCTCTACGATACCAGATGACAAATGGGCATTGGCATCGCTGGATGCGGCCAAGGCATTTGATCCCCTTGAATGGCCTTTTCTCTGTGCATGTTTACAGAAATATGGATTTGGTGATAGGTTTATAAAATGGGTCAATATATTGTACATGAAACCCAAAGCTCGTGTCTTTGTAAATAGCTCCATATCCGAGTCCTTTCCACTACATAGGGGAACCCGTCAGGGGTGTCCCCTCTCCCCGGCCCTTTTTGCTCTTGCGATTGAGGCATTGGTAATTCGTATAAGATCGTCCCCTAATATTTTGGGCATAGAAATAGCGGATCGGGCAGATACCATAGGCCTATATGCTGACGATATGGTGATATTTATGGATAGAGTGGAAGAAGCACGGATACGGGTGATTGCCACTAAATAAATTTAGCAAATACTCTGGCCTGTATATAAGTTGGGAGAAATCCGCCCTGATGCCCCTCTCCCATGCCATGATGCCACGACTTGAGACTCTCTCCTCATTGCCTATTGCACCAAGCTTTAAATATTTGGGTGTTTATATATCTCAGAGCAGCACACTTGATTGGAGGCTTAACATACATCCACTGTTGGAAACGGTTAAAGCTAAATTTGCATCTTGGAGTAAACTCCCGCTGTCGGTAGCCGGACGCATTAATTTAATTAAAATGATATTACTCCCTAAGCTTAACTATTCTCTTCAACACAGTGCTGTGGTGGTACCCAGGGCCTTCTTTGGGAAATTGAACTCCCAAATTACGTCCTTTGTATGGGGGGAAAACTATGCCCAAACTCAGGCTGTCTATCCTGCAAAGACCTAAAAAGGGGGGGGGGGGGGGGCAGCGTTACCAGACTTTTCTATATTACCTGGCTGGACTGGCCAAAGCTATAAGTGGATGCCCGGTGATTATCTCCCTAACTCTGAGAACCACCTGCTCCATGCCGCACGTGCTAATTGTCCACTGGGATTCTTGGAATCGTGGAAAATAAATGTCCCCCCGTCTGCTGCCCCTACTTCGTCTGGCGCGATCAGTGTGGAAACAGATTAAGAGGGTGATTGGCTTTGGGGATATTGTAGCTGAAATGCCCTTGTGGAATAGTAGTTATCTTCCGACACTACTAGAACACCCAACATAACGTCTCCTCTATAGGTGATTTGCATGATAATGGAACCCTATTATCTTTTGAACAAATACAGGTTAAATGCGATGCCCCGAGATCCCAATTCTTCCGCTATCTGCAGCTAAGGTCGGCCTTTCAGTCGCACATGATATCAGTAGGTGCAGACAGTGCTATTTCGTCTCTACCCCAGTAGGAATCCTTAAATCACAGGGTCCCCAGGGTCTCATATCCTCTTCGTACACATATATGCTGTCAGTAGGGGCGGAATCCACCATAAACTTGGTTAAAGGGAGATGGGAAAGGCTCGTCCCTGATACACAGAGAGGAGTGGGAAGAAGTTCTGGAGTCTTCGGTTGGGGTATCGCCGTCTATTAATAACAGAATGGTTTATGATATATATAATTGTATCAATCATATCCGACACGACTCTTCAGGATGGGCCGACTCCAATCATCGGAATGTTTGAGATGTCATTTACTAGATGCAGATTTTAGTCACATGACCTGGCAGTGTCCCATCAGCGCACAATATTGGAAAGAGGTGACATCATTATGAACTTCCCTGGGTCACGCTCCTGTTCCCCTTGAGCCGCTGGTTTGTTTGTTTGGGGTATGGGATGAGGAGACTTGGGACCACTATACTGGGATCTTTTTACGGGAGACGCCATTTATGGCACGAAAGGTTCTGGCATTGCGGTGGATTGAAGGCTCATGTCCTTCCCTTAGGACCTGGATTGATTTAGTGAATTCGATTATCCCATATGAACGTACACTGTATCGAAACAGAGGGTGCCCGGGTAAATTTGGGAAGATCTGGGAGAGGTGGAACTCCTCTCATCTTACTCTGTAAAATGGAGACATCGCAGGTTGCTTTGATAGCTGCCCTCAGCTCGTCTGCATTGTTGGGTCTGGTGTCTCTCATCTTCCTCTTAACAATACTCCACAGATTCTCTATGGGGTTAAGGTCAGGCGAGTTTGCTGCCAATCAAGCCCAGTGATGCTGTTGTGTGTACACCAGGTATTGGTACTTTTGGCAGTGTGGACAGGGGCCAAGTCCTGCTGGAGAATGACATTTCCATCTCCATAAAGCTTGTCGGCAGAGGGAAGCATGAAGAGCTCTAAAATGTCCTGGTAGACGGCTGCGCTGACTTTGGTCTTGATAAAGCACAGTGGACCTACACCAGCAGATGACATGGCTCCCCAAACCATCACTGACTGTGGAGACTTCACACTAGACCTCCAGCAGCTTGGATTGTGGCCTCTCCTCTCTTCCTCCAGACTCTGGGACCATTGACAACAGTCCGGTTCTTCTTCTCTTGGCCCAGGTAAGACACTTCTGGCGTTGTCTATTGGTCATGAGTGGCTGTCACAAGGAATGTGACACTGGTAGCCCATGTCCTGGAGACGTGTGTGTGTGGTGTGAAGCAATGACTCCAGCAGCAGTCCACTCCTTGTGAATCTCCTCCACATTACTGAATGGCCTTTTCTTAATCCTATCCAGGCTGCAGTTATCCCGGTTGCTTGTGCACCTTTTTCTACCACACTTTCCTTCCACTCCACTTTCCATTAATATTCTTGGATACAGCGCTCTGTGAACAGCCGGCTTCTTTAGCGATGATCTTTTGTGGCTTCCCCTCCTTGTGGAGTGTGTCAGTGACGGCCTTCTGGACATCTGTCAGGGCAGCAGTCTTCCCCATGATTGTGGAGCTACCTAAAAAGACTAAGGGACCTTTATAAACACTTAGGAGCCTTTACAGGGGTTTATTGTTAATTATTCTAATTTCCTGAGATAATGACTTTTGGGTTTTCATTGGCTGTAAGCCATAGTCATCAACATTACCAGAAATAAACCCGTGACATAGATCACTCTGTGTGTAATGACTCCATAGAATAGAGGAGAGTCACTGTTCCAATTGAAGAACTGAAATAAATTCAGTTTTTTATGATAATCTAATTTACCGATAAGCACTTTTAGGCTGGAGTCGCACTAAACGTTTGAAAAATCGGTCCGAGTCTCCGTGCTGAGAGTCGCACGAGTATAATGCGAGTACAATCCGATTTTCCACACCTAGCATCCGATTTACATCCGAGTGCAGTGTGATTATAACATGAGCTTTTACATAGAGCAACTCACTATGTCATTTACACATCATTTCCAAAGGAAATATTCTTCAAAACACACATACAGCATATGTTAGATAGAATAAAAGCCGTCAATTCATCTGCTGCATACAGTAAAATCACAGCGTGACAGGTTACAATAAAATAGATATAGACAGATAGAATAGAGATATATAGAGGTCAGTGACACACATATGTATATATAACATAGAAGAAAAGCCGGCAATTCATTAGTACAGTGTGTACAGCTTACCGTACATGTATTTAATAGAAAATTATTTTTCTGAAAAAAAAATGGCGTGGGCTCCCACATAATATTCGTAACCAGCAGAGGGGAAGCCTTTGGCTGGGGGCCAATGTTTATAGCCTGGGAAGAGGGTAATACCCATGGAGCTTCCCAGGCTAATATCAGACCAAAACTGCATACTTAGACTTTACTGGCTATTAAAATGGGGGACCCTAAAAAAAAAAAAAAAAAAAAAAAAAAAAAAAAAATGATGTAGGGTCCCCCTATAATTAATAATCAAAGGTTATGCAGACAGCTGCGGGCTGATATTAATAGCCTAGGAAGGGGCCATGGATACTGCCCCCCCAGGCTACAAAACATCAGCTCTTAGCTGCCCCAGAAAGGCGCATCTCTAAGATGCGCCAATTCTGGCACTTAGCCTCCCTCTTCCCACTTGCCCTGTAGAGGTGGCAAGTGGGGTTGAAGGTTGGGTTTTTTTTTTTTTTAATTTCAAATAAGCGGACTTTATTCTGGCTGTGTGTTTGTTTACAATATAACTATAGGATTGGTAATGGATAGGTGTCTTATACATGCCACTCCATTACTAAGCCATGGGCTTGATGTCACCAGACAATACAAAGGTGACAACAACCCCACAAATATTACCCCATTTGCCACCAGCACAGGGCAAATGGGAAAAGATGTGAAAAGCATCAGAATTGGCACAACTAATAGATGTGCCTATTCTGGGCGACTGTGGGCTGCTATTTTTGGGCTGGGAGGGGGTCAATATTCATGGCCACTTACCAGTCTGAGAACACCAGCCCCTTGCTGAATGCTTTATCTCAGCTGGTTGTCAAAAATGGAGAGGACCTAAGCTTTTTTTTTAATATTTATTTAAATAATTAAAAAACAACTGCATGGGGACCCCTCTATTTTTTTGTAACCAGCCAAGATAAAGCTGACAGCTGAGGGTTGCAGCTCACAGCAGTCAATTTTGCCTGGCTCCTTACCAAAAATACAGGGGAACCAATGTCTTTCTTATTTACTTATAGCGCAGTCGCCAGCTGATATTTCTATCAGCTACACCTGCTTTCCCTCTTATTAGCAGCAGCGGGCGTATGCTGATGGGTGTTGTAGTCCCATCAGCCGACGCCTGTGAGCGGAGAAACTTTTTACCTCCGGTCACAGTTGCGGATTCACGCTGTCGTTTGACAGCAAGGGAGGACACTATGACTGGTGAGAATAATCTTACCCCAATCAGAGGCAGTGTTTGTCACAATGACATGCAAAAGACAGCGTGGCAAACAATGGATGTTCGGGCAATCCATTCAAGTGAATGGGATCCGGGTTTGGATACCCGAACCAAACTTTTTTTTTATTTTTTTAACTGTTCAACCAAACACGCTGGACCCAAACATCCAGGGGTCCATCCATCTCTACTCAGGATCAGTAATGTAATGTATTTACACAGTGACTGCACCAGCAGAATAGTGAGTGCAGCTCTGGAGTATAATACAGGATATAACTCAGGATCAGTAAGGTAATGTATGTACACAGTGACTGCACCAGCAGGATAGTGAGTGCAGCTCTGGAGTATATTACAGGATGTAACTCAGGATCAGTAATGTAATGTATGTACACAGTGACTCCACCAGCAGAATAGTGAGTGCAGCTCTGGAGTATATTACAGGATGTAACTGAGATCAGTAATATAATGTATGTACAAAGTGACTGCACCAGCAGAATAGTGAGTGCAGCTCTGGAGTATAATACAGGAGGTAACTCAGGATCAGTAATGTAAAGTATGTACACAGTGACTCCACCAGCAGAATAGTGAGTGCAGCTCTGGAGTATAATACAGGATGTAACTCAGGATCAGTAATGTAATGTATGTACACAGTGACTGCACCAGCAGAATAGTGAGTGCAGCTCTGGAGAAAAATAAAGGATCAGTAATGTACAGTCATGGCCAAAAGTTTTGAGAATGACACAAATATTATATTTTCACATGATCTGCTGGCCTCTGGTTTTTATGTGTGTTTGTCAGATGTTTTTATCACATACGGAAATATAATTGCAATCATATTATGAGTAACAAAAGGTTATATTGACAGTTAGAATGAGTTAATGCAAGTCAATATTTGCTCACCTCGTCTTCTCCGAATAAGCCGTTTTCCAGATGTCCCAAACAATCGAAAAGGGGATTCATCAGAGAAAATGACTTTACCCCAGTCCTCAGCACTCCACTCCCTGTACCTCTTGCAGAATATCAGTCTGTCCATGATGTTTTTTCTGGAGAGATGTGGCTTCTTTGCCACTCACACCTGCCTGCTGCCATTCCTGAGCAAGCTCTGCACTGCTGGTAGCCCGATCCTGCAGCTGAAACACTTAAGAGACGGTCCTGGCGCTTGCTGGTCTTTCTTGGGCGCCCTGGAGCCTTTTTGGCAACAAGGGAACCTCTCTCCTTGAAGTTCTTGATGATGCGATAGATTGTTGACTGAGGTGCAATCTTTCTAGCTGCGATACTCTTCCCTGTTAGGCCATTTTTGTGCAGTGCAATGATGACTGCACATGTTTCTTTAGAAATAACCATGGTTAACAGAAGAGAAACAATGATGCCAAGCACCAGTCTCCTTTTAAAGTGTCCAGTGGTGTCATTCTTACTTAATCATGACAGATTGATCTCCAGCCCTGTCCTCATCAACACCCACACCTGTGTTAATGGAGCAATCACTGAAACGATGTTAGCTGGTCCTTTTAAGGCAGGGCTGCAATGATGTTGAAATGTGTTTTGGGGGATAAAGTTCATTTTCTAGGCAAATATTGACTTTGCAAGTAATTGCTGTTAAGCTGATCACGCTTTATAACATTCTGGAGTATATGCAAATTGCCATTAGAAAAAATGAAGCAGTAGACTTTGTAAAAATTAATATTTGTGTCATTCTCAAAACTTTTGGCCATGACTAATATATGTACAATGTATAACCTTACAATAACCCCAGCAAAGAACAAACAGATGAACGGCATACTAGGGCACACAAATCACCACATTAACAGACGGAGCTATTTATCTGAAGTATTGCGGTATATATTTCAGTCAAAAAACATGAATATTTTAATGTGAAGCGAAAAAAGGAGAAATATGCAGCACTCACCGATATAGCTGAAAAACTGTGCGTCTTTATTTCACATGAATTCCATCAATAGATGTGTGGACATGCAGGACGTTAGAGGAATGCTAGGGGAGGGAGGTCCACCTGGACCCGTAGAAGCGAGTAATCGCGAAACGGCTGTGGACCGGCACCTCCCTCCCATAGCATTCCTCTAACGTCCTGCATGTCCACATATCTATTGATGGAATTCATGTGAAATAAAGATGCACAGTTTTTCAGCTATATCGGTGAGTGCTGCATATTTCTTCTTTTTTCGCTTCACATTGAAATAACCTTACAATAATTCTGTTCTGAACTGCAGAGAACAAAAATTTTGTAAATACTAACTATAGGAACTCATCCTAAATATTGTAGAGGTAGTCTACTACAGCCAATTGTCCACCTCCTGTAGGCGAAAACTCCCTAAAATGACGCACATCAGTACACATTTTGCCCTGTAGGCACCATTACAGTCTATGGCCCTGTCGGCGCATACATCCGAATCACGTTTTGCCGGAGGTCCAGACGTAAACCCTAATGGGGGTCACCTAAGGGGTGCCAAAACTCAATGTGGAAGCACCATAAGACAAGGGGGTGAGAACATAGAGTCTCAATAACACAAAACTGTCACTTCCCTAAGGTGCACGGGATCAATGACTCCAGCGCAGACTCTGGCGCTCTTTATTCTTGTGGTTACAGTGCCCATTGTGGTCATTGTTATTTCATGAATGGTGAATCAATAATAAGCAAAAAATAAGAAATTTTGTGATGTTTCTTATCTGAGAAATCTGCTCCGTTTTTCCTTCTGAACACATCATTTAGGCCACGTTCACACATTCAGGATCCGGTCAGTATTTTACATCAGTATTTGTAGCCAAAACCAGGAGAGGAACAATCAGAGGAGAAGTGTCATAGAAACTCGTCACCACGTCTGGATTATCACCCACTGCTGGTTTACAAATACTGATGTAAAATACTGACCGGATACTGATCGTGTGAACGTGGCCAGACTCTAAAAATTCTCAATTGTCAGGTAAAATTCAGTGAAGATGAGATGACAGCTGGTGCTGATAAGATTCTATGTAGAGGGGAGGAGCTACAAGCAGAGCTCCTCCTCCTCATCAGCATAGAACTCTATGAGCACCAGCTGTCATCTCCTCTCAGGAAAGTATAAATCTGTTTTCACAAAATCCTGTGACAGAGATCAGTGCTGGCGCAGAAAGCAGATTTCTCTGATAAGATCTATCACAAAGTTTCTTATTTTTACATGTGCTACTGAGTAAGGAAAGAAAAATCAAAACAACGGTGACACTTTCACATGATACGAGAAAATATCGCCCACAAACCTAACATTTTCATCAAAACTTGTAGCTTAAAATCCAGGGGAAGTTTGGGAGGAGCGTGAATTATATTTGCGCACAAGTTAAGCAAAAAAGTTGTAAATGTGACCACAAAAATCAGGATTACAATCATCTGGTGCTGCATATTGTCAGGGAGGGTGAACAGTGTGGGGGTAATGGGGGTCAGAGTACCAGTGTAGGGCACACGGGGTCAGGGCCGCGCGGCGTACGGGGGGGGGGGGGTCAGGGACGCGCGGCGTACGGGGGGGGTCAGGGACGCGCGGCGTACGGGGGGGGTCAGGGACGCGCGGCGTACGGGGGGGGTCAGGGACGCGCGGCGTACGGGGGGGGTCAGGGACGCGCGGCGTACGGGGGGGGTCAGGGACGCGCGGCGTACGGGGGGGGTCAGGGACGCGCGGCGTGGCGGAGTACGGGGGTCAGGGCCGCGCGGCGTGGCGGAGTACGGGGGTCAGGGCCGCGCGGCGTGGCGGAGTACGGGGGTCAGGGCCGCGCGGCGTGGCGGAGTACGGGGGTCAGGGCCGCGCGGCGTGGCGGAGTACGGGGGTCAGGGCCGCGCGGCGTGGCGGAGTACGGGGGTCAGGGCCGCGCGGCGTGGCGGAGTACGGGGGTCAGGGCCGCGCGGCGTGGCGGAGTACGGGGGTCAGGGCCGCGCGGCGTGGCGGAGTACGGGGGTCAGGGCCGCGCGGCGTGGCGGAGTACGGGGGTCAGGGCCGCGCGGCGTGGCGGAGTACGGGGGTCAGGGCCGCGCGGCGTGGCGGAGTACGGGGGTCAGGGCCGCGCGGCGTGGCGGAGTACGGGGGTCAGGGCCGCGCGGCGTGGCGGAGTACGGGGGTCAGGGCCGCGCGGCGTGGCGGAGTACGGGGGTCAGGGCCGCGCGGCGTGGCGGAGTACGGGGGTCAGGGCCGCGCGGCGTGGCGGAGTACGGGGGTCAGGGCCGCGCGGCGTGGCGGAGTACGGGGGTCAGGGCCGCGCGGCGTGGCGGAGTACGGGGGTCAGGGCCGCGCGGCGTGGCGGAGTACGGGGGTCAGGGCCGCGCGGCGTGGCGGAGTACGGGGGGGGTCAGGGCCGCGCGGCGTGGCGGTGTACGGGGGGGGTCAGGGCCGCGCGGCGTGGCGGTGTACGGGGGGGGTCAGGGCCGCGCGGCGTGGCGGTGTACGGGGGGGGTCAGGGCCGCGCGGCGTGGCGGTGTACGGGGGGGGTCAGGGCCGCGCGGCGTGGCGGTGTACGGGGGGGGTCAGGGCCGCGCGGCGTGGCGGTGTACGGGGGGGGTCAGGGCCGCGCGGCGTGGCGGTGTACGGGGGGGGTCAGGGCCGCGCGGCGTGGCGGTGTACGGGGGGGGTCAGGGCCGCGCGGCGTGGCGGTGTACGGGGGGGGTCAGGGCCGCGCGGCGTGGCGGTGTACGGGGGGGGTCAGGGCCGCGCGGCGTGGCGGTGTACGGGGGGGGTCAGGGCCGCGCGGCGTGGCGGTGTACGGGGGGGGTCAGGGCCGCGCGGCGTGGCGGTGTACGGGGGGGGTCAGGGCCGCGCGGCGTGGCGGTGTACGGGGGGGGTCAGGGCCGCGCGGCGTGGCGGTGTACGGGGGGGGTCAGGGCCGCGCGGCGTGGCGGTGTACGGGGGGGGTCAGGGCCGCGCGGCGTGGCGGTGTACGGGGGGGGTCAGGGCCGTGCGGCGTGGCGGTGTACGGGGGGGGTCAGGGCCGTGCGGCGTGGCGGTGTACGGGGGGGGTCAGGGCCGTGCGGCGTGGCGGTGTACGGGGGGGGTCAGGGCCGTGCGGCGTGGCGGTGTACGGGGGGGGTCAGGGCCGTGCGGCGTGGCGGTGTACGGGGGGGGTCAGGGCCGTGCGGCGTGGCGGTGTACGGGGGGGGTCAGGGCCGTGCGGCGTGGCGGTGTACGGGGGGGGTCAGGGCCGTGCGGCGTGGCGGTGTACGGGGGGGGTCAGGGCCGTGCGGCGTGGCGGTGTACGGGGGGGGTCAGGGCCGTGCGGCGTGGCGGTGTACGGGGGGGGTCAGGGCCGTGCGGCGTGGCGGTGTACGGGGGGGGTCAGGGCCGTGCGGCGTGGCGGTGTACGGGGGGGGTCAGGGCCGTGCGGCGTGGCGGTGTACGGGGGGGGTCAGGGCCGTGCGGCGTGGCGGTGTACGGGGGGGGTCAGGGCCGTGCGGCGTGGCGGTGTACGGGGGGGGTCAGGGCCGTGCGGCGTGGCGGTGTACGGGGGGGGTCAGGGCCGTGCGGCGTGGCGGTGTACGGGGGGGGTCAGGGCCGTGCGGCGTGGCGGTGTACGGGGGGGGTCAGGGCCGTGCGGCGTGGCGGTGTACGGGGGGGGTCAGGGCCGTGCGGCGTGGCGGTGTACGGGGGGGGTCAGGGCCGTGCGGCGTGGCGGTGTACGGGGGGGGTCAGGGCCGTGCGGCGTGGCGGTGTACGGGGGGGGTCAGGGCCGTGCGGCGTGGCGGTGTACGGGGGGGGTCAGGGCCGTGCGGCGTGGCGGTGTACGGGGGGGGTCAGGGCCGTGCGGCGTGGCGGTGTACGGGGGGGGTCAGGGCCGTGCGGCGTGGCGGTGTACGGGGGGGGTCAGGGCCGTGCGGCGTGGCGGTGTACGGGGGGGGTCAGGGCCGTGCGGCGTGGCGGTGTACGGGGGGGGTCAGGGCCGTGCGGCGTGGCGGTGTACGGGGGGGGTCAGGGCCGTGCGGCGTGGCGGTGTACGGGGGGGGTCAGGGCCGTGCGGCGTGGCGGTGTACGGGGGGGGTCAGGGCCGTGCGGCGTGGCGGTGTACGGGGGGGGTCAGGGCCGTGCGGCGTGGCGGTGTACGGGGGGGGTCAGGGCCGTGCGGCGTGGCGGTGTACGGGGGGGGTCAGGGCCGTGCGGCGTGGCGGTGTACGGGGGGGGTCAGGGCCGTGCGGCGTGGCGGTGTACGGGGGGGGTCAGGGCCGTGCGGCGTGGCGGTGTACGGGGGGGGTCAGGGCCGTGCGGCGTGGCGGTGTACGGGGGGGGTCAGGGCCGTGCGGCGTGGCGGTGTACGGGGGGGGTCAGGGCCGTGCGGCGTGGCGGTGTACGGGGGGGGTCAGGGCCGTGCGGCGTGGCGGTGTACGGGGGGGGTCAGGGCCGTGCGGCGTGGCGGTGTACGGGGGGGGTCAGGGCCGTGCGGCGTGGCGGTGTACGGGGGGGGTCAGGGCCGTGCGGCGTGGCGGTGTACGGGGGGGGTCAGGGCCGTGCGGCGTGGCGGTGTACGGGGGGGGTCAGGGCCGTGCGGCGTGGCGGTGTACGGGGGGGGTCAGGGCCGTGCGGCGTGGCGGTGTACGGGGGGGGTCAGGGCCGTGCGGCGTGGCGGTGTACGGGGGGGGTCAGGGCCGTGCGGCGTGGCGGTGTACGGGGGGGGTCAGGGCCGTGCGGCGTGGCGGTGTACGGGGGGGGTCAGGGCCGTGCGGCGTGGCGGTGTACGGGGGGGGTCAGGGCCGTGCGGCGTGGCGGTGTACGGGGGGGGTCAGGGCCGTGCGGCGTGGCGGTGTACGGGGGGGGTCAGGGCCGTGCGGCGTGGCGGTGTACGGGGGGGGTCAGGGCCGTGCGGCGTGGCGGTGTACGGGGGGGGTCAGGGCCGTGCGGCGTGGCGGTGTACGGGGGGGGTCAGGGCCGTGCGGCGTGGCGGTGTACGGGGGGGGTCAGGGCCGTGCGGCGTGGCGGTGTACGGGGGGGGTCAGGGCCGTGCGGCGTGGCGGTGTACGGGGGGGGTCAGGGCCGTGCGGCGTGGCGGTGTACGGGGGGGGTCAGGGCCGTGCGGCGTGGCGGTGTACGGGGGGGGTCAGGGCCGTGCGGCGTGGCGGTGTACGGGGGGGGTCAGGGCCGTGCGGCGTGGCGGTGTACGGGGGGGGTCAGGGCCGTGCGGCGTGGCGGTGTACGGGGGGGGTCAGGGCCGTGCGGCGTGGCGGTGTACGGGGGGGGTCAGGGCCGTGCGGCGTGGCGGTGTACGGGGGGGGTCAGGGCCGTGCGGCGTGGCGGTGTACGGGGGGGGTCAGGGCCGTGCGGCGTGGCGGTGTACGGGGGGGGTCAGGGCCGTGCGGCGTGGCGGTGTACGGGGGGGGTCAGGGCCGTGCGGCGTGGCGGTGTACGGGGGGGGTCAGGGCCGTGCGGCGTGGCGGTGTACGGGGGGGGTCAGGGCCGTGCGGCGTGGCGGTGTACGGGGGGGGTCAGGGCCGTGCGGCGTGGCGGTGTACGGGGGGGGTCAGGGCCGTGCGGCGTGGCGGTGTACGGGGGGGGTCAGGGCCGTGCGGCGTGGCGGTGTACGGGGGGGGTCAGGGCCGTGCGGCGTGGCGGTGTACGGGGGGGGTCAGGGCCGTGCGGCGTGGCGGTGTACGGGGGGGGTCAGGGCCGTGCGGCGTGGCGGTGTACGGGGGGGTCAGGGCCGTGCGGCGTGGCGGTGTACGGGGGGGTCAGGGCCGTGCGGCGTGGCGGTGTACGGGGGGGTCAGGGCCGTGCGGCGTGGCGGTGTACGGGGGGGTCAGGGCCGTGCGGCGTGGCGGTGTACGGGGGGGTCAGGGCCGTGCGGCGTGGCGGTGTACGGGGGGGTCAGGGCCGTGCGGCGTGGCGGTGTACGGGGGGGTCAGGGCCGTGCGGCGTGGCGGTGTACGGGGGGGTCAGGGCCGTGCGGCGTGGCGGTGTACGGGGGGGTCAGGGCCGTGCGGCGTGGCGGTGTACGGGGGTCAGGGCCGTGCGGCGTGGCGGTGTACGGGGGTCAGGGCCGTGCGGCGTGGCGGTGTACGGGGTCAGGGCCGCACAGGGTCTCTGAGGTGAGCCTGCGCCCCCCACCCTCGGTGCCCGGTCTCTTACCCCCAGAATCCGCAGGGGCAGCGCGGGGGGAGGCTGGGCGGTTTGCTCCGCTCGCTGCCGGTGTCTCCCATGTCTCACAGGCCTGGGCCGCTCTCTCTACACCAAGGCCAGGGTCTCCGCGCCGCTCGCACTCCCTGCTGCCCCTGAGCTGTCCGGGACCCTCACAGGATAACGGCCGGGGACGGGGCCGGCGGAACGCGGCGACTCCGGGGCGACCAGTCCGAGGCTCCAAACCGTGATTCCAGGCCGGTCAGCTGGAGGCGGGTCGTACCAACTGCAAAATGGGGGAGCAGCCACCCTGGAGCGCGGCACAGGAGAGCGGTGCCACCCACAAGCCACAGATGTCACTGTCACCACAGCATAAACGACCAGAAATATCAGGCACCGCGGTATTACCGGCGCCTCCACGGTCACAGCTCTACCAAAATGTGCTCCATAAGTCCCAGCACCCCTCTTTACTTAATGGTATAGTCCTCTCTGGAGTCTCAGTTCAGGCGAAGAGGCACAGACCTGAAATCAGCTGGAAAAGGACGAAACCATTCCGCCACTGGGGGGGGTACATTGTACTGTGAGGTATTCAGTCCCGACCTGAGTCCAGACATTACATGATCCTGACAGGAAATCAAGAAAATACTGGGAACGAATGAAGAATGATCAGAGGAAGCTTAATTATCAGAAAAACAAGCCCTGATGTGCTGACTGTACCGAGGAACCCCCCAGCAGCAGGTGGTACAGGCCGCAGAGGGAGCTGGGAGGATGAAGTTGGACCAAAGCCAAAATAGAAGAGGAAATAGAGAGATCAACACGATCTACCCCTATATACCGCGGGTACAGTGCATCTACCCCTATATACCGCGGGTACAGTGTATCTACCCCTATATACCGCGGGTACAGTGTATCTACCCCTATATACCGCGGGTACAGTGTATCTACCCCTATATACCGCGGGTACAGTGTATCTACCCCTATATACCGCGGGTACAGTGTATCTACCCCTATATACCGCGGATACAGTGTATCTACCCCTATATACCGCGGGTACAGTGTATCTACCCCTATATACCGCGGGTACAGTGTATCTACCCCTATATACCGCGGGTACAGTGCATCTACCCCTATATACCGCGGGTACAGTGTATCTACCCCTATATACCGCGGGTACAGTGTATCTACCCCTATATACCGCGGGTACAGTGTATCTACCCCTATATACCGCGGGTACAGTGTATCTACCCCTATATACCGCGGGTACAGTGTATCTACCCCTATATACCGCGGATACAGTGTATCTACCCCTATATACCGCGGGTACAGTGTATCTACCCCTATATACCGCGGATACAGTGTATCTACCCCTATATACCGCGGGTACAGTGTATCTATCCCTATATACCGCGGATACAGTGTATCTACCCCTATATACCGCGGGTACAGTGTATCTACCCCTATATACCGCGGGTACAGTGTATCTACCCCTATATACCGCGGATACAGTGTATCTACCCCTATATACCGTGGGTACAGTGTATATACCCCTATATACCCGGGTACAGTGTATCTACCCCTATATACCGCGGATACAGTGTATCTACCCCTATATACCGCGGGTACAGTATATCTACCCCTATATACCGCGGGTACAGTGCATCTACCCCTATATACCGCGGGTACAGTGCATCTACATCTACAGTGCATCTAGAGCTGAGGCGAGCTTCCAGGGCTGCTGAGCGCAGATGGAAAAGATCCCACTCCAACGAGCATTTCATCGCATTCAAACAGTCCCTCACTACTTTCAAGACCACACTCGCCACAGCTAAACAAACCTACTTCTCATCTCTCATATCCTCCCTGTCTCACAACCCTAAACAGTTATTCAACACCTTCAATTCTCTCCTCCGCCCCCCAGCACCTCCTCCCTCCCCACTCATCTCAGCTGAAGACTTTGCCTCATTTTTCAAGCAGAAAATTGATAACATCAGGGACAGTTTTGGTCAACAACCCCCAGAGCCCTTCCTCCCGACTTCCCAGCCCTCCACCTTCAAAACCAACTTCTCCACCATTACAGAAGATCGACTCTCCACTCTACTCTCAAGATCACATCTCACCACCTGTGCACTCGACCCGATCCCATCCCACTTCATCCCAAACCTCACCACAGTCTTCATCCCAACCCTAACCCATCTCTTCAACCTATCACTAACAACTGGTGTTTTCCCCTCAAGCTTTAAACATGCCTCCATCACACCTATCCTCAAAAAGCCCTCTCTTGACCCATCCTCTGTATCTAGCTATCGCCCTATATCACTTCTCCCATACGCCTCCAAGCTACTGGAACAACACGTCTACCTTGAACTGTCCTCCCATCTCTCTTCTTGCTCCCTCTTCGACCGCTTACAATCTGGCTTCCGGTCACACCACTCCACTGAAACTGCCCTTACTAAGGTCACCAATGACCTCTTAACTGCCAAGAGCAAGCGACACTACTCTGTCCTCCTCCTCCTGGACCTGTCGGCTGCCTTTGACACAGTGGACCATTCCCTATTATTACAGACCCTCTCATCCCTCGGCATCACAGACTTGGCCCTCTCCTGGATCTCATCATACCTAACAGACCGGACATTCAGCGTCTCCCACTCACACACCACCTCCTCACCTCGCCCCCTATCTGTCGGAGTCCCACAAGGTTCAGTCCTAGGGCCCCTGCTGTTCTCTATTTACACCTTTGGCCTGGGACAGCTCATAGAATCTCATGGCTTTCAGTATCATCTTTATGCTGATGACAGATCTACATCTCTGGACCAGATATCACCTCCCTGCTAACCAGAATCCCACAATGTCTGTCCACTATTTCATCCTTCTTCTCCACTAGATATCTGAAACTCAACATGGACAAAACAGAATTCATCATCTTTCCCCCATCTCACGTGACCCCCCCTACGAACCTATCAATTACAGTAAATGACTGCCCACTCTCCCCAGTCCCACAAGCTCGCTGCCTCGGAGTAATCCTTGATGCTGATCTCTCCTTCAAACCACATATCCAAACCCTTTCCACTTCCTGCCGACTTCAACTCAAAAATATTTCACGCATCCGTTCATTCCTCACCCAAGAATCTGCAAAAACCCTAGTCCATGCCCTCATCATCTCTCGCCTTGACTACTGCAACCTCATGCTCTGCGGCCTCCCCTCAAACACTCTCGCACCCCTCCAATCTATTCTAAACTCTGCTGCCCGACTAATCCACCTGTCCCCCCGCTATTCCCCAGCTTCTCCCCTCTGTCAATCCCTTCACTGGCTCCCAATTGCCCAGAGACTCCATTACAAAACCCTAACCATGACATACAAAGCCATCCACAACCTGTCTCCTCCATACATCTGTGACCTCGTCTCCCGGTACTTTCCTGCACGCAACCTCCGATCCTCACAAGATCTCCTTCTCTACTCCCCTCTTATCTCCTCTTCCCACAATCGCATACAAGATTTCTCTCGCGCATCACCCCTACTCTGGAACTCTCTACCACAACATATCAGACTCTCACCTACCATCGAAACCTTCAAAAAGAGCCTGAAGACCCACCTCTTCCGACAAGCCTATAACCTGCAGTAACCACCGATCGACCAAACCGCTGCACGACCAGCTCTACCCCCGCCTACTGTATTATCACCCATCCCTTGTAGATTGTGAGCCCTCGCGGGCAGGGTCCTCTCTCCTCCTGTACCAGTTATGACTTGTATTGTTTAAGATTATTGTACTTGTTTTTATGTATACCCCTCCTCACATGTAAAGCGCCATGGAATAAATGGCGCTATAACAATAAATAATAATAATAATAATAATAATCTACCCCTATATACCGCGGGTACAGTGCATCTACCCCTATATACCGCGGGTACAGTGCATCTACCCCTATATACCGCGGGTACAGTGTATCTACCCCTATATACCGCGGGTACAGTGTATCTACCCCTATATACCGCGGGTACAGTGTATCTACCCCTATATACCGCGGGTACAGTGTATCTACCCCTATATACCGCGGGTACAGTATATCTACCCCTATATACCGCGGGTACAGTGTATCTACCCCTATATATCGCGGGTACAGTGTATCTACCCCTATATACCGCGGATACAGTGTATCTACCCCTATATACCGCGGGTACAGTGTATCTACCCCTATATACCGCGGATACAGTGTATCTAACCCCCTATATACCGCGGGTACAGTGTATCTACCCCTATATACCGCGAGTACAGTGTATCTACCCCTATATACCGCGGGTACAGTGTATCTACCCCTATATACCGCGGATACAGTGTATCCACCCCTATATACCGCGGGTACAGTGTATCTACCCCTATATACCGCGGATACAGTGTATCTACCCCTATATACCGCGGGTACAGTGTATCTACCCCCTATATACCGCAGATACAGTGTATCTACCTCCTATATACCGCGGATACAGTGTATCTACCCATATATACTGCGGATACAGTGTATCTACCCCCTATATACCGCGGGTACAGTGTATCTACCCCTATATACCGCGGACACAGTGTATCTACCCCTATATACCACGGATACAGTGTATCTACCCCTATATACCGCGGACACAATGTATCGACCCCCTATATACCGCGGGTACAGTGTATCTACCCCTATATACCGCAGATACAGTGTATCTACCCCTATATACCGTGGACACAGTGTATCTACCCCTATATACCGCGGACACAGTGTATCTACCCCTATATACCACAGACACAGTGTATCTACCCCTATATACCGCATATACAATGTATCCACCCCTATATACCACAGATACAGTGTATCTACCCCTATATACCGCGGATACAGTGTATCTACCCCCTATATACCATGGATACAGTGTATCTACCCCCCTATATACCGTGGATACAATGTATCAACCCCCTATATACCGCGGGTACAGTGTATATACCCCCTATATACCGCAGATACAGTGTATCTACCCCTATATACCGTGGATACAGTGTATCTACCCCTATATACCGCGGATACAGTGTATCTACCCCTATATACCGCGGATACAGTGTATCTACCCCTATATACCACAGATACAGTGTATCTACCCCCTATATACCGCGGATACAATGTATCAACCCCTATATACCACAGATACAGTGTATCTACCCCTATATACCGCGGATACAGTGTATCTACCCCTATATACCATGGATGCAGTGTATCTACCCCTATATACCGCAGATACAGTGTATCTACCCCTATATACCGCAGATACAGTGTATCCACCCCTATATACCATGGATACAGTGTATCTACCCCTATATACCACAGACACAGTGTATCTACCCCTATATACAGCGGATACAAGGTATCGACCCCTATATACCGCGGATACAGTGTATCTACCCCTATATACCACAGATACAGTGTATCTACCCCTATATACCGCGGATACAGTGTATCTACCCCTATATACCACAGATACAGTGTATCTACCCCTATATACCGCGGATACAGTGTATCTACCCCTATATACCATGGATGCAGTGTATCTACCCCTATATACCACAGATACAGTGTATCTACCCCTATATACCGCAGATACAGTGTATCTACCCCTATATACCGCGGATACAGTGTATCTACCCCTGATATACCGCGGATACAGTGTATCTACCTCTATATACCACGCATACAGTGTATCTACCCCCTATATACCGCAGATAGTGTATCTACCCTTATATACCGCGGATACAATGTATCTACCCCTATATACCGCGGATACAGTGTATCTACCCATATATACCATGGATACAGTGTATCTACCCATATATACCGCCGATACAATGTATCTAACCCCCTATATAACGCGGATACAGTGTATCTACCCATATATATATCACGGATACAATGTATCTACCTCCTATATACCGCGGATACAGTATATCTACCTCTATATACCGCAGATACAGTATCTACCCCTATATACCGCGGATACAATGTATCTACCCCCTATATAACGCGGATACAGTGTATCTACCCATATATACCGCGGATACAATGTATCTACCTCCTATATACCGCGGATACAGTGTATCTACCCCCTAAATACCGCAGATAGTGTATGTACCCCTATATACCGCGGATACAATGTATCTACCCCTATATACAGCAGATACAATGTATCTACCCTATATACCGCGGATACAATGTATATACCCCTATATACCACAGATACAGTGTATCTACCCATATATACCGCGGATACAGTGTATCTACCCATATATACCGCGGATACAGTGTATCTACCCCCTATATACCGCAGATACAGTGTATCTACCCCTATATACAGTGGATACAGTGTATCTAACCCCCTATATACTGCGTATACAATGTATCTACCCCTATATACCGCGGATACAGTGTATCTACCCCTATATACCGCGGATACAGTGTATCTACCCCTATATACCGCGGATACAATGCATATACCCCTATATACCGCGGATACAGTGTATCTACCCATATATACCACGGATACAATGTATCTACCCCTATATACCACGTATACAATGTACCTACCCCTATATACAGAGGATATAATGTATCTACCCCTATATACCGCGGATACAGTGTATCTACCCCTATATACCGTGGGTACAATGTATCCACCCCCATATACCGCGGATTTACCCCTATATACCGCGGATACAGTGTATATACCCATATATACCGCAGATACAGTGTATATACCACTATATACCGCGAAGACAGTGTATCTACCCCTATTTACCGTGGATACAGTGTATCTACCCCTATATACGCGGATACAGTGTATCTACCCCTATACACCGCGGATACAGTGTATCTACCCCCTAAATACCGCAGATAGTGTATGTACCCCTATATACCGCGGATACAATGTATCTACCCCTATATACAGCGGATACAATGTATCTACCCTATATACCGCGGATACAATGTATATACCCCTATATACCACAGATACAGTGTATCTACCCATATATACCGCGGATACAGTGTATCTACCCATATATACCGCGGATACAGTGTATCTACCCCCTATATACCGCAGATACAGTGTATCTACCCCTATATACAGTGGATACAGTGTATCTAACCCCCTATATACTGTGTATACAATGTATCTACCCCTATATACCGCGGATACAGTGTATCTACCCCTATATACCGCGGATACAGTGTATCTACCCCTATATACCGCGGATACAATGCATATACCCCTATATACCGCGGATACAGTGTATCTACCCATATATACCACGGATACAATGTATCTACCCCTATATACCACGTATACAATGTACCTACCCCTATATACAGAGGATATAATGTATCTACCCCTATATACCGCGGATACAGTGTATCTACCCCTATATACCGTGGGTACAATGTATCCACCCCCATATACCGCGGATTTACCCCTATATACCGCGGATACAGTGTATATACCCATATATACCGCAGATACAGTGTATATACCACTATATACCGCGAAGACAGTGTATCTACCCCTATTTACCGTGGATACAGTGTATCTACCCCTATATACGCGGATACAGTGTATCTACCCCTATACACCGCGGATACAGCGGATCTACCCTTATATACCGCGAATACAATGCATCTAGCCCTATATACCACAGATACAGTGCATCTACCCCTATATACCGTGGGTACAATGCATCTACCCCTCTATACCGCGGATACAGTGTATCTACCCCTATACCGCGGATACAATGTATCTACCCCTATATACCGCGGATCTACCCCTATATACCACGGATACAGTGTATCTACACCTATATACCGCGGATACAGTGTAACTACCCCTATATATCGCGAATACAGTGTATATACCCCTATATACCGCGAATACAGTGTATCTACCCCTATATACCACGGATACAGTGTATCTACCCCTATATACCGCAGATGCAATGTATCTACCCCTATATACCGCGGGTACAGTGTATCTACCCCTATATACCGCGGATACAGTGTATCTACCCCTATATACCGCGGATACAGTGTATCTACCCCTATATACCACGGATACAGTGTATCTACCCCCTATATACAGCAGATACAATGTATCTACCCCTATATACTGCGGATACACTGTATCTACCCCTGTATACCGCGGGTACAATGTATCTACCCCTATATACCGCACATACAATGTGTCTACCCCCTATTTACCGCAGATACACTGTATCTACCCCTATATACCGCGGATACAATGTATCTACCCCTATATACAGCGGATACAATGTATCTACCCCTATATACCGCGGATACAGTGTATCTACCCCTATATACCGCGGGTACAGTGTATCTACCCCCTATATACAGCGGATACAATGTATCTACCCCTATATACCGCGGATACAGTGTATCTACCCCTATATACCGTGGATACAATGTATCTACCCCTATATACCGCGGATACAGTGTATCTACCCCTATATACCATGGATACAGTGTATCTACCCCCTATATACTGCGGATACAATGTATCACACCCCCCCTATATACCATGGATACAATGTATCTACCCCTATATACCGTGTGTGACGGGAGTATTCTCCAGAGCAAGGAGGGACAACAGGCCTGGGAACGATCCAACAGATTTATTGACCAGAAAACAGGAACAACACGAAGGTAATTTGCAGAGTCCCAAAATAAATCCACAGGAAACTGATTCGGGGGCACCTCCCGACAATCCTTGTGCCAGATCACAAAACCATAGTCCTTTAAGAGTCCCAGAAATCCACCACGATCACACAGAGGCCGAAGCTTCCTCAGACAGCCTCGTCCTTCTCTTTTAGCATCCAACTCACATCTGATCTTAAAGCAAGAATGTATTGTCAGGGCTCCTGGGATCAGTCCATCTGAAGGGGGGTAGGGGTCACACCTACTATTCAATGGTTTGGTCCATCAGAAGATTCTAGAAATGTAAGGGCTCCACTGAGTCTACAGGATGTGTATTGTAGGTTATCTTCTGCTTAGGAACACAATAGCCAAAGTTCCACTAGCTGTTGACACAAGCCTAAATTAGATTATGGTCCAGGTACATCACAAGACATTGCAAAGTATTGGGGGAAGGAGACATGGTTAATTTACAGCAAATACAACCAGAGAAAAGTTAAATGACATATTATACAAAATACAGGACAGGGCAAAACTACAAATCATGACAATCCCTTCCCCTCCCAATTTGTGTACATACTAGGGACCTCTACAGGTCACTGGTTAAGTACACACAGGCATGGCTGACAGGACTCAGGGCTCCTCTTGCCTGGACAGTCCATCTGCATTTTGGTGTTGGCTGCCTCTTCTATACTGTATGGTAAAGTTATAGGGCTGCAGTGCCAGGCTCCATCGTAGTAAGCGTCCATTGTCCCCAGAGACTCTGTTCAGCCAGGTGAGGGGATTGTGATCAGTAATGACAGTGAATTCTCGTCCATACAGATACGGCCTTAGTTTCCTAAGGGCCCACACTACAGCCAGACATTCTTTTTCATTCTTTTTCAACAGTTGCATAGGCCACTTCTCGGTCCAGCAGTTTCCGGCTGAGGTAGGCAATGGGGTGCTCGTCCCCAGCTGCATTCACCTGGCTGAGGACAGCTCCCAGTCCATAAGCAGAGGCGTCCGTCTGCACAATGAATCTCCTCTTGTAGTCTGGAGCAGCCAGAACAGGGTCACAGACCAGAGCGTCCTTCAGCTGGTTAAAAGCCTCATCACAGGCTGGAGTCCAGATCACCAGCCGGGGCATCGTTTTCTTGGTCAGGTCGGTAAGAGGCTTGGCCACAGTGCTGAAATGAGAAACAAATTTTCGGTAATAACTGGCAGTGCCCAAAAAAGCCATAACTTGTTTCTTAGTTTGGGGTACAGGCCAGTCTCTAATAGCCTGGATTTTGGCAGGTTCGGGACGGAGCTTCCCTCCTCCTACTCTATGCCCTAGGTACTGGACTTCACCCATCCCCAATTGGCATTTATCTGGTCGAATGGTTAGGCCTGCTGCAAGAAGCAGGTCAAGAATAACGGCTACTTGGTTCAGATGTTCCTCCCACGTCTGGCTGAAGATGGCGATATCATCCAAGTAGGCACAAGCAAAGTCACCACATCCCCGGAGGATCTGGTCCACCATTCTCTGGAAGGTGGCCGGGGCATTCTTCATTCCAAAGGGCATATTTAGAAATTCATACAGACCAAAGGGGGTTATAAAAGCGGACCGTTCTCTACCCTCCTCCGTCAGAGGGATTTGCCAGTATCCCTTACTGAGATCAAAGATAGTGACATATCGGGATCCAGCCAGTCGGTCTAGAAGTTCGTCAATACGAGGCATTGGGTAAGGATCACTGACGGTATGGTCGTTTAGTCGTCGATAGTCCACACAAAATCGAGTACTCCCATCCTTCTTGGGTACTAACACCACAGGAGAGGCCCAAGGGCTTTGGGAGGCCTGGATTACCCCAAGCTGTAACATCTCCAGTTCGTGCTGCATGGTGTTTCGAACTGATTCAGGTACCCGGTAAGGAGCCTGTTGTATGGGACGGATGCCCTGAGTGTCCACATGATGTTGGGTGACGGTGGTTCGACCTGGTTGGGATGAGAAAGCAGCACGTCTCTGTTGAAGCACTCCCAGCATCTGGTTTTTCTGTAAGGAATCCAGGTGATCTCCCAGAGGAACCTGTTCCACAGTGGATGGGGCTCTCGCTGCTTCCACGAGATCAGGTAGGGAGTCCTCATCCTCTTGACCGTCCTCTGAAGCTAGCCGACAGCTTGCTATCAATGAAAGGGTCCGGTCATGGTACTCCTTAATCATATTCACATGGACAGTCTTTTGTCTTAGCCCCTGATCATCTAAAGCAAGAAAGTAATTGGTGTCATTCAGTTTTCTGAGAACCCGGAAGGGACCCTCCCATGTTGTCTGCAGTTTATTCTGCCGATGGGGAACAATCATTAAGACCTGTTGTCCTTCTACAAACTCCCGGTAGCGTGCTTTACGGTCATACCATGTCTTCTGTCTGGTTTGAGCCATCCGCACATGACTCTGGGCAAAACTAGCAAGTTGGGCCAGGGTTTCTCGCAGCTTTAGGACATAAGGGACAACAGGGGCCCCTGTATCTTCAACTTGCCCCTCCCAGTATTCCTTGAGCAGGGTTAAGGGTCCTCGGACCTACCTTCCATAGAGTAGTTCAAAGGGGGAGAACCCAGTGGACTCCTGGGGAACTTCCCGATAGGCAAACAAGAGATGGGGTAGGTACTTCTCCCAGTTTGAATCTCTGTCAGTGAAGGCCCTCAGCATATTCTTCAGAGTGCCATTGAATCGTTCACAAAGTCCATTTGTTTGGGGATGATACGGGGTCGTGCGGATCGCTCGTACTCCACAGGTGCGCCACAGACACTGGACCAGCTCTGACATGAACTGGGAGCCTTGGTCCGACAAGATCTCACTGGGAAATCCTACTCTGGTGAAAATGGTAACCAGGGCCTCGGCCACCTTGGCTGCAGAAATACTTGACAAGGCCACCGCTTCTGGATATCGGGTGGCATAGTCCACAACAGTGAGAATGTACTGCTTTCCAGATTTACTTGGTTTAGCCAGAGGTCCAATGATATCAACAGCTACTCTTTGAAAGGGTTCTTCTATTATAGGGAGCGGTTGCAGGGGTGCCTTTGGGTGATCTCCGGGTCGCCCTCTACGCTGACATATGTCGCAAGTTCGGCAGAAATGCGCCACTGCTTGGGAAATCCCAGGCCAATAGAAAGATTGAGTCAATCGCCTCTCGGTGCGGGTTTTGCCTTGATGGCCAGCAGTAGGAATATCATGAGCAAGGTGTAGTAGGGGAATTCTGTATTTCTGAGGAACAATCAGCTGTTTGCTATAAGTCCAGGGCTTATCTAGGGAGTCAGCATTGGTAACCCGATACAAAAGTCCATTTTCTCTGATAATTCTTTCTCCATTCTCCCCTAGCTGCCCTATTTCAGCTCGAGCTCTAAAACTAGCTAGGGTGGGGTCAGTCTCCACTTCTTGTCTAAACTGAACTTTATCCCAGGTAACATTCATATTATCCCCACAAGAAGAATCACTCACCGGCTGTGACGGCGGTTCTGGTGGCCTCATTTCCATGGATGGGTTGTACACGTCCACATTTGCTGCTCTCTTGACTTGACTTCGGGTTACCGCACCGACAAAGTGGCAATGAAGATTCCCCACATCATTTCCTAGAAGAACGTCTGCAGGGAGGCCGCTCATCACACCGACCATGCATTGTTTGGCCCCAAAGCCATAATCCAGGGTCACACTCGCTCTTGGAATATATCTCTGGGTACCTCCAGCCAATTCAATGGCAATTCCTGGTCCCTTTTGAATTGCTTCTGGTTGAATTACTCGGGGATCGGCTATGGTGAGAAAAGCCCCAGTGTCACGGAAGCCAACAACTTTTTGACCATCCAGCACGACCTCCTGTAGATGTTTGTGCTGAAGATCAGAAGAACAGGTGGCTGGGGCTCGCACCCCATAGACTCCTGGTAGGGAAGCCAGGATATCAGAGTCACTTGGCAAGTCATCAGGCACT
This sequence comes from Dendrobates tinctorius, assembly GCF_039654945.1. Classification (NCBI taxonomy): domain Eukaryota; kingdom Metazoa; phylum Chordata; class Amphibia; order Anura; family Dendrobatidae; genus Dendrobates; species Dendrobates tinctorius. Next base: position 5,053,851 of record NW_027361899.1, on the reverse strand, counting down.
GAATCCATCTCTTCTCCAGGTGAGGGGGTCTGTAGATAATGAACAGGCAAAGGCGGTCTGTAGGTGTTCTGCCTCCGTACACCTGGACATTGGAATTGCATATGCCCGGGCTGCCCACATCCATAGCATCTGCGCTCTGGGATTCTTCCTCCACGTCGTAGTCCCAAAGGTGGAGCAGGAGTAATGCGAGGCACAGTCACACGAAGGTCACCATGAGTTGATGGTCTAGTGGGATGGTGAATATTGGAGGCAGAAGGACCAGGGGCCGCCAGCGTTGGGGGGCTGGTAGTGTTTTTCTCCCTCAGTAGTAATTTTTTCCACTGAGGCTTGATGGTGAGAGCCTCATCAGCTAGAGCTGCAGCTTCCTCCACTGTTGCTGGTCTCCTTTCACGCACCCATTCCCGGATCTCAGCGGGGCACTTAAAATAAAACTGCTCTTTTAGGATGACCTGCAGGAACGTCTCCCAGGTTATGGCCTCCTCTGCCTCCAGCCAGCGATGACATATATGTTTGAGTTTGTGAGCATACATCTTGAAGGACACTTCCTCATCACAGGCTAAAGTACGGAACTGAGTCCTGTAAGTGTCTGGGGTCACAGCATAATGTTCTAGAATAGTCTGTTTAATCTCCGCATACTCACAGTTCAACCGAGGGTCCATAGCTCTATAGGCTGCGGCAGCTCCACCCTCTAAGAGCCCCACAAGATGTCGGACGCGCTCCCTTTCTGGGACTTCCATTAATCGACACTGATGCTCAAAGTCCTGGAAGAAGCCCTCAATGTCACCAGAAGCCTCAGTAAACGGCTTGAAGTCTTTGCGGGACACTCTGGGGAGTTCCCTCATGGGGGATGCTGTGGGTACAGTCTGTCTGGAGCTTCTCGCTGCCTCCAAAGTGATCTCCCTCTCCAGCATTGCCCTCTGCCCCTCCAGCAATGCCCTCTCCTCCATCCTGCGCTGCCTCTCCTCGGCTCTGCGCATGACCTCCATCTTATATTCTATGGAGACCTCTTCTACCAGCAAGGCCATCTCCTCCTCATACCACACAACCCACTGACTTTTTTGGGTATTTACCTTCGGCTGCCGTCTTTCCTCTCTTTGCTGCGAGGATCCTTCCTCAGCATCATCTTGCAGACGAACTGCTTCCAAAGTCTCAATCAGCTGCTCCTTGGAGAGTCCCTTGTAGCTGACTCCCAGTTCACGGGCCTTTGTTTGTAGGTTCACCGCAGTCCAGTTCTTGTACTCTGCGGTGCTGGTTCCCGATGTTGATGGGCCGTTCTCCTCCATTCCTTCTGCTCCGATCCCACCGCTGCCACCAGTTTGTGACCGGAGTATTCTCCAGAGCAAGGAGGGACAACAGGCCTGGGAACGATCCAACAGATTTATTGACCAGAAAACAGGAACAACACGAAGGTAATTTGCAGAGTCCCAAAATAAGTCCACAGGAAACTGATTCGGGGGCACCTCCCGACAATCCTTGTGCCAGATCACAAAACCATAGTCCTTTAAGAGTCCCAGAAATCCACCACGATCACACAGAGGCTGAGGCTTCCTCAGACAGCCTCATCCTTCTCTTTTAGCATCCAACTCACATCTGATCTTAAAACAAGAATGTATTGTCAGGGCTCCTGGGATCAGCCCATCTGAAGGGGGGTAGGGGTCACACCTACTATTCAATGGTTTGGTCCATCAGAAGATTCTAGAAATGTAAGGGCTCCACTGAGTCTACAGGATGTGTATTGTAGGTTATCTTCTGCTTAGCAAATCAATAGCCAAAGTTCCACTAGCTGTTGACACAAGCCTAAATTAGATTATGGTCCAGGTACATCACAAGACATTGCAAAGTATTGGGGGAAGGAGACATGGTTAATTTACAGCAAATGAACCAGAGAAAAGTTAAATGACATATTATACAAAATACAGGACAGGGCAAAACTACAAATCATGACACCGTGGATACAATGTATCTACCCCTATATACCGCTGATCTACCCCTATATACCGCGGGTACAGTGTATCTACCCCTATATTCCGCGGATACAATGTATCTACCCCTATATACCTCGGGTACAATGTATCTACCCATATATACCGCGGGTACAATGTATCTACCCCTATATATCACGGATACAGTGTATCTATCCCTATATACCACGGGTACAGTGTATCTACCCCTATATACCGCGGGTACAATGTATCTACCCCTATATACCGCGGATACAATGTATCTACCCCTATATACCGCGGATACAATGTGTCTACCCCTATATACCGTGGGTACAATGTATCTACCCCTATATACCGCGGTACTATGTATCTACCCCTATATACCGCGGTACTATGTATCTACCCCTATATACAGCGGATACAGTGTATCTACCCCTATATACCGCGGATACAGTGTATCTACCCCTATATACAGTGGATACAGTGTATCTACCCCTATATACCGCGGGTGCAATGTATCTACCCCTATATACCGCGGATACAATGTATACCCCTATATACCGAGGATACAGTGTATATACCCCTATATACAGGGGGTACAGTGTATCTACCCCTATATACCGCAAGTATAATGTATCTACCCCTATGTACCGCAGTACTATGTATCTACCTGTTGTGAATGAGTCATCGAGGAGGAAAAATCAAAAAGCAAGCTAAGCCCAGAAAACCGGAGAGGTTGGTAACTAGCGGATTGCAGACCCCTGATCCTATCCACAACAACTAGCAGTAGCCGTGGAGCGTGCCTACGGTGGTCCTAGACGCCTCGTCACAGCCAGAGAACTAAATAAGCCTAAAGAAAGGGAAAATCTAAACTGTCCCAGAGCAGACCCCAAAGCAATAGACAGCCCCCAACATGTATTGTCGGTGAAACAAGATGAAAACACAAACACAGATAGAAAGATAGGCTGAGCAAGCGATGGGGCCCTCGCTAACTAGAAAGGACAGGAAAGAAAAGCTGCTGTCTGCAATCACGCAAAAACCCTGCCAAAAAGAATGTCCAACACGTCTGATAGAAAAAAGGCCCTGAAGTCGCTAGACTTCAAATCACTATATCAGCACTCATAGAATCATAGAATCGTAGAGTTGGAAGGGACCTCCTGGGCCATCTGGTCCAACCCCCTGCTCAAAGCAGGATTCGCTAAATCATCCCAGTCAGATGTCTGTCCAGCCTCTGTTTGAAGACATCCATTGAAGGAGAACTCACCACTTCTCGTGGCAGCTTGTTCCACTCATTGATCACTCTAACTGTCAAAAAGTTTTTTCTAATATCTAATCTGTGTCTCCTCCCATTCAGTTTCATCCCATTGCTTCTAGTCTTTCCTTGTGCAAATGAGAATAAAGATGATCCTTCTACAATGTGACAGCCCTTGAGATATTTGTAGACAGCTATTAAGTCTCCTCTCAGTCTTCTCTTTTGCAAACTAAACAATCCCAAATCCTGCAACCTTTCCTCATAAGACAGGGTTTGCAGACCGGTCACCATTCTGGTTGCTCTTTTCTGAACTTGCTCCAGTTTGTTGATGTCTTTTTTAAAATGTGGTGCCCAAAACTGGACACAATATTCCAGATGAGGTCTGACCAAAGAGGAGTAGAGGGAAATAATGACTTCACGTGATCTAGACTGTATGCTTCTGTTAATACATCCTAGAATTGCATTTGCTTTTTTTGCTGCTGCATCACACTGTTGACTCATATTCAGTTTGTGATCTATTAGTATACCCAAGTCTTTTTCACATGTGCTGTTGCTTAGGCCTATTCCTCCCATTCTGTATATGCTTTTTTCATTTTTATTGCCCAGATGTAGTACTTTGCATTTTTCCCTGTTAAAAACCATTCTGTTAGTTGCTGCCCACTTCTCCAGTTTATTTATATCTTTTTGAATTTTCTCTCTCTCTTCTCTAGTATTAGCTATCCCTCCTAGCTTTGTGTCATCAGCAAATTTAATCAGTTTACCCTCAATTCCTTCATCTAAATCGTTGATAAAGATGTTGAACAATAAAGGGCCCAGGACAGAGCCCTGTGGTACCCCACTTGAGACATTCTTCCAACTGGATGTGCAGCCATTTACGACCACTCTTTGGGTCCGATCACTAAGCCAGTTATGAATCCACCTAACAGTTGCCTTGTCCATTCCATACTTAGTCATTTTTTCAATAAGGATTGTATGAGATACTTTGTCAAATGCTTTGCTGAAGTCAAGATATACTATATCTACAGCATTTCCTTGATCCACCCAATCAGTGATTCCGTCATAGAAGGAAATTAAGTTAGTCTGACATGACTTATTAGTTACAAACCCATGCTGACTCTGTTTAATCACTTCATTCTTATCCAGGTACTGACATACATGTTGTTTAATAATTTGTTCAAAGATCTTTCCTGGTATAGAAGTCAGACTCACCGGCCTATAGTTGCCTGGGTCCACCTTCTTCCCCTTTTTGAAGATAGGAACAACATTTGCTCTTCTCCAGTCTTCTGGGACTTCTCCTGTTCTCCAAGAATTTTCAAATATTATGGAGAGGGGTTCAAAAATTTCTTCTGCTATCTCCTTCAGTACTCTGGGGTGTAATTCATCTGGACCTGGAGACTTGAATTCATTTAGGTTAGCTAAGTGTTTCCTCACTATCTTTCTGTTTATAGATATCCTGGATTCTTCTATTCCCTTAATAGGACAGTGAAGAACAGTTGATGTCACATTTCCTTTCTGAGAGAAAACAGATGCAAAATAGGAATTTAAAAGTTCGGCCTTCTCAACGTCCTGTCTTACCATTTCATCATTTTCATCCTGTAAAAATCCTATAGCATCTTTGACTTTTCTTTTACTTTTGACATATCCCCAAAATCCTTTATTATTGCTTTTGACATCTCTTGCAAGCCTCAATTCATTGTCAGCTTTAGATAATCTGATTTGTGCCCTGCAGGTTCTGCAGACAGCATTATATTCTTCTTTAGATATGCCTCCCTCTTTCCATTTTATAAACATTTTTTTCTTCCTTTTTAGCATGTGCTTAAGTTCTGTGTTCATCCATCCTGGCTTCCTTAAATGCTTCCTATTCTTCCCTCTTTTCGGAATTGTTAACAATTGTGCTTTGAGAATTTCATTTTTCAAGATTTCCCATCCTTCCTGGACATTTTTGTCCTTAAGGATATCCAGCCATTGGATCCCTCCAATTCTCTTTCTGAATCCCTTAAAATCTGCCTTTCTGAAATCTAACCTTGACGTCTGAGTCTTCACAGGTCTTCCTCCTCTAGTTATCCAAAATTCTAAAATAGCATGGTCGCTACCTCCTAGGGTCTCAGCCACTTTTACCTCCTCAACCATTTCCTCCCTGTTTATAAGGATTAGATCCAAGGTAGCAGTTCCCCTTGTTTTCTCCCCTACCTTTTGGAAGATAAAGTTGTCAGCAAGAGAGGATAAGAATTTCCTTGACCTGTTAGTTTTGCCTGAGAGAGATTCCCAACAAATGTCTGGATAGTTGAAATCTCCCATGACAACTATGTCATATTTTTGGGAGAACTTGGCCATTTGATGCATAAAGAGTTCATCCATATCTTCAGCTTGCACAGGCGGCCTGTAGTAAATGCCTACAATGGTGTCCTTTCCATTGTTCTGTCCTTGTATTCTTACCCAAACAGTTTCCACAGAACTCCCAGTCTCTGAAGCTTCAATCTCTGTGCAGATATACGCGTTTCTAACATACAATGCGACACCTCCTCCTCGTTTATCAAGTCTGTTTCTTGCAAATAAGTTGTATCCTTCTAGTCTTGTATTCCAATCATGTGTATCGTCCCACCAAGTTTCAGTGATTCCAATGACATCATATTTCTTTTCCTGTGTTAGTAGTTCCAATTCTCCTTGTTTGTTGCCCATGCTTTGTGCATTAGTATAGAAACATTTTAGTTTGTGATTGGTTTCTCTTTCTCCAATATTTTTATTAATTAGATTCTTTTGTCTTTGTTCTTCCTGTTCTTCCTTTCCACTTCTAATAGCAGAGTTCTCAATAGCATTTGTCAGGTGTATGGCTTTTTCTAGTCTTTTGCTTCCCTTCCCATGTTGTTCTAGTTTAAAGCTCTCCTTACAAGTGTAGCAAGACGACTTCCAAATACATGTTCTCCAGTCTTCGTAAGGTGCACCCCATCTCTAGCAAGTAGTCCATCGTAAAGGTAACTCACTCCGTGATCCAGAAATCCAAATCGTTGCTGACGGCACCATCGACGTAGCCAGTTGTTCACCTGCAGAATCTTATTCCACCTCCTTGTTCCATGGCCATCCACTGGGAGGATGGAAGAGAAGACCACCTGTGCTCCCAGTTCTTTCACTTTCTTGCCTAAGTCTTCAAAGTCTCTGCAGATGGTTTCCAGGTCGTTTCTTGCGGTGTCATTTGTCCCCACATGTAGTAGCAGGAATGGGTAGTCATCTGTAGGTCTGAAGAATCCTGATATCCTGTCAGACACATCTTTAATTTTTGCACCTGGAAGACAGCACATTTCTCTTGAAGTTATATCCGGTCTGCAGATAGCGGCCTCTGTTCCTCTCAACAGGGAATCCCCCATGACCACCACTCTCCGTTTCTTCTTCACAACATTTTTCTTTCTCCATCCATCCAGGAGGACTCTGAAGGTGTACAAGGTTGCTGTTTGTGGGCAAAGTCTTATCCTGATGTATTTCTTCATCGTTTTCCTGCGTGAGAGCCTGGTACTGGTTCCTGAGGAGTATGGGTGCTGACTGCCTCCTGATCCTCCTGCTTCTCTGGGTCACATGTCTCCATTCCTCTGTTTCTTCAGGTGCACTTCGAATTTCTTCTCTTACTCAGGTATATTCTGAAGACAGAGCAAAAGAGATCAACTGATCAGAGACAAAATGGGGATTCAGCCGAGTTCCAGCCAGGGCTGGCTGAACACAAAAACTAAGTAAACCAGACAAAAACTCATATGAACAATAGCAGAGAAAACTTAGCTTTAGGAAGGCAGGAACCAAACTGGAAACCAGGAGCCACAGTCAGGAAAAATCTCCAGCAAGAAACTAGGGAGTCGGCTGCCTTGAATCCAATCAGAAACTCCTGATGTCCAATCGCAGTCCTCTTCCTCAGATGGCCGGTCTCTGCCATTTAGATCAGCTTCATTACCTCCCTTCTCCAACAGAGGGAGTCCAGAAAGAGAACTCACTACTCCTCTGTCAGCACAGCCAGCTCCATAACCCTCACCAGAAGCCAGAGGCAAACCCGAAAATGAGCTCACAACATCTACCCCTATATACAGCGGTACTATGTATCTACCCCTATATACCGCGGGTACAGTGTATCTACCCTATATACCGCGGGTACAATGTATCTACCCCTATATACCGCGGTACTATGTATCTACCCCTATATACCACGGATACAGTGTATCTACCCCTATATACCGCGAATACAGTGTATCTACCCCTATATACCGCGGATACAGTGTATCTACCCCTATATACCGCGGATACAGTGCATCTACACCTATATACCGCGGATACAGTGTATCTACACCTATATACCGTGGATACAATGTATCTACCACTATATGCCGCGGTACTATGTATCTACCCCTATATACCACGGATACAATGTATCTACCCCTATATATCGCGGTACTATGTATCTACCCCTATATACCGCGGTACAAAGATTCAAAGAAGCATTATTGGCAGGACTAAACACATTAGTTTTGCCAAAGCAAGTGTACAGAAGGGAGTAGGGATAGGGACTGTAGGAATGTTGGGAAGGGGCTGTTGGAAAGGTGGATGGGGCATATCCAGGGTGGGGGCCATAGAAGTCCTTGGCATATCATAGTTCTCTTTCTCGCAGTCTATGGCATACGCTCACATATTGCGCTGCTATCTCTTCCTCCCCCAGCAGGATATATGTTTTCTCTTCCTCCTTCATGGTGATGAAATCCGGGAAGAGATGTGAGAATCTCCTGAAGTGAGTGTCCCTCACTGCTGAGTATTTGGAGCAGTGTAGGAAGTGAGTCTCATCCTCCAGGGTCTCGGACGACCTCGATGGTCAGACTGTGGGCACTGAGTCTATACCGGCTCAGGATCTTGCGGTCTCTGGGGTCTGGGAGTTTCTCCAGGTATGGAGCCAGTCTGTAGTCTCTCTGTAGACTCTGGTACATGGTCAGTTTCTGTGAGCTGATGATGTCGTTCTTCCAGTCACTTACGTACCTCTCCTGGCCTTCGTCTACCATCTTCCTGATTCCGGCTTTTGTCAGGTTGTTGTGATTGGTGTTCTGGTCAGGTTGGGTTTGGGTGAGCTGTTCCGAGGGTCCTGGTTTTTCTGTTTCCCCTACATGTGTCAGGGCTTTATGGTGATGGGAGCTTGGATTGCTCCTACGTAGGTGAGCCTGGAATGACAGTGCCCTCTTTAGAACCATTAGGTGTAGAGGGAATCTGCCCAGATCGGCCCGGCAAGCACTGTTGGAGGTGCTCCGATGGACTTGGAGAAGGTGCTTGCAGAATTCCAGGTGGAATATTTCTGTTGGGCTGGAATCCCACCTTGACCAGTCTGGGTAGGTGTGAGGGCCCCAGACTTCGCTGCCATACAGGAGGATTGGGGCGATGATAGAGTCAAAGATTTTTAACCAGACCCTCACTGGTGGCTTTAGATGGTAGTTTCCTTCAGATGGCATAGAAGGTTTTGCATGCCTTGTCTTTCAGGGTCTCTATGGCTTGTTTGAAGCTCCCTGATCGGTGAATCTCTAGGCCCAGATAGGTATATTTGTCCGTTCCTGTAAGGGCGCAGTTGTTGAGGACAAATGAAGGGTGCTGGTCTGATTTTCTCTTTCTCTTCTGGAACACCATGATGTTGGTTTTCTTTAGGTTGACCGGTAGTGCCCAGGTGGAGCTGAATTTCTCTAAGATTTTCAGGTTGTCTTGGAGGCCTTTCTCGGTTGGTGACAGAAGCAGCAGGTCATCTGCATACAGCAGGAATTTCACCTGCGCGTCGTGGAGGGTGAGACCTGGTGCTGTGGAAGATTCCAGAGCGGTAGCCAGCTCGTTGATGTAAATGTTGAAGAGCGTTGGGCTTAGGCTGCAGCCTTGTCAGACTCCCCGACTCTGCTGGAAATAGGCCGTTCTTTGTATCCGCGGTATATAAGGGTAGATACATTGTACCCGCGGTATATAGGGGTAAATACATTGTACCTGCGGTATATAGGGGTAGATACATAGTACCGCGGTATATAGGGGTAGATATACTGTATCCACGGTATATAGGGGTAGATACACTGTATCCGCGGTATATAGGGGTAGATACATAGTACCGCGGTTTATAGGGGTAGATACATAGTACCGCGGTATATAGTGGTAGATAAACAGTACCGCGGTATATAGTGGTAGGTACACTTTATCCGCGGTATATAGTGGTAGATACACTGTATCCGTGGTATATAGTGGTAGATACACTGTATCCGCGGTATATAAAACTGAACTTCTTCAGCTCCTGCCGTCTACTAACCTCCCTAAATCTGACATTTCCCTCTCCATGGGTGGTACCACAATAACTCCCCGGCAGCAAGCGCGCTGTCTGGGTGTTATGTTTGACACCAATCTCTCCTTCACATCCCATATACAATCTCTTGCCCGCTCTTGCCGCTTATACCTAAAGAACATCTCCAGAATCCGCCCTTTTCTCACCATGGAAACAACAAAAACCCTCACTGTAGCATTGATCCACTCCCGCCTGGACTACTGCAACGCTCTATTAATTGGCCTCCCTGTTATTCGACTATCCCCTCTCCAGTCCATACTTACTGCAGCAGCCAGGGTCGTCCATCTGGCTAATCGGTACTCGGACACGTCTGCTCTTCGCCAGTCCTTACATTGGCTGCCCATTCATTATAGGATCCAATTCTGTTCTCACCCACAAAGCTCTCCACGGTGCGGCACCCCCCTACATCTCCTCCCTCATTTCTGTCTATCAGCCTAACCGACCGCTGCGCTCTGCAAACGACTTTCGACTAACCTCTGCACTAATCCGCACCTCCCACTCCCGACTCCAAGACTTATTCCGCGCTGCGCCAATCCTCTGGAATGCTCAACCCCAAGAAATTAGGACTATCCACAATTTGCACAGTTTTAGGCGCTCCCTCAAAGAAAGATGGTAGACGAAGGCGAGGAGAGGTACGTAAGTGACTGGAAGAACGACATCATCAGCTCACAGAAACTGACCATGTACCAGAGTCTACAGAGCGACTACAGACTGGCCCCATATCTGGAGAAACTCCCAGAGACCGCAAGATCCTGAGCCGGTATAGACTCAGTGCCCACAGTCTGGCCATCGAATCTGGCCGACACAGGCAGAGCTACAAGCCCAGGGAGGAAAGACTGTGCCAACACTGTGACCAGGAGGCCCTGGAGGATGAGACCCACTTCCTGCTACACTGCTCCAAGTACTCAGCAGTGAGGGACACTCACTTCAGGAGACTCTCACATCTCTTCCCGGATTTCATCACCATGAAGGAGGAAGAGAAAACATATATCCTGCTGGGGGAAGAAGAGAGAGCAGTTGGGATAGCATCGCAGTATGTCAACTAGAATGGATGCCTTTGGGTAGCGGATCCGTCACTGTCCGTCCAAAAACGTATCCGTCGTCGGATTCCGTTTTTTCATTTCTTTTTCTTTCATTTAACCCCAAAAACCTTTCTGGCACCGAAAATCTCTCTCTCTCTCTCCCCAGAATCGTATTCCTTTAAATTCCAAAATCTGCAGTTTCGACGGATCCGTTTTTTCGGAGGATCCGCTAGACAGATCAGTTGAAAAAACTGATCCGTTGCATCCGTTTTTCACTATTTTTGACAGATCCGTTGTTCCGTCAAGACGACGGATTTTGACTGACGCCAGAAAACTGAAGTGTGAGACAGGCCTAAAGGTCAGAAATCTGCATCGTTATTAGTATCCCACCTCTTGGTGCAGTTTGGTCTGGAGTGAGGGCGGCGTCTCTTTCTGGAGACCTTATTGCAGCGTTCTGTAGGGAGACCTTATGGCAGCGTTCTGTAGTGAGACCTTATGGCAGCGTTCTGTAGGGAGACCTTATGGCAGCGTTCTGTAGTAAGACCTTATGGCAGCATTCTGTAGTGAGACCTTATGGCAGCGTTCTGTAGTGAGACCTTATGGCAGCGTTCTGTAGTGAGACCTTATGGCAGCGTTCTGTAGGGAGACCTTATGGCAGCATTCTGTAGGGAGACCTTATGGCAGCGTTCTGTAGGGAGACCTTATGGCAGCGTTCTGTAGGGAGACCTTATGGCAGCGTTCTGTATTGAGACCTTATGGCAGCGTTCTGTAGTGAGACCTTATGGCAGCGTTCTGTAGGGAGACCTTATGGAAGCGTTCTGTAGTGAGACCTTATGGCAGCGTTCTGTAGTGAGACCTTATGGCAGCGTTCTGTAGTGAGACCTTATGGCAGCGTTCTGTAGGGAGACCTTATGGCAGAGTTCTGTAGTGAGACCTTATGGCAGCGTTCTGTAGTGAGACCTTATGGCAGCGTTCTGTAGTGAGACCTTATGGCAGCGTTCTGTGGTGAGACCTTATGGCAGCGTTCTGTAGGGAGACCTTATGGCAGCGTTCTGTAGGGAGACCTTATGGCAGCGTTCTGTAGGGAGACCTTATGGCAGCGTTCTGTAGTGAGACCTTATGGCAGCGTTCTGTAGTGAGACCTTATGGCAGCGTTCTGTAGTGAGACCTTATGGCAGCGTTCTGTGGTGAGACCTTATGGCAGCGTTCTGTAGGGAGACCGTATGGCAGCGTTCTGTAGGGAGACCTTATGGCAGCGTTCTGTAGTGAGACCTTATGGCAGCGTTCTGTAGTGAGACCTTATGGCAGCGTTCTGTAGTGAGACCTTATGGCAGCGTTCTCCTCCTGGTTGGTGTTGTTACATTAGTGTATTCGCTTTCCTCTGGACGTTCCTCTATTTAGGGAATCGTTTGTCTATTGTTATAGTCCATCCACACGTCTTTACTTATTCATCAGAGATTAATTATTGCCGTAGTTCACACGTCATGTACGTACACTCCTCATCTGGAGATGTTTTATAATCTGTATAGATTCCTCGTTAATTTTTTGATCCATTTTTTCTCCAGTTTTCCCTGTGATATTATGAGTGCATCGTAGACGGCATCTGTATATTTCGGCTTTGGACAGATGAACTGATTTAGTTTATAATAAATATGAGGCTGACGCGCGTCTCACTGGAGACACGGCCTGTGGAGCCCAGGATTCAGCAGGGGCTGCTCGCCTGGGGTTCAGCAGGGGCGGCTCGCCCGGGGATCAGCAGGAGCGGCCCGCCCGGGGTTCAGCGGGGGCGGCTCACCCGGGGATCAGCAGGAGCGGCCCGCCCGGGGTTCAGCGGGGGTGGCTCGCCTGGGGTTCAGCGGGGGCGGCTCGCCCGGGGTTCAGCGGGGGCGGCTCGCCCGGGGTTCAGCAGGGGCGGCCCGCCCGGGGTTCAGCAGGGGCGGCTCGCCCGGGGTTCAGCGGGGGCGGCTCGCCCGGGGTTCAGCGGGGGCGGCTCGCCCGGGGTTCAGCGGGGGCGGCTCGCCCGGGGTTCAGCGGGGGTGGCTCGCCCGGGGTTCAGCAGGGGCGGCTTGCCGGGGTTCAGCAGGGGCGGCTCGCCCGGGGTTCAGCAGGGGCGGCTCGCCCGGGGTTCAGCAGGGGCGGCTCGTCATGGTTCAGAAGGGGCGGCTCGCCCGGGGTCCAGCGGGGGCGGCTCACCCGAGGTTCAGCGGGGGCGGCTCACCCAGGATCAGACATCCAGCTCACAGTCAGGACTCCGACCCTCCAAAATCAGTACAAAACCTTTTCTTAATTCCTATAAACTCACAAGGAAGACAAAAAAGTAACAGCAAATCAGTGAATGATCCTCCGCTGCCAGGTTGGATCGGCTCAGAGTCTCCTGATCATCGAGGTTCAACTACAATGTAAAATACTAGAGAAAAATACAACCAATACATCACAATTAGCGGCTAATTATGGGGAAGATTCATCCCAGCATTAGAATCATCAGCTGCTGCAAATCCAGAGCTGAATCTCCTCCATCAGAAACTAAAGGAAAATAAAGTAACAAATGATGGGACAAAAGCTGCAACATCAACCAGACACATAGAGAAGTGCAGGAGGGCATCACTGATCATTACCTGAAGAATCCTTCATGTGAACCAGCACAAATATTCTGTGCTGTCACTGGTAATGGCACTGACACTGGGGGTACAGGAAAATGATGCTGACACTCAGGGTACAGGATAATGATGCTGACACTGGGGGTACAGGATAATGACACTGACACTGGGGGTGCAGGATAATGACACTGACACTGGGGGTGCAGGATAATGACGCTGACACTGGGGGTGCAGGATAATGACGCTGACACTCGGGGTACAGGATAATGGCACTGACACTGGGGGTACAGGATAATGACACTGACACTCGGGGTACAGGATAATGACGCTGACACTCGGGGTACAGGATAATGGCACTGACACTGGGGGTACAGGATAATGACACTGACACTCGGGGTACAGGATAATGACACTGACACTCGGGGTACAGGATAATGGCACTGACACTCGGGGTACAGGATAATGACACTGACACTGGGGGTACAGGATAATGACACTGACACTCGGGGTACAGGATAATGACACTGACACTCGGGGTACAGGATAATGTCACTGACACTCGGGGTACAAGATAATGACACTGACACTCGGGGTGCAGGATAATGACGCTGACACTCGGGGTACAAGATAATGTCACTGACACTCGGGGTGCAGGATAATGACGCTGACACTCGGGGTACAGGATACTGGCGCTGACATTCGGGGTACAGGATAATGACTGTGAGTTGGATGAGAGATATCAGTAACTGAATGATGGGTGGAGTAGTAATGTCAGCTCCTCGGATCGCTGTTCCCATCTTGGAACCTTCCAGGATCTGATTACGGAGCGCTCACGACATCTTGGGATTCTGCCACTGGAAGAGGTAATTAATTCAATCAGGTGAAGAGCCCCTCGGTGCAGATTGCCTCTCATCCTCCATAGTGGAGCGCGGCGGGTTGGTGACGGAGAGGACGAGTGCTGGTGACTTGCTTCATCTTCAGGTGTGACAGGTCCCGGCCTCTTGACTGACAGCAGGTAACGCTTCTCACCGGCGCCGCTGTTCACAGAGACACCGCACAGCTGGATTATCACATATTTCACCAGCAATGGAGGAGACGGTCCAGGAATGGCGGCCTTGCACCACAGCAGTACGGAGAGCTGTGAATAACAGGAATCACTGACCCTGATCTTTCGATGGTCACCTGTGAGAAGTGCACAAAAACTTCTTACAAACTCCTTTCCCTGTCGCGGTATTTTCTCCCTAAGGTCTATCAGTCTGTGTTGGCGCTCGGGCCCCCCAGGCCGTCATCTGCGTCCCTTGGCTTATTTCTTATTTCTTATGTTTTCTTATATAGCGCCACCATATTCAGTAGCGTTTTATTATCGCTGTCCCCATTGGGGCTCACAACCTAAATTCCCTATCAGTCTTTGGAGTGTGGGAGGAAACCGGAGAACTGGAGGAAACCCACGAAACACGGGGAGAACATACACACTCCTTGCACTTTTCTCAGGACACTGATGACTGGTTGTGGTCGCCCCAGTGCTTAGTTTGGTGCCCGGCACACAAACTGGCCAGAAATTAGATGAAGGGTCCAGATACGGGATCCAATGGGAGAGGCAGCTCCTATCCGACCGGATCCTGGTGGGACAAGTAAAAATGAAAATGTTACTTTGTGTCGCTCGGCAGATTGCGTTCTGCTTCCTCCTTTTCTCAGTTCAAAAAGTTTAAAGAAATAAGAAAAAACACATATTTGACATCACTGCATGTGAAAAATACAAAAACCTTGATTAATTTATAATAAACATCATAAACACGCCAGGATTGCCAGTTCCCTGCCAAAAATGCAATAAAAAGTGATCCAAAAGTTGTATGGACCCCAAAATGATGTCACCAGAGCCCTCGCACCACTGCAAGGCAAGAAAAGGAAATAGCTACAAGTCTCAGGAAATGGAGACAGAAAGAAAATCTTATTTTTTACAAAGTTGGGATTTTTTTGATTAATAAAATATAAATAAAACGATATAAATTTGCCGTCATCACTCGGATCTAGAAAATAACCCGGTTCAATGTTACCTCATAGTGAAAGGTATAAGATAAATCCAATGATCATAGTGGGTATATAATAGTAGATAGAAAATATTAGAATATCACACCCACAATAAGTGCAGACAGGGAAGACCAACTGTAATATTGAAATAATAAACAAAGGGCAAACACAGTCATAAGGTCAAGATAAAACTAAAGAAATTTTATTGATACTTAAAATACATACAGACAGACAATGCAAGTGGGGGCTAGAAGATGAAAGGGTTATTCAAACCGCATATGTGAGGCCCAGGGTAGGTTGGTAGGAAGGCAGAGAAATAATAATATCATGGCATAGGAATCATATATGCACAGTGGCAAAGTGAAGATAAACCGCAGGTACAAGACATCATCAAACAATACAAGTAACCAGCACAGAAACCATATGTGCATAATAGCACAGAAAAGCCTGACAAGAGTGATGTTTGATGATGTCTTGTACCTGCGGTTTATCTTCACTTTGCCACTGTGCATATATGATTCCTATGCCATGATATTATTATTTCTCTGCCTTCCTACCAACCTACCCTGGGCCTCACATATGCGGTTTGAATAACCCTTTCATCTTCTAGCCCCCACTTGCATTGTCTGTCTGTATGTATTTTAAGTATCAATAAAATTTCTTTAGTTTTATCTTGACCTTATGACTGTGTTTGCCCTTTGTTTATTATCTCATAGTGAAAGGGTAAAAGGGTAAAATAAAATCCCCAAAACAATGTCCAGATTGAATTTTATTCAAGGATCAGTTGTTCAGAAGGAAGATAGATAAGAACGGAACGTGAGGAGGAGAGAGACTGGGGACTAGGGCTAGAGTGGAGCCCTTCTCTAAGTTTAATGCGCCAAGGCCGGGCGCCGGTATCCGAGGCTGTGTGTGATACTAATGATCCTACAGCAGAAACCGGAGGAATAGAAGTTGTGACCACTTTATTCCCACCTAAGACTCGAAGACACAGCAACAACGTGTGTGAGCCGGGACATGATTGATGGAGTCCCCGAAGCAGGCTACAGCTGCCTGTCATACCAGTGGAGGTATAAGTAACATCAAGAAGGAGGAACTTGAGTGTAATTCAGGACTACAAGTACTTCAGATTAGCGCTAGAGAGGAGACGTTCAGAAAAGGCACATTTGGAAGGGAGTGCTGGAAGGGTTAATCCATCTGCCTGGGAATTGGCTGAGCCTCTTACCTGGAGGACGCGGCACTGAAGCGGGCATCTGTCTATGCCAGAAATGTGAGTAAAGTATCGGAACTGCATTCAGCTCTGTCATTGCCTTCTTCCTGCGCCAACCTACTCAGCACTGCTACATCTCTGTGCCTAACACTACATAATCTACTACATCATCTACTACCGCTGCCCTGGGACTAAAGCTCTGCCTGTGGAGAGCTACTACATCTTTGCTGCACCATCTGCACTGCAGCGCTGGTCACCTCTGACCAGATACCACAGGTGGTGTCACAAACTCTCTACCTATAAACTTTATTCAGCTTCATTCCACCTATTTTACATGGACACCCAGGGCCACAGACCAGGTCACCACCGCCGCGACACTTCCCCTTTAAGACACCGGCCCGGTACCGAGTAAATCCCCACACTTACCCTATGGGGTGCTCCACAATCACATATCAGCTGTTATGGAAAAGTCACAGAAAAGATTTTTGTCAACTAACTAGTCTGAGATTTGCTGTTTTACACTCAGAGCTGTTGTTGGCCCTGGGTCATATACACACAGGACTGATGTCCGATCATAAGCAAGAGATGCAGAGGGAGGATGAGGGTCTACAATGTACATCAAAGGATATGTGTGGTGCAGCCGCTATGGTCACAGTATGACCATCCATGCTTTTCTCTCTTCTTGTGGCTCCTGTTATGGTCACAGTATGACCGTCCATGCTTCTCTCTCTATTGTGCCTCCTCTTATGGTCACAGTATTGTGGTACTTGCAGGTACGCAGGATGCAGAGACGAGTCGCGAGACGGTTTGATGCTTTTTATAATATTGTTTATAGGTAACACGGGTTGCCCTCGCAGGGGCTCTATACAATCAAACACAAACAAGATAGAACACGACTACGTCAGGCAATAGCCAGTCACTATCGGGCCGCGGTATGGCCGACTACGGGTTCTTAATTATATAGTCAACTTAGCCGTCCGGACTTCCCTCGCCATTCAGGATGGTGGTCTTTCGGAGTAGCAGTCGCTTGTCCCAATTGCTGAAGCGTTGACAAAGTCTTCGAGCGCCCCGGCGCTCTGATGACACTGGAGCACCACAGGCTCTGGCGGAGTCCTTGGACGGATGGACCACAGCACCCGGACTGGGGCAAGCGGCAGCGGTGTGGGGTGGAGAGGAGCAGGCCACCTGCGCAGCTAACAGCTGCGACGGGGAATCCGCGCAAGCAGAGGCTCGGCCCCTGCCGCAGACCGGAGCGGGACAGTGGTGGCCGCCGACGGCACTGGACTTGCCGCAACCACAGGTGAGGGCAGTGCGACTGTGGGCGGCGGGAGACAGGGCGCAGCCACGGGCTGGAGCGAGGTGGCAGCGGCCGCTGGTGACCGCGGGCAGGAGGAAGGCGGCGGCAGCCGCTGGTTGTCGCGGGGCAGCGGTTCTCGGATGGTCGCCTCGGCGCCATCCCACTGATGTCCAGGGGAAGTATCTCTCCTGTCTCTGGCCTCCTTCCTGGCTTGGGTGAGTCGCTCTGGCTCTCAGTCGCTCCCACGATCTCCTGCTCCTTCTGTCTCGTTCTGCTGACTCACTGTGACTCGCGTTCCCTGCCCCTTTTATATTGGCTCCTCCCCCAGTCCACCTGTCAGTCTCCACGGTCCGTCCCTGAACTCTGTCCCCCGGAAACAGTTTCCCCCCGGAACCCAGGTGACGGTCCCCTTGGTTCCGACCTGGACACTCGATGGGGACCCTCTCTCCCACACTATGACCGTCCATGTTTTTCTCTCTATTGTGGCTCCTCTTAAGGTCACAGTGTGACCGTACATGCTTTTCTCTCTTCTTGTGACTCCTCTTATGGTCACAGTATGACCGTCCATGTTTTTCTCTCTATTGTGGCTCCTCTTATGGTCACAGTATGACCGCCCATGCTTTTCTCTCTGTTGTGGCTCCTCTTATGGTCACAGTATGACCGTCCATGCTTTTCTCTCTTCTTGTGGCTCCTCTTATGGTCACAGTATGATCAGCCATGCATTTCTCTCTTCTTGAGGCTCCTCTTATGGTCACAGTGTGACCGTCCATGCTTTTCTCTCTTCTTGTTGCTCCTCTTATGGTCACATTATGACCGTCCATGCTTTTCTCTCTATTGTGGCTCCTCTTATGGTCACAGTATGACCATCCATGCTTTTCTCTCCACTTGTGGATCCCCTTATGGTCACAGTATGACCGTCCATGCTTTTCTCTGTATTGCGGCTCCTCTTATGGTCACAGTATGACCTTCCATGCTTTTCTCTCTATTGTGGCTCCTCAATATTAGGGTCACAGTATGACTATCCATGCTTTTCTCTCTTTTTGTGGCTCCTCTTATGGTCACAGTATGACTGTTCATGCTTTTCTCTCTATTGTGGCTCCTCTTATAGTCACAGTATGACCATCCATGCTTTTCTCTCTATTGTGGCTTCTCTTATGGTCACAGTATGACCGTCCATGCTTTTCTCTCTGTCGTGGCTCCTCTTATGGTCACAGTATGACCGTCCATGCTTTTCTCTCTTCTTGTGGCTCCTCTTAAGGTCACAGTATGACCGTCGCTCCTTTTGCTCTATTGTGGCTCCTCTTATGGTTACAGTATGACCGTGCATGCTTTTCTCTCTATTGTGGCTCCTCTTATGGTCACAGTATGACCGTCCATGCTTTTCTCTCTGTTGTGGCTCCTCTTATGGTCACAGTATGACCATCCATGCTTTTCTCTCTTCTTGAGGCTCCTCTTATGGTCACAGTATGACCGTCCATGCTTTTCTCTCTTCTTGTTGCTCCTCTTATGGTCACAGTATGACCGTCCATGCTTTTCTCTCTATTGTGGCTGCTCTTATGGTCACAGTATGACCATCCATGCTTTTCTCTCTTCTTGTGGCTCCCCTCATGGTCACATTATGACCGTCCATGCTTTTCTCTCTGTTGTGGCTCCTCTTATGGTCACTGTTATGAATGAGTCACCGAAGAAGGAAAAAACAAAAATACAAGCTAAGTCCAGAAAACCGGAGAGGTTGGTAGCTATCGGATTGCAGACCCCGATCCTATTCACCACAACTAACAGTAGCCGTGGGGGTTCCTACGGTGCCCTAGACCCCTCGTTCACAGCTGGAGAACTAAATAAGCCTAAAGAAAGAAAGGGGAAATCTAAACTGCCCCAGAGCAGACCCCAAAGCAATAGACAGCCCCCAACATGTATTGTCGGTGAAAAGCAGATAAAACACAAACACAGACAGACTGAGCAAACGATGGGGCCCAACTAACTAAATAGGAAAGGACAGAAAAGATGCTGGCTGCAATTCGCAAAAAACCCTACCAAAAATGTCCCAACCGTCTGATAGGGAAAAAGGCCCTGAAGTCGCTAGACTTCAAAATCACTATATCAGCACTCAGGTATATTCTGAAAACAGAGCAAAGAGATAAACTGATCAGAGACAAAAATGGAGCTCAGCCCGTCCCAACAAAGGCAGGCTGAACACAAAACACGAAGCAAACAGACAAAATCTCATGGAAAAATAAGAGAGCAAAAACTTAGCATTCAGTAGACAGGACTAACTGGTTGCAAGAGCTCAGAGCAGAAAGGATCACCAGCACCCCTGTAGGGCGTCGGCTGCCTTATATCCACTCAGTGATTCCGGGTGTCCAATCAGGCTCCACCTGTTCAGATGACAGGTTCTTCTCAACCCAATCAACCTCACTACCTCTCTTCGCCAGCAGAGGGAGTTCATCAGACATCAACGGTGAAGGGGAAAATGAACTCACAACAGTACTTCCCCCTTGAGGAGGGGTCACCGAACCCTCATCTACGCCACCAGGACGATCAGGATGGGCCCGATGAAAAGCACAAACCAATCTTTCGGCATGAATATCGGATGCAGGGACCCAAGAATTATCCTCCTGGCCATAACCCTTCCATTTAACCAAATACTGAAGTCTCCGTCTAGCCAGGCGAGAATCCAGTATCTTCTCAACCTCATATTCCACATTACCTTCCACCAATACAGGGTCAAGAGGTGCCACCACAGGAACTACTGGCTCAACAAACCTCTTTAACAGAGACTTATGAAACACGTTATGGATCTTAAATGTAACAGGAAGAGCAAATCGAAAAGAGACAGGATTAAGAATCTCCAAAATCTTGTAAGGTCCAATAAATCTAGGTTTAAACTTTGGAGAAGCCACCTTCATAGAGATATTCTTTGATGACAACCAAACCTTATCACCCACCTTAAACTGGGGACCAATGGTCCTATGACAGTTGGAAAACCGCTGGGCTTTTTCCTGGGAGAGAGACAACCTATCCACAACTTGGTCCCAGATCTGGTGCATTCTCTCCACCACAGTGTCAACACCTGGGCAGGCAGAAGACTCCACCTGCCCTGAAGAGAATCAAGGATGAAACCCAAAGTTACAAAAAAAAGGTGACATCAAAGTGGCAGAACTAGCTCTATTATTTAAAGCAAATTCGGCCAAGGGCAAAAATGAAACCCAATCATCCTGATCAGTAGAAATAAAACATCTCAAATACGACTCCAAAGTCTGGTTTGTTCTCTCCGTCTGCTCATTGGTCTGAGGGTGAAACGCAGAGGAGAAGGACAACTGAATTCCCAGCTTGGAACAGAAAGTCCTCCAAAATCTAGAAATAAACTGAACTCCTCTGTCAGATACAATGTTCTCAGGAATCCCGTGCAAGCGATCCACCTGTTGCAATAACAAGGGCACCAACTCTGAGAAGGATGGCAACTTAGGGAGTGGTACAAGATGGACCATCTTAGAGAATCTATCACAAATCACCCAAATAACAGTCATTCTCTGAGAGACAGGCATATCAGAGATAAAATCCATTGAAATATGGGTCCATGGCCTCCTGGGCACCGGCAAAGGCATCAGCAGCCCACTAGAGTGAGAACAAGGTTTAGACTGGGAGCAAGTCCCATAGGACTGCACAAAACTGACATCACGAGACAAGGCGGGCCACCAAAAAGACCGACTCACCAAATCTCTAGTACCAAAAATACCTGGATGACGAGCCAATGCAGAGCAATGAACTTCAGACATCACTCTCTTCCTCCACTGGTCAGGAACATACAATTTTCCAATGGGACAATGCTTAGGATTGTCCTCCTGAAACTCTTCCAGAGCACGTCTCAAATCGGGCGAGATGGCAGAAAGAACTATCCCCTCACCTAAGATGGTAGCAGGCTTGGTCACAACAGGAGAATCAGCAAACAAACTCCTAGAGAGGGCGTCTGCCTTGACATTCTTAGTGCCTGGAAGAAAAGAGACCACAAAATCAAAACATGTGAAAAACAAGGCCCACATAGCCTGTCTAGGGTTCAAGCGTTTGGCCGACTCCAGGTAAATCAAATTCTTGTGGTCAGTAAGGACCACGACTTGATGTCTAGCTCCCTCCAACCAATGTCTCCACTCCTCAAAAGCCCATTTCATGGCTAACAGTTCCCGATTCCCCACATCATAGTTACGTTCAGATGGGGAGAACTTTCGGGAAAAGAATGCACAGGGATTCATTTTAGATGTTACAGGATCTTTTTGGGACAAAACAGCTCCTGCACCAATCTCAGAAGCGTCCACCTCTACCTGAAACGGGAGTGAGACATCAGGTTGCCGCAAAACCGGAGCAGAAGTGAACCTTCGCTTCAGCTCCTGAAAGGAAGAAATGGCCTCCGGAGACCAATTCAGCACATCAGCACCTTTCTTAGTCAAGTCAGTCAATGGTTTGGCAATACCAGAAAAATTAGCTATAAATTTGCGATAAAAATTAGCAAAACCGAAAAACTTCTGGAGGGCCTTCAAAGAAGTGGGCTGAACCCAATCATAAATGGCCTGTACCTTGGCCGGGTCCATTTCAATAGTTGACGGAGACAAAATAAATCCCAAAAATGAAATCCTCTGTACCCCAAAAAGGCATTTCGATCCCTTGACATACAGGGAATTCTCCCTCAAAATCCGGAACACAGTCCGAACATATTCCACATGAGAGTCCCAATCCTTGGAAAAGATCAAAATATCATCCTGATAGATGATCAGAAATGTATCCACAAAGTCTCAGAAAATATCATTCATGAAGCACTGGAAGACAGAAGGGGCATTAGTGAGCCCAAAAAGGCATCACCAGGTACTCAAAATGTCCCTCTGGAGTATTAAACGCCGTCTTCCATTCATCCCCATGGTTAATGTGAATAAGATTATACGCCCCCCTGAGGTCAAGCTTGGTAAACCAGCAAGCACCTTTAACTCTAGAGAATAGATCAGAAATCAGGGGTAACGGATACTGATATTTAACAGTAATTTTGTTGAGGGAACGATAGTCAATACAAGGCCTTAATGAACCATCCTTCTTGGCCACGAAAAAAACCCCAGCACCTAAGGGTGAAGAGGATGGTCTAATAAGAACCTTCTCCAATGACTCCTTAATATAGGATCGCATAGCCTCGTGCTCGGGTACAGATAAATTGAAAAGTCGACCCTTGGGAAATTTACACCCAGGGCTCAGCTCAATTGCACAGTCATAACTCCTATGAGGAGGCAAAGACACAGACTCATTCTCACTAAATACATCATAAAAGTCCGCCAAATAATCAGGAACATCATGCGACTGGGGAGAGGTGGAGAAAACAGGAGCGTCACTAAGGGCACACCGACAACCCCAACTCACCACAGACACAGATTTCCAATCCAAAACTGGATTATGGATTTGCAACCAGGGAAACCCCAGAACAATGGTATCATGCAGATTATGCAACACCAAAAATCTGCAATTTTCTTGATGGTCTGGGGCGACCCGCATTACCACCTGGGTCCAAGACTGAGGTTTATTCTTTGCCAAAGGAGTAGCATCAATACCCCTCAAAGGGATAGGCATCCGCAGAGGTGTCATAGGAAATCCACAACGTTTAGCAAAATACAAGTCCATCAGGTTCAGAGCTGCTCCCGAATCTACAAAAGCCTTAGCGGAAAATGTGGACAGGGAGCAGATCAGAGTAATTGCCAGAAGAAACTTAGGTTGAACACCACCCACAGCAAATGTGTGTGCAAAACGTTTCTCTCGTTTAGGGCAGACAGAAATAATATGCGAGGCATCTCCACAGAAATAACACAGCTTATTACGCCTTCTGAACTCCTGACGTTGCGCCCTAGACAAAACTCTATCACATTGCATAGGTTCAGACATTTGTTCAACAGGTGGCAACACCTCTCGTGCAGTTTTACGTTCACGCAAACGCCGATCAACCTGAATGGCTAATGACATAGAATCGTCAAGACCAGAGGGAACAGGAAATCCACCATAGTATCTTTTACGGTTTCTGACAAACCCTTCCGAAAGAGAGCTGCCAAGGCACCATCATTCCAAGTAGTAAGGACCGCCCACTTTCGGAATTTTTGACAGTACAACTCTGCAGAATCCTGACCCTGGCTGAATGCCAACAGGACCTTTTCAGCCTGATCAATAGCATTAGGTTCATCATACAACAGCCCCAAGGCTTGAAAAAATGCATTCACATTAGTTAGAATAGGATCATCAGGGTTCAAGGAAAACGCCCAATCCTGGGGATCGCCGCGCAGCAAGGAGATGACAATTTTAACCTGCTATGCGGAGCTCCCTGATGAGTTAGGCTTCAAGGCAACAAATAATTTACAATTATTCTTAAAGTTCAAAAATTTAGACCGATCCCCAAAAAACACATAAGGAGTAGGGATCTTTGGCTCAGCAACATGTGAATGAGCAAGATAGGCGGAAATTCCCTGCACTTCAGCGGCGACCTGCTCCACACGATCAGATAATTGCTTCATCTCCATTGAGAAGAAAAAAATTCCCCCTACGGCCTCAAAGACATAGAGGAAAAAATATACACACAAAAAAAAAAAAATTCTGACACTTTTTTTTTCCCCCTTTGCTTCTTTTCTTTTTTACAATTCTTTCCTGCTATTGAGTACCCTAGAATCTGTGGTATGGCTGGTGATTCTGTTATGAATGAGTCACCGAAGGAGGAAAAAACAAAAATACAAGCTAAGTCCAGAAAACCGGAGAGCTTGGTAGCTATCGGATTGCAGACCCCTGATCCTATTCACCACAACTAACAGTAGCCGTGGGGGTTCCTACGGTGCCCTAGACCCCTCGTTCACAGCCGGAGAACTAAATAAGCCTAAAGAAAGAAAGGGGAAATCTAAACTGCCCCAGAGCAGACCCCAAAGCAATAGACAGCCCCCAACATGTATTGTCGGTGAAAAGCAGATGAAAACACAAACACAGACAGAAAGACAGGCTGAGCAAATGATGGGGCCCAACTAACTAAATAAGAAAGGACAGAAAAGATGCTGGCTGCAATCCGCAAAAAACCCTACCAAAAATGTCCCAGCCGTCTGATAGGGAAAAAGGCCCTGAAGTCGCTAGACTTCAAAATCACTATATCAGCACTCAGGTATATTCTGAAAACAGAGCAAAGAGATAAACTGATCAGAGACAAAAATGGAGCTCAGCCCGTCCCAACAAAGGCAGGCTGAACACAAAACACGAAGCAAACAGACAAAATTTCATGGAAAAATAAGAGAGCAAAAACTTAGCTTTCAGTAGACAGGACTAACTGGTTGCAAGAGCTCAGAGCAGAAAGGATCACCAGCACCCCTGTAGGGCATCGGCTGCCTTATATCCACTCAGTGATTCCGGGTGTCCAATCAGGCTCCACCTGTTCAGATGACAGGTTCTTCTCAACCCAATCAACCTCACTACCTCTCTTCGCCAGCAGAGGGAGTTCATCAGACATCAACGGTGAAGGGGAAAATGAACTCACAACAGGGTCACAGTATGACCGTCCATGCTTTTCTCTCTTCTTGTGGCTCCTCTTATGGTCACAGTATGACCAGCCATGCTTTTCTCTCTTCTTGTGGCTCCTCTTATGGTCACAGTGTGACCGTCCATGCTTTTCGATCTATTGTTGCTCCTCTTATGGTCACAGTATGACCGTCCATGCTTTTCTCTCTTCTTGTGGCTCCTCTTATTGTCACAGTATGACCGTCCATGCTTTTCTCTCTTCTTGTGGCTCCTCTTATGGTCACAGTATGACCGTCCATGCTTTTCTCTCTTCTTGTGGCTCCTCTTATGGTCACAGTATGACCAGCCATTCTTTTCTCTCTTCTTGTGGCTCCTCTTATGGTCACAGTATGACCGTCCATGCTTTTCACTCTTCTTGTGGCTCCTCTTATGGTCACAGCATGACAGTCCATGCTTTTCTCTCTTCTTGTGGCTCCTCTTATGGTCACAGTATGACCGTCCATGCTTTTCTCTCTTCTTGTGGCTCCTCTTATGGTCACAGTGTGACCGTCCATGCTTTTCTATCTATTGTTGCTCCTCTTATGGTCACAGTATGACCGTCCATGCTTTTCTCTCTTCTTGTGGCTCCTCTTATGGTCACAGTATGACCAGCCATGCTTTTCTCTCTTCTTGTGGCTCCTCTTATGGTCACAGTGTGACCGTCCATGCTTTTCTATCTATTGTTGCTCCTCTTATGGTCACAGTATGACCGTCCATGCTTTTCTCTCTTCTTAGAAACTGGGTCTGAGCAGAAAAAGTACCTGTGGTGTTTGGCAAGTAAGATGTTAAGCCAACGCCGCATGCAGATCCGCTGAGACTGATGGTGTGATGTAGCAAAGATGGTGTAGCTCCCCACAGGTGGAGCTGTAGTCCCAGGGCAGTGTAGGTGCAATGGGTCTGGAGAAGTGCAGGATGGTGTGGATGCTGGTACCCAGATGTAGCGGTGCTGAAGGTGTTAGCGCACAAATCAATGGAGGACACCAGAGCTGCAGTTTCAAAGCTTTACTCACAGTTCGTGGTACACACTGGTGCCTGCCTCCGGGCCGTGTCCTCCGGGGTAAAGACTCAATCAACCTCTCGGGCAAGTCAGGGCTCTCCTCTCCAACACTCCACCAACATGTGCCATTCTTGAACGACTCCGCCAATGCGCCTTGTGGTGTGAAGCACTCCAGTGGATCCCGGCTCTCTATCCGTGTTGCTGTTGTGTCCCAAGTCTTGGATGGGAGTAGTGCATTTACAGCCAACTACTCCACCGGTGTCTGCTGCAGAACCATAAGTGTCCATACAACCTCGGGGACAGGGCCCCGGCCTTGCGCTGAGAACCTATAGGCAGGGTTCCTATCCAACCCACTCCTCCTGTCTGTTCTCTTTACTCCTTTGTTCCGTACTTGTCTCGTATGGATGCTTAGGTTACAGTTCTAAGTCTCTCTCCTTCTCCTCGAACCCGTCCTCAGATTCTCCTGACTGACTGTCCTTCCCTCCTCTGGGACTCACCCCAGACTGACTTCCTGTCAGACTGAACCCCTAATTCTAAACCTTCCCAATCTTTTATATGAATCTAAACTCCACCCACCTCCCAGCACATCTCGTGTTACGAAGCAAGGACCCAACTTACCAGAATGGTGGGGCACTACACTTTAGGAGAAGGTGCAGTACCTCTGTGGCGACTGAGCCTCTGGGGCGCCACAACAGTATGACCATCCATGCTTTTCTCTCTATTGTGGCTGCTCTTATGGTCACATTATGACCGTCCATGCTTTTCTCTCTTCTTATGGCTCCTTTTATGGTCACAGTATGACTGTCCATGCTTTTCTCTCTGTTGTGGCTCCTCTTATGGTCACAGTATGACCGTCCATGCTTTTCGCTCTATTGTGGCTCCTCTTATGGTCACAGTATGACCGTCCATGCTTTTCTCTCTTCTTGTGGCTCCTCTTATGGTCACAGTGTGACTGTCCATGCTTTTCGATCTATTGTTGCTCCTCTTATGGTCACATTATGACCGTCCATGCTTTTCTCTCTTCTTATGGCTCCTTTTATGGTCACAGTATGACTGTCCATGCTTTTCTCTCTGTTGTGGCTCCTCTTATGGTCACAGTATGACCGTCCATGCTTTTCGCTCTATTGTGGCTCCTCTTATGGTCACAGTATGACCGTCCATGCTTTTCTCTCTTCTTGTGGCTCCTCTTATGGTCACAGTGTGACTGTCCATGCTTTTTGATCTATTGTTGCTCCTCTTATGGTCACATTATGACCGTCCATGCTTTTCTCTCTTCTTGTGGCTCCTCTTATGGTCACAGTATGACTGTCCATGCTTTTCGCTCTATTGTGGCTCCTCTTATGGTCACAGTGTGACTGTCCATGCTTTTCGATCTATTGTGGCTCCTCTTATGGTCACAGTATGACCGTCCATGCTTTTCTCTCTTCTTGTGGCTCCTCTTATGGTCACAGTGTGACTGTCCATGCTTTTCGATCTATTGTTGCTCCTCTTATGGTCACATTATGACCGTCCATGCTTTTCTCTCTTCTTATGGCTCCTTTTATGGTCACAGTATGACTGTCCATGCTTTTCTCTCTGTTGTGGCTCCTCTTATGGTCACAGTATGACCGTCCATGCTTTTCGCTCTATTGTGGCTCCTCTTATGGTCACAGTATGACCGTCCATGCTTTTCTCTCTTCTTGTGGCACCTCTTATGGTCACAGTGTGACTGTCCATGCTTTTCGATCTATTGTTGCTCCTCTTATGGTCACAGTATGACCGTCCATGCTTTTCTCTCTTCTTGTGGCTCCTTTTATGGTCACAGTATGACCGTCCATGCTTTTCTCTCTATTGTGGCTCCTCTTATGGTCACAGTAATGCCGTCCATGCTTTTCTCTCTTCTTGTGGCTCCTTTTATGGTCACAGTATGACCGTCCATGCTTTTCTCTCTATTGTGGCTCCTCTTATGGTCACAGTAATGCCGTCCATGCTTTTCTCTCTTCTTGTGGCTCCTCTTATGGTCACAGTATGGCCGTCCATGCTTTTCTCTCTTCTTGTGGCTCCTCTTATGGTCACAGTATGGCTGTCCATGCTTTTCTCTCTGTTGTGGCTCCTCTTATGGTCACAGTATGACCGTCCATGCTTTTCTCTCTATTGTGGCTCCTCTTATGGTCACAGTAATGCCGTCCATGCTTTTCTCTCTTCTTGTGGCTCCTCTTATGGTCACAGTATGGCCGTCCATGCTTTTCTCTCTTCTTGTGGCTCCTCTTATGGTCACAGTATGGCTGTCCATGCTTTTCTCTCTGTTGTGGCTCCTCTTATGGTCACAGTATGACCGTCCATGCTTTTCTTTCTTCTTGCAGCTCCTCTTATGGTCACAGTATGACCGTCCATGCTTTTCTTTCTTCTTGCAGCTCCTCTTATGGTCACAGTAATGCCGTCCATGATTTTCTCTCTTCTTGTGGCTCCTCTTATGGTCACAGTATGGCCGTCCATGCTTTTCTCTCTTCTTGTGGCTCCTCTTATGGTCACAGTATGGCTGTCCATGCTTTTCTCTCTGTTGTGGCTCCTCTTATGGTCACAGTATGACCGTCCATGCTTTTCTTTCTTCTTGCAGCTCCTCTTATGGTCACAGTATGACCGTCCATGCTTTTCTTTCTTCTTGCAGCTCCTCTTATGGTCACAGTATGACCGTCCATGCAGCTTTTGGAAAGGTTTTGCCAAAGTCAGTATAGGAAAGGCTTTTTTGCAGTAAGAGCAGTGCATGTAATCAGTTGCAGAACCTGCTACATTGTATCGAATGTTTTTCTTTCAGTCATCCCTGCATCTGTATGAGCAGGATTAGCATTCGTTGGGAGCGTTCAGCATCTTACAAGCACTGATTGGAGGCAGGTGCCCTTTAAGTACAGGGGGCACAGAGACGCTGGGAGTGCGCTCATTATCTCCTGTTAGTACATTGTTCAGCTGCTTCAGTCGCTGGTCCTTACTGTACATACAAGATGTGGACGATCCCGCGTCCCTGCCATTCTGTTCAGCGTGCGGTTCCTCCATTGTGGAGATTTCTCTTTTATTTCTTGCCAATATTTACTCTTATGATTATCGTGATTACGGCTCCAGAACAGTAAAAATAGATCAGTAATTATACCGAGAATTCAGTGGACGAGAAGATAATTAACAGAACGCAGACACCTCGTTAAATATTAAAGTCTATTGCAGGTTCTCAGCGAATTATGGAGAGCGGTGGATTTTGTCTTAATTATGGATAATATGACATAATGAGGACTGTGTGGGCACAGGGACCGGATTTACTACCCAGCACTGTCTGTACCGTCCCCCGATCCTGGGCTATACATTTCACATAAAGTCAGAAAGACATGGGGGGTCTCCAATCACCCCCATTATTATCCATAAATTATGTAGTCGCAGATTGTGCTACCTTCCTGACACTCCCTATTACTGATTTAGGTCCAGATAGTACTGCTTCCCTTTTTCTTCCTATAAATGATCTATATCCAGCTAGTACTGCCTCCCTGTCTCTTCCTATAAATTATTTACATCCAGATAGTACTGCTCCCCTCCCTGCCACTCCCTATTACTGATTTAGGTCCAGATAGTACTGCTTCCCTGTCTCTTCCTATAAATGATGTAGATCCAGATAGTACTGCCTCCCTGTCTCTTCCTATAAATGATATAGATCCAGATAGTACTGCCTTCCTGTCTCTTATAAATGATGTAGATCCAGATAGTACTGCCTCCCTGTCTCTTCCTATAAATGATATAGATCCAGATAGTATTGCCTTTCTGTCTCTTATAAATGATGTAGATCCAGATATTACTGCCTCCCTGTATCTTCCTATAAATTATGTAGATCCAGATAGTACTGCCTTCCTGTCTCTTCCTATAAATGATGTAGATCCAGATAGTACTGCCTCCCTGTCTCTTCCTATATATGATATAGATCCAGATAGTACTGCCTTCCTGTCTCTTATAAATGATGTAGATCCAGATAGTACTGCCTCCCTGTATCTTCCTATAAATGATGTAGATCCAGATAGTACTGCCTTCCTGTCTCTTCCTATAAATGATGTAGATTCAAATAGTACTGACTTCCTGGGTCTCATTATAAATGATGCTGATACAGATAGTGCTACCTTCCTTGCACTCCCTATTAGTGATTTAGGTCCAGATAGTACTGCCTCCCTCCCTGTCCCTTCCTATAAATGATATACAGTACAGACCAAAAGTTTGGACACACCTTCTCATTCAAAGAGTTTTCTTTATTTTCATGACTATTAAAATTGTAGATTCACTCTGAAGGCATCAAAACTATGAATTACCACATGTGGAATTATACAATTAACAAAAAAGTGTGAAACAACTGAAAATATGTCTTATATTCTAGGTTCTTCAAAGTAGCCACCTTTTGCTTTGATTACTGCTTTGCACACTCTTGGCATTTGTGACGAGCGTCTGCTTACGCTGAGTCGTTTTCCTTTTGAATGAGTGGACCCTCTGGGCCGTGGCACCCACCTAGGGCGAGTTAACCTAATGAGAACCACCCCCTATACAGGGAGAGTCAGGGGCAAGACCAACGGGGTGAGCCACCACAGCAGCTGGACCAGACTGCCGGCTCAGGGAAGCAAGACAAGGCGAGACTAGACGTTAGTTCAAGGAAACTTCATTAAGGAACACTTCTGGGTACAACAGGTGTAAAACGTGAACACAAAAAGTACATAAAGCAAGATGCATGCAAGGGCACGCCAAGGTCCAAGGCATGAGGAACACTTCTGGGTACAACAGGTGCAAAACGTGAACACACAGAGTACATAGAGCAAAGTGCGTGCAAGAGCAAAGTATCCAAAGTATGGTACGTGCAGATGGTAGACAGGGGCACGAGGACATCGGACTCTGGACAGCAGGCAACGATCAACCGGGACATCAGGTTCTGTAGCTCTGAAGGTGATCGGCAGGTTCCGGACATCCGGTAAGCAAACCAGGGTTCCATGCAAGGAGACAAGACAAGGTTAGAAACAGGATGCGTGTCAACGAACACGCCCGGGTCAGGTTCATAGGACGGAGGCTGCGCATGCCAAGGGGCATGCCAGGGACAGATACAGGGACAGTGGCTTGCGCGTGCGAAGAGACACGCCAGGGACAGATACAGGAACGGTGGCCTGCGCGTGTGAAGAGACACGCCAGGGACCAAGATAGGGTACGGTGGCATCGGAATCCGGGGTGCTGGGATCGTCCGACAGGGTCCAGGAATCAGACTGCGGAAATCAGCTCCAGCTATCAGTCATCTAGGTCCGGACCTCTGGCAGCGGTCGGCAGGTTACGGAATCCGGCAGGCAAGTCAGGGTTCAGAGCAGAGCAAAGTAAGCAAAAGACTTTGTGCAAGAGTAGCACGAAAAGGCACAGTGCGAAAACCAGCGTGCGTGCAAGGGAGCACGGAAACCACGGCTGGGGCACCGGCAAGCGGTACCGACGGTGGCATAAGCAGGCGGGCACGACTTAGAGGCGGCACAGCTGCGGCTCACACAGCCGGTAACCACTATAGCACTGGACGGCGGGCACGGCTGAGGCACACAGGCGAGCACGACTAGAGGCGGCACGGCTGAGGCACAACAGGCAGACACAGCGCGACCAGGCGCGCGTACGAGGGCACGGAGCCACAAGGCAGGGCTAGGCAAAGGTACAGGACAGAGATGCGTGTGAAACAGCACGGCAAAGCCTAGTATGAAAAGTGCAAGGGCGCGCGAAACATCAGAGACAAGGCATAGGGTAAGAGGCAGAGTCCTGCGCATGCAGAATGCATGCCAGGGGCAAAGTACAAGATGAGGCCTGCACGTGTGGAGAGACACGCCAGGGACAGGGACAGAGTCTAGCAGCGGAGCGTAGGACGAAGCCCAGAGCCTGGCCAAGGGAGAGCCTTGGGACTAGACAGAGTACAGAGCGGAGGCCTGCACGTGTAGAGAGGCACGCCAGGGACAGGGTACAGAACGGAGGCCTGCACGTGTAGAGAGACACGTCAGGGACGGTACAGAGCGGAGGCCTGCATGTGTAGAGAGGCACGCCAGGGACAGGGTACAGAACGGAGGCCTGCACGTGTAGAGAGGCACGCCAGGGACAGGGTACAGAACGGAGGCCTGCACGTGTAGAGAGACACGTCAGGGACAGGGTACAGAGCGGAGGCCTGCATGTGTAGAGAGGCACGCCAGGGACAGGGTACAGAACGGAGGCCTGCACGTGTAGAGAGGCACGTCAGGGACAGGGTACAGAGCGGAGGCCTGCATGTGTAGAGAGGCACGCCAGGGACAGGGTACAGAACGGAGGCCTGCACGTGTAGAGAGACACGTCAGGGACAGGGTACAGAGCGGAGGCCTGCATGTGTAGAGAGGCACGCCAGGGACAGGGTACAGAACGGAGGCCTGCACGTGTAGAGAGGCACGCCAGGGACAGGGTACAGAATGGAGGCCTGCACGTATAGAGAGACACATCAGGGACATGGTACAGAGCAGAGGCCTGCACGTATAGAGAGACACATCAGGGACAGGGTACAGAGCGGAGGCCTGCACGTGTAGCGAGACACATCAGGGACAGGGTACAGAGCGGAGGCCTGCACGTGTAGAGAGACACGTCAGGGATAGGGTACAGAGCGGAGGCCTGCACATGTAGAGAGACACGTCAGGGACAGGGTACAGAACATAGCATAACAAGGAAGCTTAGCGAGGAAAAACAAAGCACGAAGGACAACACGAGACAAAGCACGAGACAAGAGACGGAATATGAGCACGGAGCGTGTGCAGAGACACACGACAGAGCAAAGTGCAAGGGCACAGAATAGAGGGAGCAACCCAGCAGACCAAGCAGCCATGCAGGGAAGCAACACAATACTCAGGCCCTGAGCATAGGAAGGGGCGGTCTGATATAGGGCATAGCACCTCCACTTCCGGGTCAGGACCAGGGAAGAACTTCCACTTCACATCCTCCAGGATCACAGGGAGCAGTCACATGATCAGGATTCCGGACATGCAGGGATGATTGCAGAACCAGTGCTGAAACCTAGGCAGGTCACATGATCAGAATTCCAGACATGCAGAGATGATAGCAGAACCAGTGCTGAAACCTAGGCAGGTCACATGATCAGAGTTCCAGACATGCAGAGATGAATGCAGAGCCAGCCTCTGCTGGAACATAGGAAGGACACATGATCAGGGGTTCTAGACATGACGAGACGATCACAGAAGCAGAGCAGAAACGCAGGCATCCCGCAGCTCAACAGTCGGGAGGTGAGTGTGCACACTGCTCTAGGGAACATGCAGGATAGCAGACATGGCGGACATGACAGACATGGCGAGCATGACAGCATTCTCTTGATGAGCTTCAAGAGGTAGTCACCGGAAATGGTTTTCACTTCACAGGTGAGCCCTGTCAGGTTTAATAAGTGGGCTTTCTTGCCTTATAAATGGGGTTGGGACCATCAGTTGTGTTGTGC
Source organism: Dendrobates tinctorius (assembly GCF_039654945.1). NCBI lineage: Eukaryota > Metazoa > Chordata > Amphibia > Anura > Dendrobatidae > Dendrobates > Dendrobates tinctorius. The sequence continues at coordinate 5,020,161 of NW_027361899.1, read as the reverse complement.
AGAAGTCTGGTGGATACACAGCTGATAGTACTACTGAATAGACTGTTAGAATTTGTATTATGGCAAGAAAAAAGCAGCTAAGTAAAGAAAAATGAGTGTCCATCATTACTTTAAGAAATGAAGGTCAGTCAGTCCGAAAAATTGTGAAAACTTTGAAAGTGTCCCCAAGTGCAGTGGCAAAAACCATCAAGCGCTACAAAGAAACTGGCTCACATGAGGACCGCCCCAGGAAAGGAAGACCAAGAGTCACCTCTGCTGCGGAGGATAAGTTCATCCGAGTCACCAGCCTCAGAAATCGCAGGTTAACAGCAGCTCAGATTAGAAACCAGGTCAATGCCACACAGAGTTCTAGCAGCAGACACATCTCTACAACAACTGTTAAGAGGAGACTTTGTGCAGCAGGCCTTCATGGTAAAATAGCTGCTAGGAAACCACTGCTAAGGACAGGCAACAAGCAGAAGAGACTTGTTTGGGCTAAAGAACACAAGGAATGGACATTAGACCAGTGGAAATCTGTGCTTTGGTCTGATGAGTCCAAATTTGAGATCTTTGGTTCCAACTACCGTGTCTTTGTGCGACGCAGAAAAGGTGAACGGATGGACTCTACATGCCTGGTTCCCACCGTGAAGCATGGAGGAGTAGGTGTGATGGTGTGCGGGTGCTTTGCTGGTGACACTGTTGTGGATTTATTCAAAATTGAAGGCATACTGAACCAGCATGGCTACCACAGCATCTTGCAGCGGCATGCTATTCCATCCGGTTTGCGTTTAGTTGGAGCATCATTTATTTTTCAACAGGACAATGACCCTAAACACACCTCCAGGCTGTATAAGGGCTATTTGACCAAGAAGGAGAGTGCTGGGGTGCTACGCCAGATGACCTGGCCTGCACAGTCACCAGACCTGAACCCAATCGAGATGGTTTTGGGTGAGCTGGACCGCAGAGTGAAGGCAAAAGGGCCAACAAGTGCTAAGCATCTCTGGGAACTCCTTCAAGACTGTTGGAAGACCATTTCCGGTGACTACCTCTTGAAGCTCATCAAGAGAATGCCAAGAGTGTGCAAAGCAGTAATCAAAGCAAAAGGTGGCTACTTTGAAGAACCTAGAATATAAGACATTTTCAGTTCTTTCACACTTTTTTGTTAATTATATAATTCCACATGTGTTAATTCATAGTTTTGATGCCTTCAGAGTGAATCTACAATTTTCATAGTCATGAAAATAAAGAAAACTCTTTGAATGAGAAAGTGTGTCCAAACGTTTGGTCTGTACTGTAGGTACAGATAGTACTGTCTCTCTGTCTCTTCCTATAAATGATATAAATACAGATAGTTCTGTGTTCCTGTCTCTCATTATAAATTATGTAGGTGTATATTGTACTGCCTCCTTGCCTTTTTCTGTAAGGTAATATAGACTCCTTGTCTCTAGTTATAAATGATGTTGAATGAGATAGTATTACCTTCCTGATCCTCCCTTCAAATGATGTAGGTACAGATAGTACTGCCTCCTTGTCTCTTCCTATAAATGATGTAGGTACAAATAGTACTGTCTCCATGTTTCCCTATGTAATGCTGAAACATAAATGCTAAACTTCACAGCAGTTGATTGCTTACATAAAAGCACCATGCAGTAGTTAAATAATACTTAAAGTGTGTAGTGGAAACCTGTATGGAAAGTTTTAGGAGAAACTCAAAAGGTTTCACACGTTCGCCAGTTTTGATCAAATCAGTGAGTTGATCGATCGGAGACAAGAGCACACAAGCAGGCTTTCTTGGCTTTCTTGATGTACTGTCTTGTCTGATCTCAGAAACCCAGTCACAAGTTTTTATTACAAACACAGAGATAAAAAAGTAGGAATGGATTCTTACATTGCCTAAGACAGAAGATATTTAAGTTGTGAAAAACAAAATCGTAAATTATGAATTCTGTCAAAATTCCTTTCCATCCAGTTCTACCCAGATTACTATACTTTCAGAGACAAAGAAATGTTTAACACAGAGACCTCTATGTTAGAGAGAACTCCCTGTGTTATTGCTTTTATGAATAACACTTATAAAGGGAATACTAAAATCTAAATTATCAAAGATATATAGGTAGATTCATTTGTATCAATAATAATCAAAGCAAAGTATAAATATTTCCCATAACAAGTCCTCCCTTTTTATTATTACTGACATATATTCATCAGCTTCTTCCCCGTGCTATGAGAGCCTGGAGGGACGAATCCCGGTCACTGACGGACATCTTCTCTGTAAATCTCGTCATATATGATCCTCGAGGAGCTCTGGGATATTTTGCAGATATGATAACTGACGATCCCTGATGTCTGATCTTACGTCTCTTTACATGGCGTCGTCATAACAAATCTACCAGTTCTATCGGTTACATAAACTAGTAATACCAACATTTATGTAATGAAAGGGTAAATGAATATATTCTTATTCCCTGTCCCCATTTCCACTGTATGAGGTCTACCATTGTCTGCAGCTTGTTTATATAGGGAATGTTTTGGGACATCATTTATATCTAGGTCACCATACAGAAGTATGAAGGTTGCAGGCTTAAGGCGTGCTAAGGTGCAGGTGAAGCCATTTATAAGCCTGATGACCACATACTAAATATAAATCCTTAGACAATATGCAGGGTACGATGTCAGTGAGTCTCCAAAGACAACGTATAGAAGTCAAAAGTCCTTGCATTGGCCTCTTAGTAAACCAATCTTTTTTACTGGGATCTCACCTTCTGGAAACTTCTTAGTCTTTTGTATTATCAATTTACCTTGATCTAGATCCAGCTTATACCAATGTCTTAAGCTACCCGTGAGATTTATCTGTAACTATGGACTCTCCACCCACCCCACAATCTGGACCGCAACCACATGGCTGTTGGTGAGGTTTCCTACGTCACAACAGGCAGAATCAAAAGTCTCTTTGTGGAAACAGCTATAGTTAAAAACCTCCTGAGAGGTTACGGGCACTGGAGATATGGCATGGTATTAGAGGATATTGGACTATGGGTGCATAGCCAGCAGTTCTTAGGAACGTCTTTAGAACCTGTGTCCTAGCAGGACTTGGTGATACTTATCAGTTTGTTGTCGCCGTCCTCCTTTAGTACCTCATTGAGAGCTAGGGCAAGGGTTGCAACCGCCATCAGCATGGTCCAGAGGGGCAGGGACGTTATCTTTGCTGCTGCCGGGGTTCAGGACCTTTTTGAAGTGGCCGGCATGGATCCAAGTGTCTTCGCCTTGGAGCTTGACAGAAGTGGCAGTGGTCAGTAGCAGTTGAAATGGCTCTCTGTATCTGGGTCCCAGTGGTCTCATCATGTGTCTCTTGTCCAGTCTCCTGGCACCAGTGTGTGTGCCGCTTATATAAGGGTCTGGGATGAAGGAAAGAACACGGTTATGAGTAACAGTCAGATGTTTGTGCAACTCCAAGACATATTCAGTGGGGGAACTGTAGGAGGCCTGCAGCTGCTGCGGGAAACAAATGTCTTAGGGACATCACCAAACAGTATTTCATATGGGGACAGCATCTCTCTACCTCACAGGGTGGTCCTCACTGAATGCAATGGCAAGCAATCTACCCAGAACCAGTGTTTCTTCCATGCCCTTTTTTATTATTTCAGAGTACCATTAAGGCATTCGACCTTCCCACCACTTTGAGAGTCTAGGGAACATGGAAAGCAGGCACTATCCGAAAAGTTGCCATAATCTGTTTCAGCAGTTCTCCAGTGAAGTGAGTGCCTCTGTTACCGTCTATGGTTCTGGGCACACCGTATCTACAAACTGTCTCAATGATCACATTGTTTCTTTCATGTTGGTCATGGCCCAAGCTTCAGATCATCTTGGGAAGAGATCAATGCATACCAGGACATGTTCATAAGTACCCACATTAGGTCGCTGTATGTAGTCCACCTGCAGTCTCTGAAAGGGGTGACATGGTTTTGGTGTGCATTTCGGTGGGACACAAATAGGTCTACCGGGATTGTGTTTTGCACAAACGAGACTCTTTGTAGCAGCATTCGGGAACCCTGGGGCGCACCACTTGTGTAGCACCACTGCACACATCACACCCTTTGAGTTGTGCACCGGGGAAATGTGCTAGGGCAGCCATCATGGGGAACAGGCAGTGTAGAAGGTAAATCTGGGTGTTTACCTGCCATACCCCTGACTCTGACCATACGGCACCCGCTTAGACCCATGTCCGTGTGGGGGGACTGGGTCTGGAAGACCTGCAGTAGTTTGAGATCAACGGCAACTGGGGCCGGTGTGGTGACAGTCTCCTCTGTCAAAAGGGGGCTTCCCGCACTTTCAGTTACTGAGTCACCTAGCGGCTAGCCGCGTCTGCTATGGCCAGTATCCCTGTCAGAGGTAGTCGTGCTGCTTCCGTAGCCACCTGGTCAGCCAAGGCAATCCCTACTGCAAGGGGAGTTTGTTCCCGTGTGTGTGCCGATAGCTGCCCGGGTGCTGTGAGTCATGTCATGGAACATAATTCTGACATGGTGGGGATATCTGAGACATGGCCGGACGAGAGCCGTGACCGGGCGGATAATTTACAGGGCTATAGTCTGTTCAGAAATGGCCGATCAAATAAGCGAGGGGGAGGCGTGTGTTTATATGTAAAATCATCCTTAAAACCCATCCTGCGTGATAATATATATGAATCTAATGAAAATGTAGAGTCCCTGTGGGTAGAGATAAGGGGAGGGGGGAAAAATAATAAATTACTGATAGGGGTTTGTTATAAGTCTCCAAAAATAATGGAAGCAACAGAGAATATCCTCATAAAGCAAATAGATGAAGCTGCGACTCAAGGAGAAGTCATTATTATGGGGGACTTCACCTACCCTGAAATACATTGGGGAACCGGAACCTGCAGTTCCAGCAAAGGTGATAGGTGTCTGACAACTGTGAGAGACAATCACCTTTCACCACTGGTTCAGGACCCAACAAGAGGGGGGGCACTGCTAGACCTAATATTAACCAACAGGCCAGACCGCATATCAAATGTAAGGGTTGGGGGTCACTGGGGGAATATTGATCACATGCAGGGTCGGACTGGGGTGTCTGGGGCCCACCAGGCGAATGGACTCTAGGGGCCCACCCTACAGCTATATGCAAATATCTGTCAGTCGTTATCCCCATTATAGTGGAGCATCGGCTGTAAAACTCAGGAGGCTCCTGCACGTCTACTGTGCGCCTCCATAACTGGATGTAGAATTACGGTAGTTTACATTAATGGGGTTCTTTGGTAAAAGGATAGGTGATCGCTTAGGTCCGACCATTAGAAACTGCACTGGTTGGAAGAATGAGGAGGTTTTATCGTTGATAGGACACTTATCCCTATTTTAAAATGGAGCGGCAGGTGGGTTGTCTGACCGCAGCTCCATTCATTCTCTTTGGGGCTACTAGAAAAAAACAAGTGCAGCCACTGAGCGAATGAATGGGTCAGTGATCAAGTTGTACATTCCACTCCAGTCTAATGGAGACAAAAAGTTCCACATTTTGATAAATGGGTGCAAGTAGTCAGACCCCACCAATCAATACATTATCACTTATCCTGTGGAGAGGCGATTACTTTTTTCACAGGAATGTCCCCGTCACACATAGCGACGCAACAGCGATATGACCTTGCCAGGATCGCTGGTGTCGCTACATGATCGCTGGTGAGCTGCCAAACAGGCAGATCTCAACAGCGATCAGCACCAGCGACAACGCAGGTAACAAGCGTGTGCGTCGCTTAGTTACCCGCAGTGTACCTTGGATACCAGCTCCAGCTCGCTGATCGCCGGTCTCCTGCCTGCCACATGCAGCGATGCGTGCTGGCCAGCGGGAGACCAACGATCAAAAAAATGTCCAGGACTTTCGAACCCGATCGGCGATACCCGGCAGGGGGGCCGTTCGCTGATAGGTGTCACACACAGCGAGATCGCTGCTGAGATCGCTGTTGCGTCACAAAACTTGTGACTCAGCAGCGATCTCGCTAGCGATCTTGCTGTGTGTGACGGGGGCTTAAGTGCATCTCTACCGCTGTGTGCCAAGTATTTTATTAGAGAGAACAAATGACCACCATACACAACACAATCCACTATACCAAGACCAATAATGCCACATACAATGAAGAAATTCCACCACACCATGACCAGACCACATAGTGACCAAATATTACCAGCATAGAGCGACCAAATAATACCACATACAAGGAGAAATACCACCACACCATAACTAGACTACATATTCCACCACATAGTGACCAAATAATACCACATACAGAAAAGAAATACTGCCATACAAAGGCCACATCATGATCAGACCATATAGTGACTCAATAATATGACATAGTACCAGCATATAAGGACCAAATAATACCACATACAAGGAGAAATACTACCACGCCGACATCAGACCACAAATTACCACCACATAATGACCAAATACTGCAATACTGATCATGAATACAACCCACAATACTAACACTGTTATTACCAGCAGTGACATTATACACAGGTGCTCTGTATATAATGTCAGTGTACAGGTAATACAGTGATCACCAGTGACATTATACACAGGTGCTCTGTATATAGTGTATAATGTACAGGTAATACAGTGATCACCAGTGACATTATACACAGGTGCTCTGTATATAGTGACAGTGTACAGGTAATACAGTGATCACCAGTGACACTATATGTAGGAGCTCTGTATATAGTGTCAGTGTATAGGTAATACAGTGATCACCAGTGACATCACATAGCAGTAACATTGAAAGGTCTCCAGCCTATCAAAGGCTGCAGGAGTCATTCAACGTAACTGCTATGTGACGTCAATGCATGGCCTGTCACAGAGCAGAATGCCCTGTCACAGCTGCAGCCGGCATTCATCTTGATGTGCGATGTCACCAGGGTTAGCTCCAGGTTTTTGTGGGCCTCGGGCGAAAGAGTTTCAGTGGGCCCCTTTAATACATGCCACGATTCATGATGCACAGGTAAAAAATACAGGTATAGTACAATATGGGCACCACATAGTCCTCCATAGAGTATTATTGGCACCACATAGTCCTCCATACAGTATTATGGGCACCACATAGTCCTCCATACAGTATTATGGACACCACATAGTCCGCCATACAGTATTATGGGCCCCATATAATGCTCATTCATACAGTATATCACAGGCTACATATACTGCTCATCCATATAGCACATCATGGGCCCCATGCAATACTCAATCATGCAGTATATCACGGGCTGCATATACTACTCCTCCATACAGCATTATGGGCCCCCTGCTCCTCCATTCAGAATTATGGGTCCCAGTGCTCCTTCATACAGCATTATGAGCCGCCCTGCTCCTCCATACAGTATATTATGGGCTCCTGCTCCTCCATACAGTATTATGGCTCCCACTCCTCCATACAGTATATTATGGGCCCCTGCTCCTCCATACAGTATATTATGGCCCCCTGCTCCTCCATACAGTATATTATGGGCCCCTGCTCCTCCATACAGTATTATGGCCCCCTGCTTCTCCATACAGTATATTATGGGCCCCTGCTCCTCCATACAGTATATTATCGGCCCCTGCTCCTCCATACAGTATATTATGGGCCCCTGCTCCTCCATACAGTATTATGGGCCCCCATGCTCCTCCATACAGTATTATGGGCCCCTGCTCCTCAATGCAGTATTATGGGCCCCTGCTCCTCCATACTGTATTATGGGCCCCCATACTCCTCCATACAGTATTATGGGCCCCCATGCTCCTCCATACAGTATTATGGCCCCCATGCTCCTCCATACAGTATTATGGGCCCCCATGCTCCTCCATACAGTATTATGGGCCCCCATGCTCCTCCATACAGTATTATGGGCCCCCATGCTCCTCCATACAGTATTATGGGCCCCCATGCTCCTCCATGCAGTATTATGGGCCCCCATGCTCCTCCATAGAGTATTATGGGCCCCCATGCTCCTCCATGCAGTATTATGGGCCCCCATGCTCCTTCATACAGTATTATGGGCCCCCATGCTCCTCCATGCAGTATTATGGGCCCCCATGTTCCTCCATACAGTATTATGGGCCCCCATGCTCCTCCATACAGTATTATGGGCCCCCATGCTCCTCCATACAGTATTAAGGGCCCCCATGCTCCTCCATACAGTATTATGGGCCCCTGCTCCTCCATACAGTATTATGGGCCCCCATGCTCTCCCATACAGTATTATGGGTCCCTGCTCCTCCATACAGTGTTATGGGCCCCTGCTCCTCCATACAGCATTATGGGCTCCAAGTAATGCTGCTGCATAAATAAAAAAAAATCAAATCCTCACCTCTCCCGTTCCACCGCAGGTGCACTCAACGTCTCTCCCAGCTCTGCAGCGCTCAGGACAGAGAGGCTGAGCACGCAGTGATGATCGCATTCTCTGCCCTGAGACGCCGCAGAGTCAGAGAGCGCTGAAGACCCTGCAGTTGACAGAACGAGGAGAGGTGAGTATCAGAGGGGGCCCCGATTCCAGCTCTGGTGCCGGGGGGGCCTCGACTCACAGACAATATGCAGCTATGCTGTGTCCTGCCGCGTGTCACACCCCCCGTTTGCCCAGGGCCCCCAGTGCTTACCTGGGTTCACGGGGCGGGTGGTGCCGCGCCGCCAGCCCTGGTCGGGACGGGACTGCGTGCACGGGACAGCATGCGTCCTGTGCACGCGTGCGCCTGGGCCTCCTTTAGTGTTAAAGGGCCCGCGTCCCCTTTTTTTTTTTCTTCTGCTTCATTTTTTTTGTCTTCTTCCTCCTCTCTGGGGCGGGGCCCACCAGGCATTTCCCCAGTGGGCCAGTCCGACCCTGATCATTAGATAGTATCCTTTAATAAATTGTGTAGTAGAGGGGTTACAAGGACACTAAACTTCAGGAAAGCAAATTTCCAAAGGATGAGAGATGATCTTGGTGCAATTAACTGGGACGATATCCTGAGACCTAAAAATACACAAAGAAAATGGGAGACGTTTATTATCCTCCTGAATAGGAGCTGTGCACAATATATACCGTATGGGAATAAACATGCTAGAAATAGGAGGAAACCACTATGGCTAAATAGAGCTGTAAGGGGCGCAATAAGTGACAAAAATAAAGCATTTAGAGAATTAAAGCAAGTAGGTAGTGATGAGGCATTAAATAAATACAGAAGATTAAATAAATTCTGTAAAAAGCAAATCAAGACAGCAAAGATTGAGACAGAGAGACTCATTGCCAGAGAAAGTAAAAATAATCCCAAAATATTCTATACTACATAAATAGTAAGAAGCTAAAAAATGATAATGTTGGCTCCTTTAAAAATAGTCTGGGTGAAATGGTGGATGAGGAGGAGGAAAAAGCCAATAAGCTAAATGAGTTTTTTTTTTTTTTTTTACATTATTTACACAAGAAAATCCCATGACAGATAACATGATCAGGGATAAAAATTCTCCATTAAATGTCACCTGCTTAACCCAGCAGGAAGTACGGCGGCTTCTAAAAATCACTAAAGTGGACAAATCCCTGGGCCCGGATGGGATACACCCGCGAGTACTGCAGGAATTGAGTACAGTTATAGATAGACCATTATTCCTAATCTTTAAAGATTCCATAATAACAGGGTCTGTACCACAGGACTGGCGTATGGCAAATGTGGTGCTAATATTCAAAAAGGGGACAAAAACTGAACTTGGAAATTATAGGCCAGTGAGCTTAACCTCAACTGTGGGTAAAATCCTGGAGGGTTTTCTAAGAGATGCTATACTGGAGTATCTGAAGAATAACCTCATGACCCAATATCAACATGGGTTTATGAGGGACCGTTCCTGTCAGACTAATCTGATAAGCTTCTATGAAGAGGTAAGTTCAGGACTGGACCAAGGGAATGCAGTGATACATAAAATGAGAACAATGGGGATAGGGGAAAATATGTGTAAGTGGGTTAAGAGCTGGCTCAGGGATAGGAAACAAGGGGTGGTTATTAATGGAGCACACTCGGACAGGGTCACGGTTAGCAGTGGAGTACCGCAGGGGTTGGTGTTGGGCCCACTTCTTTTTAACTTATTTATTAATTGTAACAACCCTGCCGGCATCACTGCATGGCCTCCCATCCCCCACACACCAACTTACTCACTGCTCCTGGCCATGCTGTGAGTTCTGTCTGCTGCCGGCTCCATGCTGTGTGCCTCTTGCTTCCTGCCTGCTCTCTGCATGCTTCCTGGCTGTGTGCATAGGGGGGCGGCGCTGACACTCTCTGGTTCTTATGGAATCAGTGTGCATCTCTCTAATGTGCTCCTGGCCAATCATCAAGAGGCCTCTAGTATTTAGGGCAGCTCCACCTGGTGGCAGCTGCCTGAGTAACGCCTTCACTCAGTTAGTGTATTGCTACTGAGTTGCCAGGTCCTGTCCTGTGTTTTACCTTCTCTGGTGGCTTGATTCCTAGCTTCGCTTTGAACCTGTCTGTCTGCCCGCCAGGAGGCAGAATATCCTGTTCTCTGTGTCTTTGTTCTAGCCTTGTCTTGTACCTGTAATGACGCCCTCCAGGAGGCAGAATATCCTGGTGCCTGTGATATTACTCCTTGCCTTGTCTGGCACCTGTCCTCTCTGCCCACCAGGAGGCAGTATATCTTGGTCCCTGTGTTTTTGTTCCTGTACCTTGTCGCGTACCGTTACATTGTCTGAACTCAATCCTACCTCTGTCTATCAGTCTTCTTGTCTGTGGCTCCTTTCCCTGCTGTGTCTTTCCTTGTGTCCTCTCCGTCTACCTGTCCTCTGCATTCTTGCTGCTCTGCCTGTGCTCTGCACTCTTGCAGCTCTACCCGTGCTCCGCATTCTTGTGGCTCTACCTGTGCTCCGCACTCTTGCGGCTCTGCTTGTGCTCCGTACTCTTGCGGATCTTCCTGTGCTCCGCACTGTTGCGGCTCTGGATGTGCTTCGCACTCTTGTGGCTCTGCCTGCTCCATAGTCTTGCGGCTCTGCCTGTGCTCTGCACTCTTGCGGCTCTGCCTGCTCCGTACTCTCAAAGCTCTGCCTGTGCGCCGCACTCCTGCGGTTCTGCTTTGTTCTGCTTGTGCTGTTGCAGAACCTCTCCCCTGCCTTGTGGTTCTTCTCCAGTGTGAACAGGTCCAAACCTGTTCCTTCATGCCCATCTATATTTCCATCCTTCCCATACCAGTACCTGCACCTCCTGTGTGAATGAGTCTCTACCTATTCCATACACCACTGCTTCCTGTCCCTGTGCCTTCCCAGTCAGCCGTGCCCGCCTGCTAGTGTCTCAGCCGTGCCCACCTGCCAGTGTCTCAGCCGTGCCCGCCTGCCAGAGTACGAGCCGTGCCAGCTATGCTCACCTGTCTGTCTGCTAGTCGTGCCTGCCGCCTGCCCCTGTCCTAGTGTTCTATTCCCCAATGGGATCAGCAGATACAGCCAGACACCACCCTGGAGTGGCACCTGGCTGCTACAGTACCTGCCGCACAAGCCTGACCTCACCATCAGAGGCTCCAGAGAAGACCAAGGTTGCTGCATTAGTTACACCCCTTCCAGGGTAGTCTGGTTTGTGGCACAGTGGGTCCACAATCCCCTCGCTCGCGCCAACCTGCCAAGCCACGAGCGTGACATTAATGACTTTGTGGGGGCATAGAGAGTAGAATTTCAATACTTGTAAGGCTAAGTGCACACGTTGCAGAAAATTTGTGCTCAAAAACCTGAATCCCTTCCCAGAAACCGCACCTATTTTTCGCTGCGTTTTTTGCACGGTTTTGATGCATTTTTGATGTGGTTTTTCCGCAGCGGTTTCAAACCGCATGGAAGAAGCCAAAACCGCGGAAAAATCCGCTAAATTAAGGAGCATGCTGCGTTTTTTACCGCAATGCGGTATTTTCGCGGTAAAAAACGCATCAATGTGCACAAAAAGTGCAAAATGCATAGAAATGACTGTCCAGCTTATTTTTAGCGGTTTTATAGTGAAAACCGTGGTAAAAACCACTAAAAAAACTCTGTGTGTGAACACAGCCTAAATGACACTACTCTGCAGGGTAATCAATACAGAGGACAATTTTATATTACAGGAGGATTTATGTAAACTAGAAGCTTCCATATGATGCTGTAATGAGTGATTCCCTACTAAAATTAAAGAAGGGACTGGATGCCTTTCTTGAAAAGTATAATATTACAGGGTATATACACTAGTTTCCTTAATATTGCGTTGATCCAGGGAGCTAGTCTGATTGCCGTATGTGGAGTCGGGAAGGAATTCTTTTCCCCAATATGGAGCTTAGTGTTTGTCACATGGTTTTTTTTGCCTTCCTCTGGATCAACATGTTAGGCTATTGGTTGAACTAGATGGACTTAAAGTCTTCATTCAGCCTTAAATACAATGTTACTATGTTACCACCTCATAGGTTTGACAGCAGAGGCCAGAAAATTACAGCTCCGCCAAATGGCGCTAAAGTCATGTGCGACCCTTTCAAACATATCTCGAGCCCGAAAATACATGAATCTCGTTTTCTTTTTCCCAGATTGCACCCTGCAGCGAGAGCCGTCAGCTCAGCCTCTGGCGCAGAGCAGCTGGAGGAGAGTGGTCCTTGCATCACTGCCTTACCATTGCGGACTACTGTATACCCGGCGATAAACCGTCCTTGCATCACTGTCTTACCATTGTGGACTTTGTTCTTAGCTTTCAACCATCCTTCCCAGTTACAGACACATATCTCCCGTTCCCCCTCTTCCAGATTTCCCCACTTGCCCACACCAAATTTCTTCCGTATCATTCCACATCCGTCTACTGCTGCCTTTCCTCTCAGTCTCTCCACTCTCTCACATGCTGGAGCTGAGACAATCCCTTTAGGGTCAGTGCATCCCTTAGGCTAGTTTCACACTTGCTTTTTTTTGCAGCGCGTTTTTCCCGCAAAAAAACGCATTGAAAAAACGCATACAAAAGCATACAACTGCTGCGTTTTTTTCAAGCATTTTTATGAGCATGCATGAAAAAAACGCAGCGTTTTTATGCGTTTGTATGCGTTTTTAGTGCGTTTTTACCGCGTTTGCGTTTTTTTCCAACATTTTTAGGTGGCCCCTCACACTACCCAAACCATGACTTTACTAACCCTAACCCTGACCCTAACCCTAACCCTAACCCTGACCCTAACCCTAACCCTAACCCTGACCCTAACCCTTAACCAAATCATACTTAACCCTAACCCAAACCCTAAACCCTAACTAACCCTAACCCTAACCCTAACCCTGACCCTAACCCTAACCCTAACCCTGACCCTAACCCTAACCCTAACCCTAACCCTAACCCTGACCCTAACCCTAACCCTGACCCTAACCCTTAACAAAACCATACTTAACCCTAACCCTGACCCTAACCCTAACCCTAACCCTAACCCTGACCCTAACCCTTAACCAAACCATACTTAACCCTAATCCTGACCCTAACCCTGACCCTAACCCTAACCCTAACCCTGACCCTAACCCTTAACAAAACCATACTTAACCCTAATCCTGACCCTAACCCTGACCCTAACCCTTAACAAAACCATACTTAACCCTAACCCTGACCCTAACCCTAACCCTGACCCTAACCCTAACCCTAACCCTGACCCTAACCCTAACCCTAACCCTGACCCTAACCCTTAACCAAACCATACTTAACCCTAATCCTGACCCTAACCCTGACCCTAATCCTTAACAAAACCATACTTAACCCTAACCCTGACCCTAACCCTAACCCTGACCCTAACCCTAACCCTAACCCTGACCCTAACCCTAACCCTAACCCTAACCCTGACCCTAACCCTTAACCAAACCATACTTAACCCTAATCCTGACCCTAACCCTGACCCTAATCCTTAACAAAACCATACTTAACCCTAACCCTAACCCTGACCCTAACCCTAACCCTAACCCTGACCCTAACCCTAACCCTAACCCTAACCCTGACCCTAACCCTTAACAAAACCATACTTAACCCTAATCCTGACCCTAACCCTGACCCTAACCCTTAACCAAACCATACTTAACCCTAACCCTGACCCAAACCCCAACCCTAACCCTGACCCTGACCCTAACCCTAACCCTAAACCCCCTTAACTAACCCTAACTCTAACCCAAACCCCTAAATTCCATGGTTAAAAAAAAAAAACGCATATGCAAAAAAACGCATACATGAGCATGCCAGTGCGCACATATGCGCATCCATAGGCTATAATGGCCATTTTTAGCGCAAAACGTGCGCATATGTGCGCATGCGCTTTTTTGCAGGGCCAAAAAATGCAACATGCTGCGTCTGGAAAATACAAACGCACACCCCAAAAAAACGCAGCGCATGAAAATCGCATACATGCGCTTACAAGCGCGCAGGTATGCGCACCCATGTTAAATATAGGGGAAAAAACGCATGCGCACATATGCGTTTTTTTCCAGCGCTAAAAAACACAAATGTGAAACCAGCCTTACTGTTGCCAGTGCTCATGACTGCAACACTTGTGCCGGAGTTAACCGTAGAACTCTTTTTGTCACAACTTGAGTCTCTCAGACTCTAAATTTAATCCTGTCCCAGTTAGGCTGGTTTCACATTAGCGCTTTTGTGCGCAGCGCATCGGGCGCACCAGTGCGCATGCGCACTGCGCACCTATATTTTACATGATGTGCGCATGGTTTTGCGCATATTTGCGCTTTCGTGCGCATGCGTTTTTTTGTCTTTCGCGCCAGGCGCGTCAGACGCAACATGTTGCATTTTTGGTTCCGCCCTGTCTCGTTAAAACAACGCATGCGCACGGAATGCGCACGGAATGCGCAAAAACACCACATTGGAGCCTATGGGAGCGCAATACTTGCGCATGGTCTTGCGCACGCTTGCGTTTTTATGCGCATGCGTTTTTTAAATAAACATGACTGAAATTTGGTCTAGACAGTAAAAAAAAAAAAAAAACCAAGGTGATAAAATGGTGTGGGCACTGGGATTCCACAATACTTTAAGGATTGCTCACTAGTGGACACACAGCACAAGCTGCACCAATGTAAGTATGAAAAACCTAATGTCTGGCTGAAATTTCAATACATTTCTATGTACTTATGTCTCTTTTTTTTTTTATTGCAGCATTTCTTCATCTGGTGAAGAATATGTCCCCGGGACAGGGCAAGAGGCAGAAGAAGTGAGTACTATGCTTCCGTATGGATTTGAAAAAATAAACACATGTGATTAATTTTTTCTGTTTAATTTTCAGACCTCATCCTCCATCACGCCACCACCACCGGAGGAACGGCAGGAGCAGCAAGGCCAAGTGCGGGCGGGTAGACGTGATGTAAGTACAGACGGACTGTTTTTTTGTTTTTTTTTTACTTATTTTCTAGTCTGGTTTATTTATTTTTTTTTTTTTTTGGTATTTTTTTTTTTTTTTTTTTTAAATTTTCATGGTTGTTTTTTTCGATGTTTGTTGCTTTTTTTGCATTTATTTTCATGTTTGTTTGTTTGGGTATATGGGCACGGGACTATGGGATGGAGGATATATATGATGGGTATATGGGCATGGGATAGAGGATATGTATGATGGTATATGGGCACGGGACTATGGGATGGCCAATATGTATGATGTGTATATGGGCACAGGCATATGAGATGGCGAATATGTATGATGGGTATATGGGCACCGGACTATGGGATGGAGGATATGTATGATGGAATATGGGCACGGGACTATGGGATGGAGGATATATATGATGGGTATATGGGCATGGGATAGAGGATATGTATGATGGTATATGGGCACGGGACTATGGGATGGCGAATATGTATGATGGGTATATGGGCACAGGCATATGGGATGGAGGATATATATGATGGGTATATGGGCATGGGATAGAGGATATGTATGATGGTATATGGGCACAGGCATATGGGATGGAGGATATGTATGATGGGTATATGGGCACAGGACTATGGGATGGAGGATATGTATGATGGAATATGGGCACGGGACTATGGGATGGAGGATAATTTTAAATTTCTATAACTAACCACAGTAGTTACTATGCCCGGGCAGCGCCGGGCTCTTCAGCTAGTTTTCGATATTTTTTATTTTAAAATCTTTCAAAGATTAATGTTTGTCTTTCTTTTCTAGGCTCCACAGCGGGAGGAGGACCTCGCCCTGGACAACGACGAGCTCATCCGTCTAGTCCAGGAGCGAGTCCCGTTGTGGGACACCCGTCACCAACTGCACTCGGACAACGTGGTGATCCGGCGGCTCTGGAACGAGGTGGCCGCATCGCTGATGGATGGCTGGGACAACGCCTCTCCCCGGGTCCGCAAGGATTTTCGTAAGTATTTAAATGCAGTGTGATGCAGCAGTGATCTTGGCCGGGATCACCCAACTGTGTGTGATGCTATTAACTCCATGGAGTTTCTATCATCACACACAGTTGGATGATCACAGCCTCCAGTGCATAGTCTTACTTTTTTTTTTTTTTTTTTTTCCATCACAGTGAACAAAGTCAGAACCCGTTGGCGCTCGATGAAGGACCGCTTCAACAGGGATATCCGTCAGGAGAATAAGGTTCGCAGTGGTGCTGCGGCAAGGACTGGCACGAAGTACCGATACCATCGTGCCTTGGCATTTTTAAGACCGGTCCTTGCCTCCCGAACGTAAGTATTTTCTAGTTGTATTGTGTTGTATTCTGTGCTTTTCTATTCCACAGGAGTTGGCGATTGTTAATTTATGGTAGTAATTTCTTTCTTTTCTTTTCACAGCACCTGGAGCAGCACCCTGCAACCTGGGCCCGAAGCGGTCCTTCATCAAGCTGCCCCGGACCCCTCCCAGCCATCCATCAGCGAGGAAGCACCTTGCAGGTCTGCACCACAGTCATCTGGAGACCAGGAAGCTGGTCGCTCAGGTGTTCCCCTGTCCCAGGTCTCTGCCACTGGTTTTGCGGGCACTTCCCGCCAGCAGCGGCAGAGGACCTTGGACAGGCCTCTCATGCCCGAGTTCGTTGAATTGAGCTCGGTCTTTCAGAGTAGCCTCAAGGCACTCTCCGATAGACTTGAGAGTGGTTTCCTCCTTTTGGACCAACGCTACAAGTCTATCGAGGGTCGCCTTGAGCGCCTGGAAGTCGACCTCGCCAGACCAGCGCATCATTTTTACACCCAAATAGCTCGGGACACGGCGGAACACCTTACCCCTGACCTCCAGTTGACTGTCATGCAGGCCTGCAACAATGCTTTTATGCAGGCTATGCAGCAGAGTAGGATTATGCAGCAGTCAGTGGTGGCATTTCCACCGGTGCCACCACTGACTCGTTTTACAGCATTACCTACTTCTGCTGCATATCACTGCACAGCCACCACACTTCCAAGCCTCGCCGGACACCAATATACCGCCACAAGTCCGAGTGCAGCTGGACACTTACCCGCCAACACCATGCCAAGCGCTGCTCCTGCCTGGCCCACCACTGCTGCCGCCACCACCACTGGATGGCCCGTCGTCACCACCCCTGCCTGTAGCGCCGCCACCACCACCACCAGCGGGAGGACCACCCCGGTATGCACCGCCACAGCCACCACGCCTGCATGGCCCGCCACCACCACCACCACCACCTTGGAGCAGCATCAGCTGGGGGACCCGCATTCAATATTTACGGCCCCTGCCAGGACATCCACCACCACCAGCATGCCACAGCTGAAACAAGATCCTGGCAGGCGGTCCACAAGCGCCAGGCGGTCCCCCAGCTCCAGCCAGTCCACAGCCTCCAGGCGTTCCAGAGGCTCAAGGCGGTCCAGAGGCTCAAGGCGGTCCAGAGGCTCAAGGCGGTCCCCGGGGTCTAGCCAGTCCTCAGGCTCAAGCGAGGACAGCAGGAAGACGACGGGCCACCGTCCTAAAAAAACTAAGAGGAGGACTCTTACCCTCCCTCCTCCATTACCTCCCACTTCACAACTTTCCTTGCCTCGGCTCCCTTCCCCCACTTCTTTGGTTCCTCCTTCCCCTAGAACCCCTTACTCCACCCAAAGCCGTTCCTCATCCCTCCACACCCCCCAGTTTCCAGCAACTAAAAAATAAGTTAAATAAATGTTAAATTTTTTTTTCAAAATAATGTTTTCTTATTGTGTCTTTCGCCGCCTGCACACACTGCGCCCTACACTATGGTTTGTTTTTCTTTACTTTATACCGGATGGTCAGCCATCCAACTCTGAAAGGGATACTATATTTCATTTTTTTTTTTATATATATAAATAAAAAAAAAATGAAATATAGTATCCCTTTCAGAGTTGGATGGCTGACCATCCGGTATAAAGTAAAGAAAGGGAAACCACCAAAAAAAAATTAAAAAATTATATATATAAATAAATATATATATATATATATATATATATATAAATAAATAAATATATATATATAAATATATATATATATATATAAATATATATATATATATATATATAAATAAATAAATATATATATAAATATATATACATATAAATATATATATATATTTATATATATATATATATATATTTTTATATATTTATATATATATATTTATATATTTATATTTATATATATATTTATATATTTATTTTTTTTATGGTGGTTTCCCTTTCTTCAATTTAACCTGGGCAGATGAGTAGTGGAGTTTATTAAGACACAGTACACTGGGTACAGGTAGAAAAAACCATGTATTTTATTTTTAACAAACAACAAAACTATTAAACCATTTGATCCTGCCATGCTACACGACCAACATCGGATAAAAAGTAGTCCGCAAATTGGTCCCTCATTTGGGCAACTTCGACTGAGGACCGAAGAGGGTGCTGAGTAAAATCTGGCAAAGGGTTGGCAGCAGGCTCATCCATGTCAAAGTTCGGCCGCTCCTTTGCCATAACAAAATTGTGGAGAACCACGCATGCCTTCACGACCTCATCTACTGTTTCCATTTTGAGATTGATGGCGGTGCTGAGAATTCGCCATCTGGACACTAGAATGCCAAAGGTGCACTCTACAGTCCTGCGAGCCCTCGTAAGCCTGTAGTTGAAAATTTTCTTGCGGTGGTCCAAGTCACGGCTGGAGTACGGCTTCAGCAGGTTTGGGCACATCTGAAATGCCTCATCCCCAACCACTACAAATGGCAGTGGGGGAGTTTGGGTTTGGGGAAGAGGCCGTGCCAGTGGAAAATTGAAATGGTTGCCGTACAACCTCCAGCCCATATCAGAGTTCTTAAAAGTCTGGGAATCGTTGCCCCGTCCGAATGCCCCTATGTCCACCGCCACAAACCGGCAGTCTGCATCCGCAATGGCCATTAGGACTGTGGAAAAGTACTTCTTGTAGTTGTAGTACTCGGAGCCACTTCTTGCGGGTTTTGTGATGCGGATGTGCTTCCCGTCCACCGCTCCTAGGCAGTTCGGGAAATTGCAGACTGCCCAGAATTTGTCCGATATTTGAAGCCACTTTTCGGTGGTGGGCAATGGCAGAAACTCCGGACACAGAACATCCCGCAGAGCCCTGCAGGTGTCGGCAACAATCCCAGATAAAGTAGAGATTCCCAGCCGGTACTGGAAATGCAGGGATGAAAGACTCTCTCCAGTTGCCAGGAACCTGCAAAACATAAAAAGAAAAAAAAATTATATTTCTGTCTTGGGTATTACTAAAAACACTGAAAATAAAAAAGTACATGGCCTAACTATTTTGCATGTTTTTTTAATACAACATAGCAAAAAAACATTTTATAAAGGCTTGGGATTAGTACATGACAGAAGAAAAACCATTATGCAAAAAAGCAATTTCCCAAAAATAATGTTCAAATTCAATAGCCAAAAAAAACCAAATTTTTTGGACCAAAAAAAAAAAAAAAGCAAAAAGCCAAAAAAATTATGCAAACATAACAACATACATACCGTAAGGTGACAAGGAGCCTTTCTTCGGGAGGAATGGCACGCCGGAGCTGAGTGTCCCTTCTCCGGATGTTTCCTTCAACCATACCCAGCAAGTCAAGGAAGCTTTCCTGGGACATCCGTGTATAGTCAGCAAATTTCTCTGGGTTTTCCTGTAGCTCGCTGTACAGCGTGTGATATGCTCCACGGCTTGGCCGGAGTTCGATGATTGGATGCCTCCAAAACCGACGCCGCTGCCGTCTCTGCTGTCTCTCCCTCTCCCTTTCTTGCTGGCAACAAAAGACATACGCCTGAGACAGCGCAATGTCAAGATCCAGCTTGAAGCGGAAATTATCCAGACGCAGGTCCATCCTGACACCGGAAACAGCAGCAAAATCTGATGAATTCAGCAGTACAGGGTCTATAAAACATTCCAATGACACACGCCCACTGGTGACCCATTGGTGGTCAAGGATTTTTCTATTGTGAAATGTCACACCTAAAAACGCATGCGCATAAAAAACGCAACCGCATGCAAAAACGCATGTAAAACGCAAGTAACACTGCGTTATTTTGACGCATCAGCGTGCGCATGATGAAAAAAAAACGCACATTTGTTTTGCGTTTTTCTTTGCGTTTTTTATGCGCACGATGCGCTGCACAAAAAAACGCTAATGTGAAACTAGCCTTACTACAAGACTCGCAAGATGGATTCTGGGGAAACACTAAGGGTAGGTGCACACGTTGCAGATTAGCCTGCGGAATTTTCTGCATAGAATCCCCATCTCTGCGTAATACATGCGGCCGCACACTCCGGTCTCGAGTGCCGGAGGCAGTGGCGGGTATTGATGCGAGAGACTCGCACGAGTTTCTCGCATAAAGGGCCTGTCACACTAAGCGATATCGCTGTAACGTCACTGGTTTTTGTGATATCGCTATGTCTGATACTTCCCTCGGACGGCTCCCCTGCTGGTTATCGCTGATCGCGCGAGAACGTCCTGGACCGTTTCTCGTCGTCAGCTTCCTGCTGGGCTTCCTGCTGTGGAGACGAGCGGCGCGTGAACGCGGGCGGGAGGACGTCAGGATCGCCTCGTCTGACAGGTAAGTAGCGACCCCCGACCCCTGCGATGTCGCTGGTGAGATCTGCCTGTGTGGCAGCTCACTAGCGACCACTTAGCGATGCACCAGCGATCCTGACCGCGTCATATCGTTATCGGGATCGCTGGTCGGGATCGCTGGTGCATCACTAGGTGTAACGGTACCTTTACACTCGTAAGTGTGACCCTGGCCTAAGGCTGCATTCAGCTCCTCTTTCATGAGAGCACACTTATCGGTTTACAGGGGACAACTAATCCCCTCAGAGTACTACCTTACCATGAAGGATTCCTCTGTTATCAACAGTCACACTTCCCTGATCCTGTTAAGGACCAATTTTTCTCTTCACCACATGTGAAGGAACACACCTAACGGGATCCCTTATCAATCAGAGACCATAGTCCCTTATTGGTCACTCAAAAATCATTCCGTCCCACATTCAAGGATCCTGATAGTTTATAACAATATCACTCCAGACTTTACAATCACATAGACAACAAGGACAACATACAACAATCCTCTGACTTCTGAAAGATACTGGTAGAACTGCAGAGGCCCCTGACCAAAATCGATGGGCAAGATTGGCGACTCGTCACTTCATTCAATGTTCATTCAACCATCAATCAACCATCAGTTATACATCTAAAGACACACTGAACATATAACAGACCACAAATGATACATACAAAAATTCAAATACTGGCAAAGGTTCAACAGAGCTTGTCTTGTTCAGACCACCAATAACCCATCCCACAACCCTCTGGGTAGCATTGAATTTTTTTAGCAACACAATGAGTTACTCACCGCGGATCATTCAGTGATTCAAAGAGAGTTCCTTGCTGTCAGGTCCAAAGGAGGTACAGTTCTGACAATCCCGGGCTTCGTCACCACTTACTGTAGTGGAAACCTGTATGGAAAGTTTTAGGAGAAACTCGTTTCACAAGTTTGTCAGTTTTGATCAAATCAGGGAGTCGATCAATTGGAGACAAGGGCACACAAGTAGAGGATCTCTGGGTGTACTGGCTTGTCTGATCCCTGTCACAAGTTTTTATTACAAACACAAAGATAAGAAAAGTGGGAATGGCTTCTTACATTACATTACCTATGACAGAAGATATTCAATTTTGGAAAAACAAAATCGTACATTATGGATTCTGTCAAAATTCCTTTCTATCCAGTTCTAACCAGCTTACTATGCTTTCTAAGACACAGAAATGTAGAGACACCTCTATATTAGAGACCACACCCTGTGTTATTGCTTTTATGAATAACACTTAGAAAGCTAATACTAAAATACAAATTATCGAAGATATCGAAGTAGATTCAATTGTCTAAATAATAATCAAAGCAAAGTATAAATATTAAGCTAGCTTCTAACTATAGGATACAGGACAAGTTACTGATCGCGGGGAATCCAACAGCAGGGTCCCCCAGATATTCTGATAACAGGGCTCTGCAGGTATGTATGAATGACCTCCTCATTGTCTATGGGACCGCCAGAGAAATACAGCACTAGAATATTCTCTGACAGTCCCAAAGACAATGATCGGATCAGAGGTTGCGCATGCACACCTTCAGAGTACCGATCTTGGGATCGCTGGGGATCTCAGCAGTCAGACCACCAGTGATCAGTAAGCAATCTAATCTTATGGATAGCGGCTAGCTTGCTATTTGGAAATAAGTCTTTAAATGTAGGTGAAGGCAATTAGAGCAACTTTTCACCATGGAGTGATCTTTGTTTAGCTGTCCCTTTAAGTTTACAAGTAGAAAAGCTGAGTGTTAGGAGAATTCTGATGAAGTGAATTGTGCTTCTCACATTCTGCACATGGGACCGCAGCGTCGCCTGTCACATATCAGATGTCCTTGTAACATTCTTCAAGGCTGCACGAAATATTCCAGTTCAATCTTATCATAATTAAGTGTAAATACAAGGGAGCAATGACTGCAGCAATACATTCCCCTAATTATCCTAATACAGAACTTGTCAGGAGGTAGGAGGGCGAGGAGGGAAGGTGACAAATTAACCCCTGTGTGACTCTGCTACAAGTCATGGGGATTGTCCCTGAGGTCGTTGTACAGAACCATGCCGACATTTGTCAATATACTGTCTGTGGGGGACACTGGGGGCATCATACTGTGTGTAGGGGGCTGTGGGGATATTATACTTTGGGGCTGTAGGGGCATCATTCAGTATGTGGGGGACACTGGGGGCATCATACTGTGTGTAACGGGGTTGTGGTGATATTATACTTTGTATGGGGCTGTAGGGGCATCATTCAGTATGTGGGGGACACTGGGGGCATCACACTGTGTGTAGGGGGCTGTGGTGATATTATACTTTGTATGGGGCTGTAGGGGCATCATTCAGTATGTGGGGGACACTGGGGGCATTATACTGTGTGTAACGGGGTTGTGGTGATATTATACTTTGTATGGAGCTGTAGGGGCATCATTCAGTATGTGGGGGACACTGGGGGCGTCATACTGTGTGTAGTGGGGCTGTGGGGATATTATACTTTGTATGGGGCTGTAGGGGCATCATTCAGTATGTGGGGGACACTGGGGGCATCATACTGTGTGTAACGGGGTTGTGTTGATATTATACTTTGTATGGGGCTGTAGGGGCATCATTCAGTATGTGGGGGACACTGGGGGCATCATACTGTGTAACGGGGTTGTGGTGATATTATACTTTGTATGGGGCTGTAGGGGCATCATTCAGTATGTGGGGGACACTGGGGGCATCATACTGTGTGTAAGGGGTCTGTGGGAATATTATACTTTATATGGAGGCTGTAGGGGCATCATTCAGTATGTGGGGGACACTGGGTGCATCATACTGTGTGTAAGGGGGCTGTGGGGATATTATACTTTGTATGGGGCTGTAGGGGCATCATTCAGTATGTGAGGGACACTGGGGGCATCATACTGTGTGTAACGGGGTTGTTGGGATATTATACTTTGTATGGGGCTGTAGGGGCATCATTCAGTATGTGGGGGACACTGGGGGCATCATACTGTGTGTAAGGGGTCTGTGGGAATATTATATTTTATATGGAGGCTGTAGGGGCATCATTCAGTATGTGGGGGACACTGGGGGCATCATACTGTGTGTAACGGGGTTGTGGTGATATTATACTTTGTATGGGGCTGTAGGGGCATCATTCAGTATGTGGGGGACACTGGGGGCATCATACTGTAAGGGGTTTGTGGGAATATTATACTTTATATGGAGGCTGTAGGGGCATCATTCAGTATGTGGGGGACACTGGGTGCATCATACTGTGTGTAAGGGGGCTGTGGGGATATTATTCTTTGTTTGGGGCTGTAGGGGCATCATTCAGTATGTGGGGGACACTGGGGGCATCATACTGTGTGTAACGGGGTTGTGGTGATATTATACTTTGTATGGGGCTGTAGGGGCATCATTCAGTATGTGGGGGACACTGGGGGCATCATACTGTGTGTAAGGGGTCTGTGGGAATATTATACTTTATATGGAGGCTGTAGGGGCATCATTCAGTATGTGGGGGACACTGGGTGCATCATACTGTGTGTAAGGGGTCTGTGGGAATATTATACTTTATATGGAGGCTGTAGGGGCATCATTCAGTATGTGGGGACACTGGGGGCATCATACAGTGTGTAGGGGGCTGTGGGGATATTATACTTTGTATGGGGCTGTAGGGGCATCATTCAGTATGTGGGGGACACTGGGTGCATCATACTGTGTGTAGGGGGCTGTGGGGATATTATACTTTGTATGGGGCTGTAGGGGCATCATTCAGTATGTGAGGGACACTGGGTGCATCATACTGTGTTGAGTGGGGCTGTGGGGATATTATACTTTGTATGGGGCTGTAGGGGCATCATTCAGTATGTGGGGGACACTGGGGGCATCATACTGTGTGTAAGGGGTCTGTGGGAATATTATACTTTATATGGAGGGTGTAGGGGCATCATTCAGTATTTGGGGGACACTGGGTGCATCATACTGTGTGTAAGGGGGCTGTGGGGATATTATACTTTGTATCGGTCTGCAGGGGCATCATTCAGTATGTGGGGGACACTGGGGGCATCATACAGTGTGTAGGGGGCTGTGGGGATATTATACTTTGTATGGGGCTGTAGGGGCATCATTCAGTATGTGGGGGACACTGGGTGCATCATACTGTGTGTAGGGGGCTGTGGGGATATTATACTTTGTATGGAGGCTGTAGGGGCATCATTCAGTATGTGGGGGACACTGGGTGCATCATACTGTGTGTAGTGGGGCTGTGGGGATATTATACTTTGTATGGGGCTGTAGGGGCATCATTCAGTATGTGGGGGACACTGGGGGCATCATACTGTGTGTAGTGGGGCTGTGGGGATATTATACTTTGTATGGGGCTGTAGGGGCATCATTCAGTATGTGGGGGACACTGGGGGCATCATACTGTGTGTAAGGGGTCAGTGGGAATATTATACTTTATATGGAGGCTGTAGGGGCATCATTCAGTATGTGGGGGACACTGGGTGCATCATACTGTGTGTAAGGGGGCTGTGGGGATATTATACTTTGTATGGGGCTGTAGGGGCATCATTCAGTATGTGGGGGACACTGGGGGCATCATACAATGTGTAGGGGGCTGTGGGGATATTATACTTTGTATGGGGCTGTAGGGGCATCATTCAGTATGTGGGGGACACTGGGTGCATCATACTGTGTGTAGGGGGCTGTGGGGATATTATACTTTGTATGGAGGCTGTAGGGGTGTCATTCAGTATGTGAGGGACACTGGGTGCATCATACTGTGTGTGAGGGGGCTGTGGGAATATTATACTTTGTATGGGGCTGTAGGGGCATCATTCAGTATATGGGGGACACTGGGGGCATCATACTGTGTGTAAGGGGGCTCTGTGGATATTATACTTTGTATGGGGCTGTAGGGGCATCATTCAGTATGTGGGGGACACTGGGTGCATCATACTGTGTGTAGCGGGGCTGTGGAGATATTATACTTTTTATGGGGGTTGTAGGGGCGGCATTCAGTATGTAAGGGACACTGGGGGCATCATACTGTGTGTAAGGGGCTGTGGGGATATTCAACTTTGTATGGGGGTTGTAGGGGCGTCATTCAGTATGTGAGGGACACTGGGGGCATCATACTGTGTGTAGGGGGCTGTGGTGATATCATTCTTTGTATGGGGGCTGTAGGGGCATCATTCAGTATGTGCGGGAAACTGGGGGCATCATACTGTGTGTAAGGGGCTGTGGGGATATTCTACTTTGTATGGGGGCTGTAGGGGCATCATTCAGCATTTGGGGACACTGGGTGCATCATATTGTGTGTAGCGGGGCTGTGGGGATATTATACTTTGTATAGTGGCTGTAGGGGCATCTTTCAGAATGTGAGGGACACTTAGGGGCATCATACTGTGTGTAAGGGGGCTCTGGTGATATTATACTCCGTATGGGGGCTATAGAGGCATCATTCAGTATGTGAGGGCCACAGGGGGAATCATACAGTGTGTAGCGGGGCTGTGGGGATATTATACTCGGTATGGGGGCTGTAGAGGCAACATTCAGTATGTGAGGGACACTGGGGGGAGATAATACTGTGTGTAGGGGGCTGTGGGAATATTATACTTTGTACGTGGGCTGTAGGGGCATCATTCAGTGTGTGAGGGACACTTGGAGGCATCATACTGTGTGTGTGTATGTGCGGACTGTGTGATATTACAGGGGGCTATTGGGGAATCTTACTGTGTGTAGTAGACACTGGAGCATCATACTGTGTGTGGTGCATCTGTGTGGGTGGGGAGTTATGGGTTCACCATACTGTCTGTGGGACACAATGGGGGCATTATACTGTGTGTATAAGGGTTGAATGCTGTGGTTTTATACTGTGTGTTGGGGGCTGTTGGACATTATATTGTGTGTGTGGTTCATTGGGAGCATCATACTGTCTATGGGGAGGAACATACTGTCTGTATGTGTGTGCGGAAGTGGGGGGGATATTATACTTTGTGTGGGGGGCTGCTGTGGCACCATTCTGTGTTTAGAGAGCTGTTGAGGTTTCATACTGTTTGTTGGGGACATTATGGGCATCATACTGTGTAAGGAGCATCCTACTGTTTGGGCAACTGTTGAGGTATCACACTGCATGTGGGGACATAGAGGAATCATACAGTATGGTGAGTATCTTACTGTCTAGGTGGCTGTTGAGGTATGATTCTGTGTGTAGGGGACACAGGAGGCATCATACTGTATAAGGAGCATCTTACTGTGTGGGTGACTGTTGAGGTATCATAATGTGTGTGGGAGACATTGGGGGAATCATACAGTATGGGGTGAATCTTACTGTGTGGGGCGCTGTAGGTGTGTCATACAGTATGTGAGCGACACTAGGAGCATCATACTATGTAATTAGCATCTCCAGGTGTCTCATACTGTATGTGGGGGTATCATATTTTTTGGCTGTGGGACAGTGGGGTCATCATCATGTGTGGTGGGTACTATGGGGTATCACATTGTGTTGTATATAGCATCAGTGTCCCTGCTCGCTCCCACCCTCCCCCGTCAGAGACCCTCACTAACCGCCACAATTCCCGTACTGCACCTCCTCCTCTTCCTCTGCTGCCTGGGGTCTGTGCACTGCTCGCATTTCCCCGGGCACTATCTTTAAGGCGCGTGCTCTCTTAAAGGGACAGTTGCGAGACACTTATTATTTAAGGCACTTCCACCTGTTGTGAGGTGCCTGAGCAAAATATTATGTCAGTAGTCTGCACACTTGCTAGTTCTCAAGTCACCTGTACCTGCCAGTCAGTTTCCCTGTCTGCCCATTCTTGCCATATTCTCTTGCATTTAGTTGTGTCAGCCAGAACCTTCCACCTGTACCTCAGCCATGCCCACCAGCACATGCCTGTCTAAATATCAGCCGTGCTCACCAGCACCTGCCTGCATATCAGCATTGTCTGCCAATACCTGCCTGTCAGTACATCAGCCATGCCCGCCAGCACCTGCTTGCCTGAATATCAGCTGTGCCCACCAGTACCTGCCTGCCTGTATACCAGTCGTGTCTGCTAGCACCTGCCATACCTGCCTGCTATTGCTGTTACATCTTCTTGCCCTTTGATCTTGGAGGTCCGTCCTGGAGTAGCACCTGGCGTCCATCCGGAGCCAAGTCTAACCCCACCATCAGGTGCTGTAGCAAAGAGTCGGGTGTTCGCTAAGTCACGCCCCCGTGGGTTCTCCTCGGTCCATGACACAATGGTTCCACCACCCAGCCCGCTACATGGGATCACTAATGGGCTTCACTGAGAGCAACATTTTAGGTAGGAGCATGTAAAGGATTGGGCAAGGTTAGAGAAAATAATAATAATAATAATAATAATATTTTATTTCTATCGCACCAACATATTCCGCAGCACTTTACATTATAGAGGCGACTTGTACAGAGAATAAACATTACATAGCAATAAACATAGATCAAAACAGATACCAAGAGGAATGAGGTCCCTGCTGGCAAGCTTACAGTCTATGAGGAAAAAGGTAGACACGAAAGAAAGGTGGATGGGTAACCAGTGTAATGACTGGCACAAGGTAGAGGCGTCGGTGTAACAATTGGTGAGGAATATAATCCTGGCTGCAGCATTCAGGACGGATTGGAGAGAGGAGAGTTTGGTAAGAGGGAGACCAATTAGAAGAGAGTTACAATAGTCGAGACGAGAATGAATAAGAGAAACAGTAAGAGTTTTTGCAGAGTCAAAAGTAAGAAAAGGTTGAATTCTAGAAATGTTTTTGAGGTGCAGATAACAAGAGCAAGCTAGTGATCGGATTTGGGGGGGCAAAGGAAAGCTCGGAGTCAAGTATGACCCCAAGACAGTGGGCATGTTGCTGGGGAGTAATAATGGAACCACAAACGGAAATGGCAATGTCGGGTATAGGTACATTAGTAGCGGGAGGAAACACCAGGAGTTCTGTTTTTGACAGGTTCAGTTTCAGATAGGGAAGTTGCAAGCAGGTCTTACTGTTCATGAAACAACTCCCCTGACACCTGCACCACCGCTAATATCAATGTAACCAATTTTATGGATTAACACCACATCTTGAATGAAGGATCGGGTGAGGGCTGCTTTTCTTGTTACTGTTTCTGATATAATACACTAGCTGCTGGCCCGGTTCTAAAGCATTGCGTACTCTAGAATATGGCCAGCGGGAGATTAAAATAAAAAAAAGTGATTTACTCACCATCCGACGGCCCCCGGACTGTGTCCCTCCTCTCCACGCTCCCGGCATCTTCCGTTCCCAGTAATGCTTTGCGCCAGACACCGCTGCTGACATCACTCTTACGAGAGCGCGATGTCATCAGCGGTCTTTGACGCAAAGCCTTACTGGGAACGAAAGATGCCGGGAGCGTGGAGAGGAGGGACACAGTCCGGGGGCCGTCGGAAGGTGAGTATATCACTCTTTTTTAATTCTATTTTTTACATGTTTATGGTACCCAGGATCCGAAGGAGTCTCCTTTCCTCTGGACCCTGGGTGCTGCTAGCCGGTCATCTCCCGGCTGCGTCGCCGCTGACGCCCGTGCGCCTGGACATGACCCGCGGCAACCTGGAAGAACCCTTCTCTTTTTTTTAAATAAATTAAAAGTTGCCATTTCATGCTTTGCAGTTTGCATGTTTCTTATCTTTCAAATTTAGGAGGTACTGAAGTCTAGCCATGCTGGACATGCAGCACAGTGCTTACAAGCTATTTTTTAATAGCGCTTGTAAGTGCTGATCTAAAGCTGACAAGATCCTTCCAGCTTTATTGCCACTGAGCTCCTGTGATTCTGCTCCAGCAAAGCAATCCGTCACTGGTCCAGTCAACCTTCAGGAGCACACAACACCCCAGCACACAGGAAGCAGTTTGGCAGAGGAGTGGTGAACTCCTACAGATGAAACCTGAGATACCCCTCTAACAGCTTTGCTGAGCTTTTACCATAGTTTTGTGTATCAGATGACTATAGAGCTGAGGACGGTAGGACTGCAGCATGGACCGATGATGTGCGAGCAGCCGGGCAATCTGCTCTGAACTACGGACACTTTAAGAACCTAATGGTGTTTGGAAAACAAGAGCAGTAGTGGCAGAAGTGAGTGAGACTCACAGACACGGTGTAGCGGTGCCAGTCATGTAGCTGAGCTGTGTAGGTAAAAAGACTCACTGTAGCAGAGTTGGGTAGCTCTGAAGTCACATGGTAGGAGGTATGTCAGAGGGCCCAATTGGTAGCAGAGTCCAGGGAAGTAGCATAGCTAGATATGCAGTGCGGTGAAAAAGTATTCATACCCCATGAACTTTTCCACATTTTTTCACATTACTCCCACAAACTTAAACGTATTTTATTGGGATTTTATGTGATACCAACACAATGTAGCAAGTATATTTGGAAAATATTTTGAAAATCCTGTATCATTTCCTTTGCACAAATACTTGCTACTTAGTGTTGGTATCACATGAAATCCCAATAAAATACATTTAAATTTGTGGGTGTGATGTGAAAAAAGCTGGAAGTGTTCACAGGGTATGAAGACTTTTTCAAAGCACTGTATCTGGAGGCACTAAGTTTCTATATAGTAGAACTAAGCACGTCAAGAGGTACAGAGTGAGTATGAATCAGAGCCCAGTGGCATAGCAGAGCTGGGTATGTGTGCAGGTTTACTGGGGAAATTTAGCAGAGCTGGGCATGTCAGGAGGAACAGCTTAGCAATCTCTTAGCATTGAGGAGCGGTAGAACAAACACAGTGGAAGATAACAACTGCTTAAATTCTAGGATGACATCCCAACATCTGAGCCAGATTAAATGACCCAAATATGTGATGTCACTGGAGCGCACCAGGTTGAAATGGTACCCTGATGCGCAGAGGCTGCAGAGGCTATAGGTTCTGGAACTCTTAAGATTTTGGAAAATATATTTAAAAAATGTTATAAATCTGTGATTTTTTGTCCAAAATTGATAATGTATCCACATAAAAATATTTTTGTGATGGCGAGATCTATTTTTGCAATCTTTTTGCGTAAGCGGTTTGCGCGGCTTTGTTTGATTAGTGATATGAAAGCCTATCACATCCATCCCATTTATGCCCTATAGGATAAAACACATTGGAACCCTCTTATATTTTTCGTCAATGACGTGTTTTATAAAACGCTTGAAACCAATTTGACATATGGGAAGAGTCGTCAGTGGCGATCGCTGGCATGAACGCATATAGGCATGAACAGTGGTAGCCTGTGGTCGTGAAGAGGGGAAGCTGTGAGACGTGACTCAGAGCGTGACCACTTTCTTGTCTTTAGGCTTTGACGTGAGAATAAAAAGATGCATCCGACTAATCACCTAGAATACAGATAACAGCAACAAAAAAGTAAGGAGTCACAATGACTGCAGGATTGTAAAACGGCCTCTTCCAATAATCAATACAAGTGAATATAAGACATTTGTAATGTATCTTTATCACAGGAATCTGCTTCCTTCTCCTCTTATGAGCCCCTTCTCCTCTCTTCCTGCTTCTTGAACTTAAAGGGATTCTGTCACCAGGTTTTTGCTACATGGGATGTTTCCTGTAGTTTTGACAATTATCTGCTAAAGCTCGACCAGTTCTCTGAAAGCTGAGCACTGTATAACTCACGGTTTGGCATCTTTCTGTGTACCCTGTGCATAGGCAGAAATCAGCTAATCAGCAGTACAGATAAATTATACAGATCCCATAAATATGGAGGATGACCTGGCGGCTAGAGTCAGGGTCTCTCTTCTCTATATTATGTCGCTCTCGGATTAGAAGAAAAAGCCTCGCGACAGATTCCCTTTAAGTGCCAAAATCCATTTAGCTCAAGACCAGACAGGGAGAGTGCCAGGTCACTGAGGGATCAGATCTCAGCTGCTCATTGAAGTTTACAGAGAGGGAAGAAAAAAGAGGCGAGGGGAATAGGGTGAATGAGGCAGAGAGACATACATTTGGTGCTGCTTTCTATTAATTGTTTTATGTCACCCCAGAGCTGAATTCACAGCCCTATTGCTCACTTCTACTGTGCAATATTCTCCATGTGTCAACTGCTAGTGTTTAATCTCACCCCAGAGCTGGGTTCACAGGTACACTTCTTAGTCCTGCTTTATAATATTCTCCATACTACTGTTGTTCTCTATTGTTTTACATCACTTTCAGAGCTTGGTGTACAGCTACACTGCTCAATACTACTGTACAATGTCAACATGCTATGATTTCTAGTAAGTGTTTTATAATGTTGTCCATGCTGTTGCTGCTTTCTGGTAAGTATTTTATCTAACCCCAGAGCTTGATTCATAGCTACATGGTGTTAGGCTCGCAGGTGGTGCACATGGTTTGTGGACCCACTGTGCTGTGACCGAGGCGAGCCTTCAGGGTCGTGGCTAAGTGAACACCTGTCTCTTCGCTAGAGCCCCTGATGGTGGGTTAGACTTGGCTCTGTACAGACTCCTGGTGCAGCTAACCCTCAAGGAGGCATGCAGGGCCTGGCAGGTTTGGCTACTATAGAGGCAGTCACGGATGGTGTGGAGACATGGGAGTGTCAGCTGGTGCTCTAGTCTGCTAGCTGAAACCACATGGATCATCTCACCAAACGCCAACTCACCTTACCGTGGGCACAATACTACTCACACAGCACAGGGTAGTGTTCAATAAAGCAGTGTGGCAATACTTTATTGAACCACAAAACAGGAAATTAACATGTAGAACAGTCCTAGCAAAATACCCAGGTTGGTGCACATTACAGAGTCTCACCCGTCCACTGACTTTCCGGGATAATGGCAGCTGTTACTTCAGATTTTCCAGGGTCTACTACCCCACCTGTAGCACACACAGAGAGGAGGTAACGACAAGCTTAGGAAGATGATAATCCATTCAGGTACAAGGCCTGGTGACTGGAGGGTCACAACCTGGCTTCTCCGAACATCTCCGTGGAGCTAGGTGACCTGTGGGTCTCATTCCTGGCTTTCCCAAACTTAGTCATGGGATTCAGGTGACCAGTGAGTCCAGATCTGTATTCTTTCAGCCGGAGCTGTGGTCCCCTAAGCTGGCATCCTGTAGAATGTCAAATCTGTGTCCCTTTTAATCGAGCCATGATCTCTTGGCTGCTGTCTTCTTAAGAGTCTCTGGTTTGTTGGATCTCTGGAGTGTTTGGCTTTGCAGATGTATTTGATGAATATGTTACAGAGGTGCATATCCTCCTTTTATAGTTAACAACTTTCCTTCAAGCCAGCATTCAGAGGTCAAGAAAAAGATGTGATGAGGTTGACTAGCATTGTTTGACTTTCTAATCAATTTGCATATTTTTTTCTCCTCTGTTTTGCAAGTCAACAAGCTAGCTGGCCTGGACAATGTGTATTCAGAATATCAGCAAACATGATTGTTCAATTGCCTCACGTTTCTATCATACCAGATATTAGGGAAACAGAGCGCATATAGAGCGATAAAAGTGATATTTTGGGTGACAATACACGGTTAGTGCACTCACCTTTACAGGTTGTGAACAGTCACAACCCCTTGCAGAATGTAAAAGGAACCAGTGGTCGCTGCAGACTCCCGTAGATACCAATGCCACAAAGGAGGAAGAAAAAGACCGGGTTTTTCAATGTATCCGCGCTGACCACACTTCCTTCTTTGGCCCTGAGGAAGTGGCAGATTTAACATGAAACTCATCGGCACAATAAAGCTTTCAAGAATAATCCTGTCCTTGTGTGGTCAGCGCGGATACATTGAAAAACACAATCTTTTTCTTCCTCCTCTGTATCATACCAGATAACAGCACAATATGTTACAACGAATTCAGCTTAAAAGTCAATATTACAGGTTTATACGAAAAATGTCTGTGTTTTCTTGACCAACCAGAAAGAAACACATACAGGCAAACAGGTTCTAGTAGGCATGCCTGATATACAGGCAGGCAAGTGTTGGTTGGCACAGCTGATATATGGGCAGGATGGTGCTAGCAGTTATAGCTGCTATACAGGCAGGCAGGGGCGAACAGACACAGAACCGAAGGTGAAGACAGACAGGGGACCGCAGACGCGGACAGGCAGTGAACTGCAGATGCGGACAGGCAGGGAACTGCAGGTGCGGACAGTAAAGGAGCTGTAGGTTCCCACTGCACAAACAGAAGTGTTGTGAACTCCCTTGCTCGGATTTCTGAGCCGAAGCTCCCTCTGCTCCCTCTGGTGGTTACTGAGAGTAGCGGAGCTGGCCAGGTGGATGGAGGTTCTCCACCTGACGATGATAATTGGGAATCTGGGATTGCTGGCTGGGAGCATATAATGGAGCTGGCTGCTCTTGAAGGTTGCTGGTGATTTTTTCCTCTGTGTGCATTTGGAGCTCTTTTGTCCCCTGCCTGATCTGCATGATCAGCTAAGTGATTCTTTTGCTAATCCTTTGCATCTAATCTGGTTGTGTCTTTTTTTGCTTTCTGTTTCGCTGTTAGGGTTCAGCGTGCTCCCTGCTAGGGGCAGCACTGGGCCCTGCTTTGTTATGAATGAGTCACCGTAGGAGGCAAAAACATAAATACTAACTAAGTCCAGAAAACCAGAGAAGTTGGCAGCTATCGGATTGCAGACCCCTGAACCTAACAACAACAACTAGCAGTAGCTGTGGGGGGTTCCTACGGTGCCCTAGACCCCTCGATCACAGCCGGAGAACTACATAGCCTAAAGACAGAAAGGGAAATCTAAACTGCCCCAGAGCAGACCCCAAAGCAATAGGCAGCCCCCAACATATAATGACGGTGAAGCAAGATGAAAAAACACTCACACAGATAGAAAGATAAGCTGAGCAAATGATGGGGCCCAAGCTAACTAAATAGGACAGAATAGAAAAGCTGCTGTCTGCAATCCGCCAGAACCCTCTCAAAAACAAGAGCTAGCAGACTGATAGAGAAAAAAGCCCTGAAGACGCTAGGCTTCAAAAAGACTATATCAGTACTCAGGAATTATCTGAAGACAGAGCAAAAAGGAATTCAGCTCACCCAGCTGGGAAAGGAAGAAATCCAGAAAAACAAGGCAAAACAAAACCAAAACACAAATGCAAAAAGTAGAGCAGAAAACTTAGCTTTTGAGGAGCAGGAATCAGACTGGTCTCCAAGAATCCCTCAGAGTAATCACCCGCAAGGCAGAAGGGTGTCGGCTGCCTTATATCCAGTCAGCAATCCCAGTGTCATGATCTGAAGTGATCTGACAGTTTTAATAGCACAGAGTGGACTTTTTTTTCCTTTTGGCAAGTTGCCAAGGTGACTTGACTGTCCCCGGTGGTGGTTAGTGGTATCGCACCTTAGGTTTTCAGTTTAAAGTTCTCTGTATTTATAATTCAGGTGTGGGGCTCTACAAATGAGTCTCAGGGTGTGCAATCACGGCTGGTGATATTCTTTCATTCATGGATTGATTCTGGGTTGGTGAGAGCCTGGTGGAAGGATGGAGCTGAGGAGGAGTCCTGCACAGCTTAGCCAGGGGGGACGTGTGTCAGCTATGGTGTCTGGACGAAGGGCTGGCATGGCGTGGTGGGGTTGCAGTGATGGTGTCGGCAGTAAGTGTCTGCATGGACTGGTGGAGTGGCGACTATGGAGTATGGAGGGGGTACTGTCATGATCTGAAGTGATCTGACAGTTTTAATAGCACAGAGTGGACTTTTTTTTCCTTTTGGCAAGTTGCCAAGGTGACTTGACTGTCCCCGGTGGTGGTTAGTGGTATCGCACCTTAGGTTTTCAGTTTAAAGTTCTCTGTAATTATAATTCAGGTGTGGGGCTCTACAAATGAGTCTCAGGGTGTGCAATCACGGCTGGTGATATTCTTTCATTCATGGATTGATTCTGGGTTGGTGAGAGCCTGGTGGAAGGATGGACCTGAGGAGGAGTCCTGCACAGCTTAGCCAGGGGGGACGTGTGTCAGCTATGGTGTCTGGACGAAGGGCTGGCATGGCGTGGTGGGGTCGCAGTGATGGTGTCGGCAGGAAGTGTCTGCATGGACTGGTGGAGTGGCGACTATGGAGAGTGGCACTCACCATGTGGGACTTGGCTGCTGAGCTGGACTCAAGCATGCTTGACTTCGTGGCAGAAGCTGAACTCATCCTTGGGAGTCTGTTACTAAGCAGCAGCAACTGGTGGTGGACTCTGCTCCAAGGCTGCACTATGGTGAAGGATCCTGTTATGGTGATGGATCCGGGTGGAGGAAGACGCATGCAGGTGGAGGGCTCTGTTGCAGGAGCATAAGCACAGAGCATAAAGCTAAGTGGTGTCCCCCTGTATTGTCTCCTTCCCTCATGTGTGTTATTAGTGCAGTGGTGGGATTAGTCTCTGCACCGCCCAATTCCCTAGTGAAGGTTTAGGGTCAGGGCGAGCAAGGGTTTAAGGTTCGCGTGCGGCGACAGGTGCGGAGCCTGTATAGGGAATGTGAGGAGTGCAGGGACACTGGCTCAGGGGAGTGCAGGTGGTCTCCATGTCCCCATTCCCTATCGCAGGGCCCACCATTGTTAATGTTTCCCAGGTCCCCCTTATTATTTAAATTCGCCTTACTGGAGGCGGGGTTTCCAGAATGTATGTATAACGTGTAATTCCTAAATTCGCCAGGTGGAGGCGGTGTATCCATCTGCATGTTTTATTATTTAAATTCGCCCCACTGGAGGCGCTGTATCCAGGGTCACGTGTGTTATGGGTTCGCCTTGCGGTAACCGCTGCGTCCAGACACGCGTGGCCGTGACACCCAGTCACCCAGTCATCATCATTCTGCTCAGGTGCTTTGTAATCAGCCTCACTACCTTCCTTCACCAGAAGAGGGAGTTCATCAGACCTCAATGGTGAAGGGGAAAATGAACTCACAACACTGCTTCATATGTTGCAGCTTGTTCAGTCCCCTGTTATGTTAGTATCTTTTTGCTTGCTGCCAGTTTATACCAGAGTGCTGATCTAGCGGGGGGTGAAATTGTGTGATCTCAGGTTTTTTTGTATATCAGAAGTGTTGGACTTTTTCAGGGTTTTGTGCGTGATTGCAGACAGTGTCTTTTTCTATCCTGTACTGTCTAGACAGCTTGAGCCTCATCGTTTGCTCAGTCTGTTCTCTGCCTGTGTTTGTGTTTCATCTTGTCTCACCGACAATATATGTTTGGGGGCTATCTATTCCTTTGGGGTCTGCTCCGGGGCAGTTTAGATTTCATCTTTCTGTCTTTAGGCTTAGTTAGTCCTCCGGCTGTGACGAAGCATCTAGGGCATTGTAGGAACGCTCCACCGCTACTGCTAGTTGTGCGGATAGTTGTGCGGATAGGATCAGGGGTCTGCAATCCGCTTAGTTACCAACCTCTCTGGTCTTCTGGTGGCTTAGCCTGTTCCTGCCATCCTCCTTGGTGACCCATTCATAACACTGGAGCATGTTCATATAGAACAGACAGGACCAGGTTCACACAGGATAAACTCAAGGACAGGTACACAGGACAGACAGAACCAGGTTTGAACAGGACAAATACAAGGACAGATACACATAGGACCTAAAGTCAGATTCACACAGGGTACACATTGAACACTAAAGTTGCACAGCAACAACAGATTAGCGATAGGAACTAATTCAGACACAGCTGGTTTAGGAAAGGTACTGCTTCTGACACAGAAATAGATACGGATTCAGACATGGCAGGTTTTAGGAAAGGAGAATGCTTCTGAAACAGCAGGTTTAGGAATGGGTACTGAATCAGATAACAGGTTTGGAGGAAAGTACTGATTCAGACACAGCAGATGTGGATGCAGGTACTGATTCAGACACTGAAAGATTCAGAGACAGATCCAGGTTCTGACATAACAGGTACAGGGAAAGATCAAGACTTAGATATAAACTGGTTAAGAGACAGGTCCTAGTTCAGACACAGCAGGTTCAGGAGCATAGAAGCAAGGCACAGGTTCAGAGTTCAGGCCTGGGCCACGCAGACCCAGGGAAGCAGGTTCAGACAAGATCAGACGCCAGAACTGATAGACCTTGGGATGAACCGATTTGTCACCCCCGGTATTTTCCCTGGACGTCCACCTCTTGGCTTCTGAATGGAAGGACGGACTTCATTTCGTATTCTCCCAGCTGTCATGGCCTCACATGATGCAGTTTAGTAATTTTCTTGGCTGAGAGACCGCTATCGATGAGCTGGATGAGGCTGTTTCTCTTTTCTTGGGAAATCTCCATGGCGGCTCCTCAATTCAATCCAGTGACCTTTCATTAGGAATCATTCTAATAACACACGGAGCTATTAGGGAATGTGAGGACAGGTTGTGATTTGTAGGATTCAGGAAGAAAAAGATTATTCTATCACCAGGAGGAAAACAGTAACAATGCAGCGACATGATGATAATCTGCAGAACTAATAGTCTGCTAAATAGCTGCAAGTCACATTTATGTATGAGGTAGAAAAGATGACTGTCTATAAAATGACGATAGTGTCACGATCACAGCAGAAGTGGATGGTGAGACATGAAGCCTGAAAGTCAGAACATTGTTACCCTTTTTGCTCGTCAGTGTATGAAGTTTTCCGGTGCTGTGTGCTAAAAAAACAGACCCCCCACCATAATGTTCCCACCTCCACACTTTATTCTTGTATGGTGTTTTGGGGTGATATCCAGTGCCTTTTGACCTCCAAACATGGTGTGTAATATGGCATCCAAAGAGTTTAATTTTGGTCTCATTTGACCAGACTGTATTCTCCCAGTAGTGTGATTTCTCATTAGTACACATAATACGCTGACAGACACAGCAAACCTCCTTGCCACAGCTCGCATTGATGTGCCATCCTGGATGAGCTGCACTATCTGAGCCACTTGTGTGGGTTGTAGAGTCCGTCTCATGCTACCACGAGTGTGAAAGCGCAACCAACATTCAAAAGTGACCAAAACATCAGCCAGAAAGCATTGGTACTGAGATGTGGTCTGTGGTCCCCACCTGCAGAACCACTCCTTTATTGAGGGGGTCTTGATATTTGCCAATAATTTCCATCTGTTGTCTATTTCATTTGCACAACAGCATGTGAAATTGATTGTCAATCAGTGTTGCTTCCTAAGTGGACAGTTTGATTTCACAGAAGTTTGATTTACTTGGAGATATATTCTGTTGTTTAAGTGTTCCCTTTATTTTTTGAGCAGTGTATATACAGTAAATACTGTATACATATATATATATGCTATTATTGACTCTGAAGATGATTTCTTTGGCTTCATTCTGTGAGTCAGATGTTTACGCAATAAATATTACTTTGTATCAAACAACGGATGTAAATATTTTGTGTAACACTTCTCGGTCTGTGAAATAGGAATGCTATTCTGTAAACTTTGCTGCGCTGTAAATTCATTCCTCCGTAATATCCAGTCCGCACATTGGGCTTATGACTGCCGTGAGCACAAAATACATCATGTAAACCTACAAATTTTTTTTTTTTTAAGGATTTTACAGATTATTTCTGAAACACAAAATACTTTTTTTTCCCCTCAAAAAACATCATACAGGAAAACGACAGGAGAGTGAAAGTAAAATGTCACCCGCGCCTGACGTAACAAGCAGATTTGTCTCCTTTAGTTTCAGCACTGGGGAAATTTGGAAAAAATACATTATGTTAATCTGCGCGGCCACAAACTGCACCTCTGCTCTTAGAAATCTCACAGAGGTGTAAATGAAATGGAAAACTCCTCTGGTGCAGTTTAACAATGACAAGCTGCATTTTAGAAGCCATATATTTTGCTTAGTGTTATATAGAAGGACGTTAATTGGTCAATTAGCTGATAATTAGGTAATTCCCTGGGCGGCGTTCAGCTACGAAATACGAAATACGCTTTCCAGGCTAAAAGGTAAGAGAACACTCGAGTGTTACGTGTTGTTCTTCAGGATCAGCGCTCCTCTCCATTCACGCGCTACGTCGCCCCTATGACGCCCGCTCGGTGCACCGGCTGCCCCCGGTTGTGTTACCGCACTTTTCCTTTCTTGTCTACTTTAATTTATTTAATGGGGAAATACAATTAAAATGATATTTTTAAACATCACGAAGATGAAATGGGAGATGTCTTTATTCCTTGACCACTGCTGATCTCCAGAATGAAGGAGCTCTGTAGAGAGTGTAAGGCCCTCAGTGTTGTTTGGAGACTTATATTATTGAACTCGTAGTAGTACAGTGTAACATGATTAGAACTTTGTTCAGGATGTGTGAAAAGTGAGTTCTGGAATTTAGTGGTCGTCTCACATCGCAGACTCTCCTCAAATGTCTCTTATGAAGTTGAAAAAACCAATGTCAAGATTGTCAGGACACTTCATCTCTTAAGACATAGGACACAGTGAACGGGAGGCAGGACATGGATGAAGGGAAGAAGGACATGGACGAAGAGAGTCAGGACAGGGAGGTAGATAGGACAGAGAGGACGAGAACTAGGGCACAGTGTATGAGAGGCAGAACATGGAGGACGAATGGCAGGAGAAATGAATGAGGAGATGATGCAAGACAATAAAGGAACTTATGGGACAAGAGAGGAATGACAGAAGAAAAAAAGAAAGGAACAGAATAATAGAGGAACATATCTGGAAGGAAAGAGGAAAACAGGATAGGAAGAACAGATGGAGGACACGGAAGAAGGTGGAGAGGAGAAGGAGGAAATGAGGGTGGTGGGATATGACAGTAAGCTCAAAGAATTGACAAGGAAATGCAGGAAGGACAGGGAGAAGGGAAAGGAAATACAAGAAAAAGAGAGAGGAGACATAGAAAAGGAGACAGGAAGAAGAGAGTGAGGATGGAGAAGGGATGAACAAGACAGGAGGAACAGAGGAAAGACACAAAGGAGGAAGACACAAGACTAGGAACATAGGAACATTAAGAAGAAAGGAGAGAAAAGACAGGAGTAATAGAGGAAGGACAGAAAGAAGGGAGACAGGAGGAACAGAGGGAGGACAGAGAGAAGATCAAAACAGGAGGAATAGAGGGAGGACAGAGAGAAGCGCAAAACAGGGGGAATAGAGGGAGGACAGAGAGAAGAGCAAAACAGGAGGAATAGAGGGAGGACAGAAATAAGGGAGACAGGAGGAACAGAGGGAGGACAGAGAGAAGATCAAAACAGGAGGAATAGAGGGAGGACAGAGAGAAGAGCAAAACAGGGGGAATAGAGGGAGGACAGAGAGAAGAGCAAAACAGGAGGAATAGAGGGAGGACAGAAATAAGGGAGACAGGAAGAGCAGAGGGAGGACAGAGAGAAGGGCAAAACAGGAGGAACAGAGGGAGGACAGAGAAGGGAGACAGGAGGAACAGAGGGAGGACAGAAAGAAGGGAGACAGGAAGAACAGAGGGAGGACAGAAAGAAGGGAGACAGGAAGAACAGAGGGAGCACAGAGAGAAGGGCAAAAATGGAGGAACAGAGGGAGGACAGAAAGGAGACAGGAAGAGCAGAGGGAGGACAGAAAGAAGAGAGACAGGAGGAACAGAGGGAGAACAAAGAGAAGAAAGACAGTAAGAACAGAGGGAGGACAGAAAGAAGGGAGACAGGAAGAGCAGAGGGAGGACAGAAAGAAGGGAGACAGGAGGAACAGAGGGAGGACAGAGAGAAGGGAGACAGGAAGAACAGAGGGAGGACAGAAAGAGGGGAGACAGAAGGAACAGAGAGAGGACAGAAAGAAGGGAGACAGGAAGAAGAGAGGAAGGACAGAAAGAAGGGCAAAACAGGAGGAACAGAGGGAGAACAAAGAGAAGAAAGACAGTAAGAACAGAGGGAGGACAGAAAGAAGGGAGACAGGAAGAGCAGAGGGAGGACAGAAAGAAGGGAGACAGGAGGAACAGAGGGAGGACAGAGAGAAGGGAGACAGGAAGAACAGAGGGAGGACAGAAAGAAGGGAGACAGAAGGAACAGAGAGAGGACAGAAAGAAGGGAGACAGGAAGAACAGAGGGAGGACAGAAAGAAGGGAGACAGGAGGAACAGAGGGAGGACAGAAAGAAGGGAGACAGGAAGAAGAGAGGAAGGACAGAAAGAAGGGAGACAGGAGGAACAGAGGGAGGACAGAGAGAAGATCAAAACAGGAGGAATAGAGGGAGGACAGAGAGAAGAGCAAAACAGGGGGAATAGAGGGAGGACAGAGAGAAGAGCAAAACAGGAGGAATAGAGGGAGGACAGAAATAAGGGAGACAGGAAGAGCAGAGGGAGGACAGAGAGAAGGGCAAAACAGGAGGAACAGAGGGAGGACAGAGAAGGGAGACAGGAGGAACAGAGGGAGGACAGAAAGAAGGGAGACAGGAAGAACAGAGGGAGGACAGAAAGAAGGGAGACAGGAAGAACAGAGGGAGCACAGAGAGAAGGGCAAAAATGGAGGAACAGAGGGAGGACAGAAAGGAGACAGGAAGAGCAGAGGGAGGACAGAAAGAAGGGAGACAGGAGGAACAGAGGGAGAACAAAGAGAAGAAAGACAGTAAGAACAGAGGGAGGACAGAAAGAAGGGAGACAGGAAGAGCAGAGGGAGGACAGAAAGAAGGGAGACAGGAGGAACAGAGGGAGGACAGAGAGAAGGGAGACAGGAAGAACAGAGGGAGGACAGAAAGAGGGGAGACAGAAGGAACAGAGAGAGGACAGAAAGAAGGGAGACAGGAAGAAGAGAGGAAGGACAGAAAGAAGGGCAAAACAGGAGGAACAGAGGGAGAACAAAGAGAAGAAAGACAGTAAGAACAGAGGGAGGACAGAAAGAAGGGAGACAGGAAGAGCAGAGGGAGGACAGAAAGAAGGGAGACAGGAGGAACAGAGGGAGGACAGAGAGAAGGGAGACAGGAAGAACAGAGGGAGGACAGAAAGAAGGGAGACAGAAGGAACAGAGAGAGGACAGAAAGAAGGGAGACAG
The DNA here is from genome assembly GCF_039654945.1 of Dendrobates tinctorius. Classification (NCBI taxonomy): domain Eukaryota; kingdom Metazoa; phylum Chordata; class Amphibia; order Anura; family Dendrobatidae; genus Dendrobates; species Dendrobates tinctorius. The sequence continues at coordinate 4,977,348 of NW_027361899.1, read as the reverse complement.
GAAGAACAGAGGGAGGACAGAAAGAAGGGAGACAGGAGGAACAGAGGGAGGACAGAAAGAAGGGAGACAGGAAGAAGAGAGGAAGGACAGAAAGAAGGGAGACAGGAGGAACAGAGGGAGGACAGAGAGAAGATCAAAACAGGAGGAATAGAGGGAGGACAGAGAGAAGAGCAAAACAGGGGGAATAGAGGGAGGACAGAGAGAAGAGCAAAACAGGAGGAATAGAGGGAGGACAGAAATAAGGGAGACAGGAAGAGCAGAGGGAGGACAGAGAGAAGGGCAAAACAGGAGGAACAGAGGGAGGACAGAGAAGGGAGACAGGAGGAACAGAGGGAGGACAGAAAGAAGGGAGACAGGAAGAACAGAGGGAGGACAGAAAGAAGGGAGACAGGAAGAACAGAGGGAGCACAGAGAGAAGGGCAAAAATGGAGGAACAGAGGGAGGACAGAAAGGAGACAGGAAGAGCAGAGGGAGGACAGAAAGAAGGGAGACAGGAGGAACAGAGGGAGAACAAAGAGAAGAAAGACAGTAAGACCAGAGGGAGGACAGAAAGAAGGGAGACAGGAAGAGCAGAGGGAGGACAGAAAGAAGGGAGACAGGAGGAACAGAGGGAGGACAGAGAGAAGGGAGACAGGAAGAACAGAGGGAGGACAGAAAGAGGGGAGACAGAAGGAACAGAGAGAGGACAGAAAGAAGGGAGACAGGAAGAAGAGAGGAAGGACAGAAAGAAGGGCAAAACAGGAGGAACAGAGGGAGAACAAAGAGAAGAAAGACAGTAAGAACAGAGGGAGGACAGAAAGAAGGGAGACAGGAAGAGCAGAGGGAGGACAGAAAGAAGGGAGACAGGAGGAACAGAGGGAGGACAGAGAGAAGGGAGACAGGAAGAACAGAGGGAGGACAGAAAGAAGGGAGACAGAAGGAACAGAGAGAGGACAGAAAGAAGGGAGACAGGAAGAACAGAGGGAGGACAGAAAGAAGGGAGACAGGAGGAACAGAGGGAGGACAGAAAGAAGGGAGACAGGAAGAAGAGAGGAAGGACAGAAAGAAGGGAGACAGGAAGAACAGAGGGAGCACAGAGAGAAGGGAAAAACAGGAGGAACAGAGGGATGACAGAAAGAAGGGAGACAGGAGGAACAGAGGGAGGATAGAAAGAAGGGATACAGGAAGAACAGAGGGAGCACAGAGAGAAGGGCAAAACAGGAGGAACAGAGGGATGACAGAAAGGAGACAGGAAGAGGAGAGGGAGCACAGAGAGAAGGGCAAAACAGGAGGAACAGAGGGATGACAGAAAGGAGACAGGAAGAGCAGAGGGAGGATAGAAAGAAGGGAGACAGGAGGAACAGAGGGATGACAGAAAGAAGGGAGACAGGAGGAACAGAGGGAGGACAAAGAGAAGAAAGACAGGAAGAACAGAGGGAGGACAGAGAGAAGGGCAAAACAGGAGGAACAGAGGGATGACAGAAAGAAGGGAGACAGGAAGAGCAGAGGGAGGACAGAAAGCAGGGAGACAGTAGGAACAGAGAGAGGACAGAAAGAAAGGAGACAGGAGGAACAGAGGGAGGACAAAGAGAAGAAAGACAGGAGGAACAGAGGGAGGACAGAAAGAATGGAGACAGGAGGAACAGAGGGAGGACAGAATGAAGGGAGACAGGAGGAACAGAGGGAGGACAGAAAGAATGGAGACAGGAGGAACAGAGGGAGGACAGAGAGAAGGGAGACAGGAAGAACAGAGGGAGGACAGAAAGAAGGCGACAGAAGGAACAGAGAGAGGACAGAACGAAGGGAGACAGGAAGAAGAGAGGGAGGACAGAAAGAAGGGAGACAGGAAGAACAGAGGGAGGACAGAAAGAAGGGAGACAGGAAGAACAGAGGGAGGACAGAGAGAAGGGCAAAACAGGAGGAACAGAGGGAGGACAAAGAGAAGAAAGACAGGAAGAACAGAGGGAGGACAGAAAGAAGGGAGACCAGAAGAACAGAAGGAGGACAGAAAGAAGGGAGACAGGAGAAACAGAGGGAGGACAGAGAGAAGGGAGACCGGAAGAACAGAAGGAGGACAAAGAGAAGGGCAAAAGGAGGAACAGAGGGAGGACAGAAAGAAGGGGGAGAGAAGTCAGGAAGAACAAAGAAGGACAGGGAAAAACAGACAAGAAAACAGTGAGGTAGAGAAAAGAAGGAATATATAAAACAGGAGAGAGCAACAACAATCGGGCTCTTAGTAATGATAGAGATTACATTTCAGAATGATGTGTGCCACCTCGGCCATTGTTCTAAACCTTCTTTCTCTGAGTTAATGACTTCCAGAGCAGTGATATTTATTCTCAAACTCCCATTGGCTGAGCAGAATGTAAATTAGTAGACAGCAGCACTGTATGCACCTGTACACACCTGTCAGCGCTCAGTCACTGGAGACTGGTTGTCATACTGACATTCGCTCAGTAATATGTAGCAAAGGCGCAGATTTCTGCACAGATCCCGTCCTCATTACCACGAGCTGCTGCCGGAGATGAAATGAGTTTTATGGCCGGTCCTCGAGGACAGCTCCAGCCACCAGCAGCTAAATGATTCGTAAATGTAAAGAAAATTAAATGGGGAAATAATGGATTTTCCTGGCGTTCTGGAGGTAATGAAGCTGAAATAATGTTTACTGTGAGTCCGGGCATTTAACCTCTCCACATCCCAAAGTTTACTTAAGAAATGCAGCTCAGAGAGCAAAGTAAATATGATGAGATGATATTATAATGAGTTCATGTGATAATGTATAGATAATTGTATAATATACATACTATAACAGAATAGTGAGCGCAGCTCTGGGGTATAACACAGGATGATACTCAGGATCAGTAATGTAATGTATGTACACAGTGACTGCACCAGCAGAATAGTGAGTGCAGCTCTGGAGTATAATACAGGACGTAACTCAGGATCAGTAATGTAATGTATGTACACAGTGACTGCACCAGCAGAATAGTGAGTGCAGCTCTGGGGTATAATATAGGATGTAACTCAGGATCAGTAATGTAATGTATGTACACAGTGACTGCACCAGCAGAATAGTGAGTGCAGCTCTGGAGTATAATACAGGATGTAACTCAGGATCAGTAATGTAATGTATGTACACAGTGACTGCACCAGCAGAATAGTGAGTGCAGCTCTGGGGTATAATATAGGATGTAACTCAGGATCAGTAATGTAATGTATGTACACAGCGACTGCACCAGCAGAATAGTGAGTGCAGCTCTGGGGTATAATACAGGAGGTAACTCAGTATCAGTAATGTAATGTATGTACACAGTGACTGCACCAGCAGAATAGTGAGTGCAGCTCTGGGGTATAATACAAGGTGTAACTCAGGATCAGTAATGTAATGTATGTACACAGTGACTGCACCAGCAGAATAGTGAGTGCAGCTCTGGGGTATAATATAGGATGTAACTCAGGATCAGTAATGTAATGTATGTACACAGCGACTGCACCAGCAGAATAGTGAGTGCAGCTCTGGGGTATAATACAGGAGGTAACTCAGGATCAGTAATGTAATGTATGTATACAGTGACTGCACAAGCAGAATAGCGAGTGCAGCTCTGGGGTATAATACAGGGTGTAACTCAGGATCAGTAATGTAATGTATGTATACAGTGACTGCACCAGCAGAATAGCGAGTGCAGCTCTGGGGTCTAATACAGGATGTAACTCAGGATCAGTAATGTAATGTATGTACACAGTGACTGCACCAGCAGAATAGTGAGTGCAGCTCTGGAGTATAATACAGGATGTAACTCAGGATCAGTAATGTAATGTATGTATACAGTGACTGCACCAGCAGAATAACGAGTGCAGCTCTGGGGTATAATACAGGATGTAACTCAGGATCAGTAATGTATGTACACAGTGACTGCACCAGCGGAAAAGTGAGTGCAGCTCTGGAGTATAATACAGGATGTTACTCAGGATCAGTAATGTATGTACACAGTGACTGCACCAGCAGAATAGTGAGTGCAGCTCTGGAGTATAATACAGGATGTAACTCAGGATCATTAATGTAATGTATGTACACATTGACTGCACCAGCAGAATAGTGAGTGCAGCTCTGGAGTATAATACAGGATGTAACTCAGGATCAGTAATGTAATGTATGTACACAGTGACTGCACCAGCAGAATAGTGAGCGCAGCTCTGGGGTATAATACAGGATGTAACTCAGTATCAGTAATGTAATTTATGTACACAGTGACTGCACCAGCAGAATAGTGAGTGCAGCTCTGGAGTATAATACAGGATGTAACTCAGGATCAGTAATGTAATGTATGTACACAGTGACTGCACCAGCAGAATAGTGAGTGCAGCTCTGGAGTATAATACAGGATGTAACTCAGGATCAGTAATGTAACATGCTAAGATCACCCTTCAGCAGAATATGTCGGAATTTAGCAGTAACTATCTGCCGTAAGTTCTTAGCTTAATAGGAAAAAAAGTACGAACATCCTGGATAACCCTTTTCATTGATTATTGTATGCTCCTGTTATTGTCACTGTCTTGTACTATTACAATGCCTATCACTGTGATGTTCTCTTTTTAGCATTATGTGGCACTTCTTTATCATATTTGAGTTATGACATTGAGATTTGGACCCAGTAAAGAGCTATTTTTTGGAGAGAATATGGGACTTTTATTTACATACTACGCGGTAATGGTGGAACCTGTCCGTGTCTGCAGTGTTCGATCGCTGCGCCCTCACTTTGTGAAGTGCTTGTGCTCCAGATGTTCACAGTTCAGCTGTGGATTCGTTACTGTAGAAGCATCAGATGTTACCCTGTCTCCAGGATAAGTAATCTCAGTGTCAGTAAATGTGGCAGACGGCAGTGAAGTGAGGAGGGCTGCAGTGATGCATAATGGGCGCTATGTGTCTATGCCTACTCTCTCCGTATACAGTACATTCACTCCTCATAGAGATCCTACAAATCTGGGAAGCAGCAGGTGTCCTCAAGATCTGGAAATCATCACCTTTCCATGCACCAGGCTCCAATCTGGAGCAAGTGGCAAGAGCATAAAAGACAAATTGGCAACAGATTTTTGCAGCCAGAGGAAACCTCAGAATTCGAATCCCGTCTTGTGAGACAATTGTGCGACGTCTCCTGCTGGTCGATGTCCGAGTTATCAGGACTTGTGGCAGAATCAGAGGATAGAAGCCCGAAACTGAGACCTTGTTTTTCTTACCCTGGCAGATTGGACTTCGCGTAGGCTGAGATGTCAGCGATGTTCAGTGTTGTGTTCAGAGGTTGGGAGGACAATGCCAAAGAGTTGTGTAACCCAGGTACTAGGATGCAGAGACACAGAGGCACAGGGCAAGGGGTAACAGGGGAAAACAATTGTTTAATAGGTGCAGGGATAACCTCCTTGCAGGGAGCAACAGGGAATAAACAAGGTGAAAGCTGAGGGGTTCAAAGGGGAAAAATAACGCAAAATGGCAGTTTATAAATTACACTCACACGTAACTCCGATGTCTTCCTCTCTTCCTGGGTTGGATGGCTGGTTGCCGGCTGAGGCCGATGCTGAGTTCTTCCTAACAAGTTGGTCTCACTTCTGGCGCCAGCGGTCAGTCACCGGTCTGACCCGCTGAGCCCCTAGTCCATTAAGCTTCAGCGCAGCAGGGAGTAATCCGCTGTGATCCTCCATTCGGCATATGTCCCTCCGCATGCACGATGAGGTCTGAGAGTCCTTGCTATACCCAGCCGCAATCACTGCCGTGCGGCCTATCTCTGCCCGCGGCTCAGCGCCGGTCCTCACTGACTCCTCTCTCTGGCCGGAAGCCCCTCTCTTTTCCCACGCAAACCTTCTTATATTTCACTAGCTCACCACACTCCCTCTACACAGGTCAAGGGTCTGCTCCATCCTCAATCTTCTTACCCCCAGCGACAGTAGGACCGGCCCCAGCAGTTCCGGATCCGGTGCCTTGTCAGCACCCACAGCCCGGTCTTCTCCTCTACAGCTGCGCAGTGGCAATAATCTGCATGGACGGATCGTCAGCATAGATAATGGCGCGCAGTGATTCATTCTGTGCTGCAAGTGAAACTGAATGTCGCACCCCAAACCTGAGTCGTCACACAGTCACATGAACCTCCAGGAGCTATAGGTGTCCACCGACCTCCCACCAATGCACCCCAACTCATCATGGAGGAGAGGAAGACGGGAATGGAGGCAGGAGGGGAGGAGTGTCCTCTTCAGTGATTAACTACTTGTGTCTTAATGTAGTGATAGCCGGAGATTATCTGGAGACCACTTGGGCAGCGCCATGAAGAGGCTTCACGACAACTTCACACCGGTCCTACTCTTTGGATTATGGCGTGGGGTGACATAATATCCGGTAGCCGCACTCTTCTAATCTCCATTCCCGGTCACCAACAGCTCGGGGATACTTTAGTTTGCTAGTGGAAATAGGGGCACAGCCATTTCTCCAAAGATTCATGGAATACGTTTTTCCATATAACAACCCCAGGCCACATGTTCCTCACACTAGTGGGAACACATGAGTGGCCTAAATCTGCTCCTGTGTCTGCAGCATCTCTGGTCTTGTCTTCATCGGGCATGCCACTGGTTGGTGATTATACAGGAGCTGGCAGCAGCGTCTCCGGTCTTGTCTCCATCAGGCACATAGTGGACTTCACTGGTTGGTGATTACACAGGAACTGCCAGCAACGTCTTCAGACTTGCCTCCATCGGGCACGTCATTGGTTGGTGATTACACAGCTGACAGCAGCGTCTCTGGTCTTGTCTCCTTCGGGCATGTCACTGGTTGGTGATTACACAGGAACTGCCAGCAGCATCTTCGAACTTGTCTCCATTGGGCACTTAATTGGTTGGTGATTACACAGGAGCTGACGGCAACATCTGTTCTTGTCTCTATCAGGCACGTCACTAGTCGGTGATTATACAGGAGCTGACAGCAGCGTCTCTGGTTTTGTCTCCTTCAGGCACATAGTGGACGTCATTGGTTGGTGATCACACAGGAGCTGCTGGCAGCATCTCTGGTCTTGTCTCAATCGGGCATGTCTTCGGACTTGTCTCCATCGTGGACGTCATTAGTTGTGTTACACCCAGTCCCGGTTCTGGCGCTGCCCTCAGTTTTGGTCCCTCACCAGCTCCTGCTCTCCACGCTGCCCCTGAACCTCAGTGAGGTCCCTGTCTGGATCCTCGTGCTATGTCTGTCTCTCGGTGTCCTGCTGTTGCTTCTCTCTCTCCCACTTCCTGGCACGCTGCCAGCAGGCCTTCAGAGAGAATGCTTCCCTCTGGTCTCTTAAAGGGACAGTGCACATTTTTTGAAAACAGCAATTAACAAATGGCAGCGCACTGATTATTATTTCTGGCCTCTCCTCCATAGGGAGAGTGCCGGAGCAATGAGTATCTACTCTTTCTACATCTGGTTCAGTCCCTGTTCTGCCTGCGCTGCATTAGCAATCCGTTTGCTCATACTGTTTGTCTCCGCAGAGTATCTGTGACCAGTGTTCAACTATCTCAGACAACATCAGTATCCATCAATTCAAGTGCCATCCCATTCCGCCACTCGCCATCTGAACCCGAGGACTATGTCAAGGTTATTGGAGCCAGCTTCCTATCATCTACCCGGAACCTGACCTTCCTCACCAGTGCCAGCTTCACCACTCATACCCGGTGTCCGCCGGTCAGCTCCATCTGATCTGTTATATCTGTTACCCGTTTGTCCTGCTGGGACAGCTGCCACGTGTCCGGGGCCTAACTGGAGGTAGCACCTGTGTCCCCCAGGTATTCCACTCTGGTCCTGTTCAAAGGATCTTACTACTGATACCTGGGGCTGACTAGTCACACCCCCTTCGGAGTCCCCCGGAATGTCGTCCCGAGGTTCCACTCTAAAAATAAAAAACGAATGTGGACTTCACCATCTGTGCCTCCGCTTCCATTTGTTACAAGTTGGTGATTACACAGGAGCTGCCCGCAGTGTCTCTGGACTTGTCTCCATCAAGCACATCGGGGATGTCATTGGTGGGTAATTACACAAGAGCTGCTGGCAGCAGATCCTGATGATTTGTACAATTAGAGGCAGAACCTTCCTCTGACGACCATTAATGACCTCAGTGACAGCAGCTATGGCCGGAGGTGCCGGGATTTCTGCACGAGGCTCAGACTCCAGATTGTATACATCCAGAGCTTGTGAAGATTTTTCTTTAAGTTTTTCATCATTTGCAGATCAGTGGCTTCTTTATCCTTGGATTTCCATCATCCACCACTTCTCCTTTGTGATTTTCCAGTTTGAATGCTGAAAAGTGTGCACATATGTACAGTATATATACAGTATGCATATATACACACTGTAGTTTGATACGGTCACCGGCAAACTCTCAGCAATAACCAAAGATAAACTACCTGCCACCACAATTGTTTATACAGGCCGATGGGAGCCCGCTACTGGTAATGTTGAGCCTCACGAGGCTTCAGGGGTGCGGTTTGTAGAGCAAGAGGAACATTTTTAAACCAACAATTAGGCAGTGCTTATAAAAATACACAAATATCTTACAAAAGGACACAAAACAATACAGTATATACAATCACAAAGAATAAAAGGGAAACAGAAAGCAAAGGTTACTAGACGTGTTGTCTTAGGAATAGCGGAAATCTTTTGAAGGCAAGCGTGTCGTTTAGAAAATGGCTCAGTCCTTACCGAGCGCTGTATCTGCAGCATTGAACATGTGTTCTAGACAAGAACCTGCTTTTACCAGGTCCAGCCACTTTCACCGACCTCTCCCGGTGACCTCAGATGGGGGCCAGTAAATGAGAGGTGGGCTCAAGTGTCAAAAATTATGAGATCCCGAATCTTAAGGAAATCTTCCCCCCTGGTGTACTCAGGCTGGCGATACTAACGCCATATTTCCTATCCTCACAACTTTATCTTTCTATACATATGAGACATGGCATACACAACTTCATCCACTTGGCCGATATTATTTCTGCCCTAATGCGCAGGCGGCACAGCAATACAAGTGAATGTGTTGTGTTTGGCACTCGGCCACAATACCGAATATATGTCTCTCAGATCTATAGAAGCTGCACCTGTTGGCACAAAACCCCAATAATCATATCCAGTATGAGGCCCTGCAAAGTCTGGGACATCGGCCATGTGGCTCTTAAGTCAAGAAGATATTGTCACAGCCCCCGTCGTGCCCTCCGCCGTGCCCTCACATACTTACCGGCCCACTCCAGCGCCGCAGCCTCTCTCCTCCTCCCATCGGCCGCGGCGTCCTCCTCTGACCGGCCCGCGGACGGTGACGTCACTACAGGCCCTGCGCATGCGCCATAAGCCGCTGCCACACCTCCCTGTGTCTCCTTATGCATCAGCGATGTCCTGACCCGGAAGCACCGCCGGACCAATGGGGGACGTTCCCTGGGTATTTCAGGCCGTCCTCCCATTAGTGAGGCGCCTGAGCGTTGTATTAACTTCCACACGATAGGCTCCCTGTATGTCTTCTTTGATCGCCTTCCTGACCCTGTTGCCCTCTCTCTTCCAGTTTTCCTTCTCCGGTCCTGTGTCCTTGCTCTGTCCTGCTGTCCGTACCTGCTTCCTGTTGTCCTACTCCGGTCCTGTGCCCTTGCTCCGTCCTGCTGTCCGTACCTGCTTCCTGTTGTCCTACTCTGGTCCTGTGCCCTTGCTCTGTCCTGCTGTCCGTACCTGCTTCCAGTTGTCCTACTCCGGTCCTGTGTCCTTGCTCCGTCCTGCTGTCCCTGCTTCCAGTTGTCCTACTCCGGTCCTGTGTCCTTGCTCCGTCCTGCTGTCCCTGCTTCCAGTTGTCCTACTCCGGTCCTGTGTCATTGCTCTGTCCTGCTGTCCGTTCCTGCTTCCAGTTGTCCTACTCCGGTCCTGTGCTCCTGTTCAGTCCTGCTGTCCGTACCGGCTTCCAGTTGTCCTACTCCGGTCCTGTGCCTTACTTCGTCTTGTGCTCGTATTACCATCACCATTCCTACTCCAGTATCTCTGAGCCGCCCCTCTCGGAATCGGCTAAGGTGGCATCCGAACCCCTGGGCCTGCTCCTAACGGTCCCTGTATAGGGGTCGGATTCACCTGGCTGCTCACCCGGGGACCCCTCGGTGCCACGGTCCAGAGGGTCCACTCCTGGAGTCTTGCCTCGCCTAGCGGACATGCTAACAGTACGGTCAGGCCATGGACCCCGCCGGTGTTTCTGTTCCTGCTCAGAAGGAGTTGCTTTTTCTGCGGGAGAACCAGGGGCGCATAATGTCCATAATGAAATCCATGGACTCGCGCCTTACAGCCCTTCAGCCCGCCGATCCTGGAAATGCTGCACAGCTGGCCAGTCTTCAGCAGGAGCTGGGCCTGCAGCGTGATACCCAGGCCCATATTTTAACCTATATGGCCTCTGTCGATAATCGCCTGGTGGCACTCCAGTCCGCCGCCGCGGCATCTACTCCCCCCCGTTCCGGTAGCTTTGCCTTCTCGTTTCGCCAAGCCAGCCTGCTTTAACGGTGATCCCAAGCTCTGTAGGGTTTTTTTAAAACAGTGCAGCCTCCATTTTGAGCTGCTACCTCATCAGAATCCCTCTGATAGGGCCAAAGTGGCCTTTATCATGTCTCATCTGGAGGGGGAGGCCCTGTCCTGGCTAAACCCTCTCTGGGAGAGGGACGATCTCGTGGTTTCAAACATTCCGGTCATTTTGGATACTTTTCGTAGGGTATTTGATGAGCCAGGACGCTTAGCCTCCCTTACTGAGTCTCTTTTCAACCTCCATCAGGGCTCCCTCAGTGTTGGACAGTATGCCATCCGGTTCCGCACACTGTCTTCGGAATTGGGTTGGAATAATGCAGCACTGGCAGGAGCATTTTGGCGTGTGTTATCGGGCAGGATAAAAGATGAGGTTGGCGGGTCGGGATACTCCCACCACTCTCGAGGACCTCATCTCCCTGGCCACCCGCATTGACCTCCAGTTTCAGGATCGCGCGCGGGAGTCAGCTAGAGACAGGAGACCCACCAGACCAATCCCATCCGCGAATCGGTCCTTTAGTCCACGACCAACTGGGTCCGCCACACTCCTCCTCCCGAACCCATGCAGGTTGACCGTGTCAGGTTGGCTGAGTCGTGTCAAAGAGTGAGGTGGGTGCAAGGCTTATGTCTCTATTGTGGAGGAGCCTCACATTTCATTCGTTCTTGTCCTGAGAGACCGGGAAACTCTTCCACCTAGGCCAGGTAAGAGAGGCCTCCCTAGCTGTTAATGATTCCTCTCAACCCCTCACGATGTCTATTCTTTAGTTTTCGGGGCAGGGACGTGGCTCTGAGGTGGCCTACGTGGATCCGGGCTCGGCAGGTGTGACGAACGGCCGACTGCTGCCACCCAATTTGCGACAAACGGCCGGACCATGTGCCACCAAAACGTCACGATCCCACCACTGGCACCAGCAGGTCAGCGGACGGAGGGACGTGACGCACTGCCGGCACACGGCTATCACAGGCACAGTGGGGCTTATCTTAGTTATCCCACCACCGGCACCACGTGACAAAAATACAGCAAGCTAATCTTGCTCTAACAATTTACTGCAGGGGGTATTTTGGATGCCCCACCACTGCTAACAACCTTCCAAGAACTGCAGGGATTTATGTATATTCCACTTTCTCCGTTCCACTTTGGAACTCGCAGCTCTCCGGCGGCCCCCCTTACCCTCAGGTCAGTCAGGGAACTGCACCTAGGATAATTAGTCGCCGGACGGGCTGCTTGTTGTGCACGGGCCACTAGACTACTGCAGTAAGGGAATTAGCAATTCTGTGGCCGCAGCCCCTCATTCAGCATGTAAGACCCGTCTGTACTGCCAGCTAGCCGAGCCAGTCGTGCACACCACGCTGCCACCAGCCACGCTTTACTTAATCAAAGAGTTAATTAAGAGGGTCCGTGACAAACCCCAAATTAGTAGAGATTATCTAAAAAAGGCGCATAGTTCGTTTGTTAGAGCATGGAGGCAAACTAAATAATTTTATCATTTATTCCCCAAAAAAGTCGGGCAGTGGTTACAAATATAAAAAGTTGCTACAAAGTTGAGACATTACATATGTACAAATATAAAACAAAGGGATTAAAAGACAAAGTAACACTCACATGTGTTCAGTCGATATCATGCAGACCATATGGGGGGAGAAGGCGGAGCCACACGTCTCCACTCATCTGGGGGTTCTTGTCAGCACGGACTCTGTAGCTCCAACTGACTGGAATTTGCTAGGGAATACCTATAGTATAGGGTCTGTAACCTCCCGAAATGGGCGGTCTGGGGAGGTCCAACCCCTTTACTCTCTCAGTTACAACGTAACTAAAAAAGTTATGATAACCATATCTTAATGGGTGAAGCTCGTATGAACTCACCAAGGGTATCATGTTTCCCAGTGTAACAAACCCAACAAGAAAACATCATGAATGCACTAGATAGGACACTCCGTTTGGGAGCAATCCATATCTCAGGTTCTGGAGAGGTTATAACTATGAAAATTAGGAATTAGTAAGCTGGCCTCGTGCCCTTCGCAGAAATGTTGGTTTTATATCTCTGCTGCGTATGGTTTCTGCGATATGTATTGTTTTAATACTTCCCATAGCTGCATTCAAGCCCCTGGTTTTAAACAAAGGAACATCTTTTCCACTTAGCTGCTGCAGCGGGGGGGGGATGGAGGGACTTCGAGAGGAAATGGACAGTATCATGTTTCAGATGCAAGCAGAGAGCACAAACACAGCCAGCTGCTAAGGAGGGAGAAACCAAAAAGGAGGGGGGCTGCAGCTGGGTGACAAAGGGATTTTCTAGAATGTTCCAGAAACATAGACATTTTACATTACAGCAGGTAACTTCATCCAGCTTGAAGAGGTGGACAAGTACCGAATTCCCATGGTTACCCTAAAGAATCCTCAACTGATTGCTTCAGTTGATGGCAAACCGCTGCAGGAACCCATCACCATGGTTACCGAGGAGGTTGATTTGCAAGTCGGCGCTCTCCACCGTGAAAGAGTGGCCTTCTACGTTCTGCCTGATTTGTCTCACACAATTCTGCTTGGCTTTCCATGGCTACGGACTCATCAGTCAGTCCTCGACTGGTCGTCTGGGGAAGTACTGCGCTGGGGACCCTCGTGTTAGGGCCGGTGCCGGAACCCTATTCGTCCTGCTGCTCCCGCACGCCCACCTTCGGAGGTCTCGGGGCATCCCTCAGCCTATTGGTCCTACGCAGACGTCTTTGACAAGAAGGAGACGAAGATCCTTCCTCCGCACCGGTCTTTCAACTGCCCAATCGAGCTAATCCCCGGTTCCACCCCTCCTAGGGGTAGGATCTACCCACTGTCTCCCGCAGAGACTTCAGCCATGTCAGAGTACGTCCGGGAGAACCTCGCAAAAAGATTTATATGGAAGTCCTCCTCTCCCGCAGGAGCCGGTTTCTTCTTCGTCAAAAAGAAGGATGGTTCTCTGCGCCCGTGCATTGACTACAGGGGCTTGAACGACATCACTATCAAGAACCGGTACCCCCTTCCACTCATCCCGGAACTGTTTGATCGTCTCAGAGGGGCGCGGATTTTCTCCAAGTTGGATCTCAGAGGAGCCTACAATCTTATCCGCATCCATGCAGGCGATGAATCGAAGACCGCTTTTAACACCCGTGACGGTCACTATGAGTACCTGGTTATGCCCTTTGGCCTGTGCAATGCTCCCGCGGTGTTTCAGGAGTTCGTCAATGAGATCTTCCGGGACCTTTTGTACTCCTGTGTGGTAGGGTACTTGGACGACATCCTTGTCTTCTCTCCAAACCTTTCGTCTCATAGGAGGACTGTCCGCCTGGTTCTTCAGTGTCTTCGGGAGAATCGTTTGCACGCTAAAATGGAGAAATGTCTGTTCGAGCAAACCTCGCTACCATTTCTGGGCTACATTATCTCCGACGCCGGACTGCAGATGGATCCCGAGAAACTGTCCACCATTCACAAGTGGCCCCGCCCATAGACTCATAGAATCATAGAATCATAGAATCGTAGAGTTGGAAGGGACCTCCTGGGCCATCTGGTCCAACCCCCTGCTCAAAGCAGGATTCGCTAAATCATCCCAGTCAGATGTCTGTCCAGCCTCTGTTTGAAGACTTCCATTGAAGGAGAACTCACCACTTCTCATGGCAGCCTGTTCCACTCATTGATCACTCTAACTGTCAAAAAGTTTTTTCTAATATCTAATCTGTGTCTCCTCCCATTCAGTTTCATCCCATTGCTTCTAGTCTTTCCTTGTGCAAATGAGAATAAAGTTGATCCTTCTACAATGTGACAGCCCTTTAGATATTTGTAGACAGCTATTAAGTCTCCTCTCAGTCTTCTCTTTTGCAAACTAAACATTCCCAAATCCTGCAACCTTTCCTCATAAGACAGGGTTTGCAGACCGGTCACCATTCTGGTCGCTCTTTTCTGAACTTGCTCCAGTTTGTTGATGTCTTTTTTAAAATGTGGTGCACAAAACTGGACACAATATTCCAGATGAGGTCTGACCAAAGAGGAGTAGAGGGAAATAATGACTTCACGTGATCTAGACTGTATGCTTCTGTTAATACATCCTAGAATTGCATTTGCCTTTTTTGCTGCTGCATCACACTGTTGACTCATATTCAGTCTGTGATCTATTAGTATACCCAAGTCTTTTTCACATGTGCTGTCACTTAGCCCTATTCCTCCCATTCTATATATGCTTTTTCCATTTTTATTGCCCAGATGTAGTACTTTGCATTTCTCCCTGTTAAAAACCATTCTGTTAGTTGCTGCCCACTTCTCCAGTTTATTTAAATCTTTTTGAATCCTCTCTCTCTCTTCTCTAGTATTAGCTATCCCTCCTAGCTTTGTGTCATCAGCAAATTTAATCAGTTTACCCTCAATTCCTTCATCTAAATCGTTGATAAAGATGTTGAACAATACAGGGCCCAGGACAGAGCCCTGTGGTACCCCACTTGAGACATTCTTCCAACTGGATGTGCAGCCATTTACGACCACTCTTTGGGTCCGATCACTAAGCCAGTTATGAATCCACCTAACAGTTGCCTTGTCCATTCCATACTTAATCATTTTTTCAATAAGGATTGTATGAGAGACTTTGTCAAATGCTTTGCTGAAGTCAAGATATACTATATCTACAGCATTTCCTTGATCCACCCAATCAGTGATACCGTCATATAAGGAAATTAAGTTAGTCTGACATGACTTATTAGTTACAAACCCATGCTGACTCTGTTTAATCACTTCATTCTTATCCAGGTATTGACATACATGTTGTTTAATAATTTGTTCAAAGATCTTTCCTGGTATAGAAGTCAGACTCACCGGCCTATAGTTACCTGGGTCCACCTTCTTCCCCTTTTTGAAGATAGGAACAACATTTGCTCTTCTCCAGTCTTCTGGCACTTCTCCTGTTCTCCAAGAATTTTCAAAGATTATAGAGAGGGGTTCAAAAATTTCTTCTGCTATCTCCTTCAGTACTCTGGGGTGTAATTCATCTGGACCTGGAGACTTGAATTCATTTAGGCTAGCTAAGTGTTTCCTCACTATCTTTCTGTTTATAGATATCCTGGATTCTTCTATTCCCTTAATAGGACAGTGAATAACAGTTGATGTTACATTTCCTTTCTGAGAGAAAACAGATGCAAAATAGGAATTTAAAAGTTCAGCCTTCTCAACATCCTGTCTTACCATTTCATCATTTTCATCCTGTAAAAATCCTATAGCATCTTTGACTTTTCTTTTACTTTTGACATATCCCCAAAATCCTTTATTATTGCTTTTGACATCTCTTGCAAGCCTCAATTCATTTTCAGCTTTAGCTAATCTGATTTGTGCCCTGCAGGTTCTGCAGACAGCATTATATTCTTCTTTAGATATGCCTCCCTCTTTCCATTTTATAAACATTTTTTTCTTCCTTTTTAGCATGTGCTTAAGTTCTGTGTTCATCCATCCTGGTTTCCTTAACTGCTTCCTATTCTTCCCTCTTTTCGGAATTGTTAACAACTGTGCTTTGAGAATTTCATTTTTCAAGATTTCCCATCCTTCCTGGACATTTTTGTCTTTAAGGATATCCAGCCATTGGATCCCTCCAATTCTCTTTCTGAATCCCTTAAAATCTGCCTTTCTGAAATCTAACCTTGACGTCTGAGTCTTCACAGGTCTTCCGCCTCTAGTTATCCAAAATTCTAAAATAGCATGGTCGCTACCTCCTAGGGTCCCAGACACTTTTACCTCCTCAACCATTTCCTCCCTGTTTATAAGGATTAGATCCAAGGTAGCAGTTCCCCTTGTTTTCTCCCTTACCTTTTGGAAGATAAAGTTGTCAGCAAGAGAGGATAAGAATTTCCTTGACCTGTTAGTTTTGCCTGAGAGAGATTCCCAACAAATGTCTGGATAGTTGAAATCTCCCATGACAACTATGTCATATTTTTTGGAGAACTTGGCCATTTGATGCATAAAGAGTTCATCCATAGCTTCAGCTTGCACAGGCGGCCTGTAGTAAATGCCTACAATGGTGTCCTTTCCATTGTTCTGTCCTTGTATTCTTACCCAAACAGTTTCCACAGAACGCCCAGTCGGCATAAGAGCTATCCAATGGTTTCTCGGATTCGCCAATTATTACAGGCAATTTATCCCGCATTTTTCTTTACTCTCCAAGCCAATCTCCACCCTTACCCGTAAGGGGACAAATTCCAATTCTTGGACCCCAGAGGCTGAAGAGGCCTTCCAGACACTAAAACGGGCATTTTCCACAGCTCCTGTGTTGTCCCGACCTGAGAACAACAAACCCTTCATGCTAGAAGTGGATGCATCCTCGACAGGTGCCGGGGCTGTACTTTCTCAGAAAACCGCCTCGGGTCGCTTACTCCCTTGTGGATTCTTCTCCAAAGCCTTCTCCCCATCCGAGTGCAACTACTCCAAATTGGCATTGGAGGAGTGGCATCACCTTCTGGAGGGGGCTGTCCATCTGTTTGTCATCTACTCGTACCACAAGAACCTGGCTTACCTTCAGTCCACCCAGAGACTCAATCCTCGGCTGGCCAGGTGGTCCTTGTTTTTCGCGCGCTTTGATTTCGAGCTCCATTTTCGCCCTGGGGACAAGAACACCAAAGCCGATGCCTTATCCAGAGTCTTCCAGCCGTCTGAGGTTGGGGAGGAACCATCTCACAACATCGAACCCACAAAGATTATCACCGTGGCTCCGGTGAATCTGCTTTCTCCACCCCCAGGCAGGACTCTCGTGCCAGGGAGAATGCCAAAAGAAGAGTTCTACTTTGGGGGCATTCCTCCAGACTGGCAGGCCATGCCGGAACCCAGAAGACATTCGCCCTCATTTCTCGGCACTAATGGTGGCCAACTCTCCGCCGAGATGTAGCGGATTTCGTTGCCTCTTGTACTTCCTGCGCAAGGAATAAGGTACCACGTCGGTCTCTGCCTGGCTTGCTGCTTCCTTTGCCAGTTCCTACGGTACCTTGGGAAAACATTGCCATGGACTTTATCACCGATTTGCCTCGCTCATCCGCTTGTACGGTGATTCTAGTGGTAGTGGACCGCTTTTCCAAAATGGCACATTTTATCCCTCTGAGTGGACTGCCCTCTGCACCCGGACTAGCTAAGATGTTGTGAGTTCATTTTTCCCTTCACCATTGAGGTCTGATGAACTCCCTCCTCTGGTGAAGGAAGGTAGTGAGACTGATTACCAAACACCTGGGCAGCTAGATGATAACTGGGTGGCTGGAATTGAGGACTGGATATAAGGCTGCCGACGCCCTTCTTCCTGGCTGGTGATTTTCCTGCTGGATTCTTGGAGACCAGTCTGATTCCTGCATCTCAAAGCTAAGTTTTTCTGCTCTGCTTTGTACTCTTCAGTTTTGTTTTTGTCTTGCCTTGTTTTTTGGGAGTTCTGCCATCCCCGGCCGGGGGTGAGCTGAATTCCATTTTTGTCTCTGATCTGTTGATCTTTTGCTCTGTCTTCAGAATATACCTGAGTGCTGATATAGTCTTTTGAAGCCTAGCGAATTCAGGGCCTGTTTTTCCTATCGGTCGGTTGGCTCATTTTGATAGGGCTTTTGTGGATGGCAGACAGCAGCTTTCCTATCCTGTCCTATGTAGCTAGCTTGGGCCCCATCATTTTCTCAACCTATCTTTCTATCTGTGTTAGTGTTTTCATCTTGCTTCACTGTCATTATATGTTGGGGGCTGCCTATTGCTTTGGGGTCTGCTCTGGGGCAGTTTAGTTTTTCCCCTTTCTGTCTTTAGGCTATGTAGCTCTCCGGCTGTGATCGAGGAGTCTAGGGCACCGTAGGAACCCCCCACGGCTACTGCTAGTTGTTGTGGATAGGTTCAGGGGTCTGCAATCCGATAGCTGCCAACCTCTCTGGTTTTTCTGGACTCAGCTGGTATTTTGTTTTTTCCTCCTTCGGTGACTCATCTTAACAGAATCACCAGCCATACCGCAGATCCTAGGGTACTCAATATCAGGAGAGAATTGTAATAAAAAAAGGAAAAAAAAAAGTGTCAGAATTTTTTTTTTTTTTTTGTGTGCATATTTTTTCCTCTATATCTCTGAGGCCGTAGGGGGAATTTTTCTCTCAATGGAGATGAAGCAATTGTCTGATCGTGTGGAGCAGCTCGCTGCTGAAGTGCGGGCAATTTCCGCCTATCTTGCTCATTCACATGCTGCTGAACCAAAGATTCCTACTCCTGATGTGTTTTTTGGGGATGGGTCTAAATTCTTGAATTTCAAGAATAATTGTAAATTATTTTTTGCCTTGAAGCCTAACTCGTCAGGGAACTCCGCGCAGCAGGTTAAAATTGTCATCTCTTTGCTGCGTGGCGATCCCCAGGATTGGGCGTTTTCTTTGAAACCTGATGATCCTATTCTGAATAATGTGAACGCATTTTTTCAAGCCTTGGGGTTGTTGTATGATGAACCTAATGCTATTGATCAGGCTGAAAAGACCCTGTTGGCATTAAGCCAGGGTCGGGATTCAGCAGAGTTGTACTGTCAAAAATTCCGAAAGTGGGCGGTCCTTACTACCTGGAATGATGGTGCCTTGGCAGCCCTCTTTCGGAAGGGTTTGTCAGAAACTGTAAAAGATACTATGGTGGGATTTCCTGTTCCCTCTGGTCTTGACGATTCTATGTCATTAGCCATTCAGGTGGATCGGCGTTTACGTGAACGCAATACTACACGAGAGATGTTGCCACCTGTTGAACAAATGTCTGAACCTATGCAATGTGATAGAGTTTTGTCTAGGGTGCAACGTCAGGAGTTCAGATGGCGTAATAAGCTGTGTTTTTTTTGTGGAGATGCCTCGCATATTATTTCTGTCTGCCCTAAACGAGAGAAACGTTGTGCACACACGTTTTCTGTGGGTGGTGTTCAACCTAAGTTTCTTCTGGCAATTACTCTGATCTGCTCCCTGTCCACATTTTCCGCCAAGCCTTTTGTGGATTCAGGAGCAGCTCTGAACCTGATGGACTTGGATTTTGTTAAACGTTGTGGATTTCCGATGACACCTCTGCGGACGCCTATCCCTTTGAGGGGTATTGATGCTACTCCTTTGGCGAAGAATAAACCTCAGTTTTGGACCCAGGTGGTAATGCGGGTCGCCCCATACCATCAAGAAAATTGCAGATTTTTGGTGTTGCATAATTTGCAGGATACCATTGTTCTGGGGTTTCCCTGGTTGCAAATCCATAATCCAGTTCTGCATTGGAAATCTTTGTCTGTGGTGAGTTGGGGTTGTCGGTGTGCCCTTAGTGATGCTCCTGTTTTCTCCACCTCTCCCCAGTCGCATGATGTTCCTGACTATTTGGCTGACTTTTATGATGTATTTAGTGAGAATGAGTCTGCGTCTTTGCCTCCTCATAGGAGCTATGACTTTGCAATTGAGCTGAACCCGGGGTGTAAATTCCCCAAGGGTCGGCTTTTCAATTTATCTGTACCCGAGCACGAGGCTATGCGGTCCTATATTAAGGAGTCGTTGGAGAAGGGTCATATTAGACCATCCTCGTCACCCTTAGGTGCTGGGGTTTTTTTTCATGGCTAAAAAGGATGGTTCATTAAGGCCTTGTATTGACTATCGTGCCCTCAACAAAATTACTGTTAAATATCAGTATCCGTTACCTCTGATTTCTGATCTATTCTCCAGAGTTAAAGGTGCTTGCTGGCTTACCAAGCTTGACCTCAGGGGGGCGTATAATCTTATTCGCATTAAGCATGGGGATGAATGGAAGACGGCGTTTAATACTCTGGAGGGACATTTTGAGTACCTGGTGATTCCTTTTGGGCTCACTAATGCCCCTTCTGTCTTCCAGTGCTTCATGAACGATATATTCCGAGACTTTGTGGATAAATTTTTGATTATCTATCTGGATGATAATTGATCTTCTCCAAGGATTGGGATTCTCATGTGGAACATGTTCGGACTGTGTTCCGGATTTTGAGGGAGAATTCCCTGTATGTCAAGGGATCGAAATGCCTTTTTGGGGTTTAGAGGGTTTCATTTTTGGGATTTATTTTGTCTCCGTCAACTATTGAAATGGACCCAGCCAAGGTACAGGCCATTTATGATTGGGTTCAGCCCACTTCTTTGAAGGCCCTCCAGAAGTTTTTGGGTTTTGCTAATTTTTATCGGAAATTTATAGCTAATTTTTCTGGTATTGCCAAGCCATTGACGGATTTGACTAGGAAGGGTGCTGATGTGCTGAATTGGTCTCCGGAGGCTGTTTCTTCCTTTCAGGAGCTGAAGCGAAGATTCACTTCTGCTCCGGTTTTGCGGCAACCTGATGTCTCACTTCCGTTTCAGGTGGAGGTGGACGCTTCTGAGATTGGTGCAGGAGTGGTGTTGTCCCAAAAAGATCCTGTGACATCTAAAATGAATCCTTGTGCTTTCTTTTCCCGAAAGTTCTCCCCATCCAAACGTAACTATGATGTGGGGAATCGGGAACTGTTGGCCATGAAATGGGCATTTGAGGAGTGGAGACATTGGTTGGAGGGAGCCAAACACCAAGTCGTGGTCCTTACTGACCACAAGAATTTGATTTACCTGGAGTCGGCCAAGCGCTTGAATCCTAGACAGGCTAGGTGGGCCTTGTTTTTCACACGTTTTGATTTTGTGGTCTCTTTTCTTCCGGGCACTAAGAATGTCAAGGCAGACGCCCTCTCTAGGAGTTTCCTTGCTGATTCTCCTGTTGTGACTAAGCCTGCTACCATCTTAGGCGAGGGGGTAGTTCTTTCTGCCATCTCGCCCGATTTGAGACGTGCTCTGGAAGAGTTTCAGGAGGACAAACCTGAGCGTTGTCCCAGTGGAAAGTTGTATGTTCCTGACCAGTGGAGGAAGAGAGTGATGTCTGAAGTTCATTGCTCTGCATTGGCTGGTCATCCAGGTATTTTTGATACTAGAGATCTGGTGAGTCGGTCTTTTTGGTGGCTCACCTTGTCTCGTGATGTCAGGAATTTTGTGCAGTCCTGTGGGACTTGCTCCCGGTCTAAACCTTGTTCTCGCTCTAGTGGCTTGTTGATGACTTTGCCGGTGCCCAGGAGGCCATGGACCCATATTTCAATGGATTTTATCTCTGATATGCCTGTCTCTCAGAGAATGACTGTTATTTGGGTGATTTGTGATAGATTCTCTAAGATGGTCCATCTTGTACCACTCCCTAAGTTGCCATCTTCCTCTGAGTTGGTGCCCTTGTTTTTGCGACAGGTGGTTCGCTTGCACGGGATTCCTGAGAACATTGTATCTGACAGAGGAGTTTAGTTTGTGTCTAGATTTTGGAGGACTTTCTGTTCCAAGCTGGGAATTCAGTTGTCCTTCTCCTCTGCGTTTCACCCTCAGACCAATGGGCAGACGGAGAGAACAAACCAGACTTTGGAGTCGTATTTGAGATGTTTTATTTCTGCCGATCAGGATGATTGGGTTTCATTTTTGCCCTTGGCCGAATTTGCTTTAAATAAAAGAGCTAGTTCTGCCACTTTGATGTCACCTTTTTTTTGTAACTTTGGTTTTCACCCTCGATTTTCTTCAGGGCAGGTGGAGCCTTCTGCCTGCCCAGGTGTTGACACTGTGGTGGAGAGAATGCACCAGATCTGGGACCAAGTAGTGGATAAGTTGTCTCTCTCCCAGAAAAAGGCCCAGCGGTTTTCCAACCGGCGTAGGACCGTTGGTCCCCAGTTTAAGGTGGGTGATATGGTTTGGTTGTCATAAAAAAATATCGCTATGAAGGTGGCTTCTCCTAAGTTTAAACCTAGATTTATTGGACCTTACAAGATTTTGGAGATTATTAATCCGGTCTCTTTTCGGTTGGCTCTTCCTGTCACATTTAAAATTCATAATGTGTTTCATAAGTCCTTGTTGAAGAGGTTTGTTGAACCAGTAGTTCCTGTGGTGGCACCTCTTGACCCTATTTTGGTTGAAGGTAACATGGAATATGAGGTAGAGAAGATACTGGATGCCCGTCTGGCTAGACGGAGACTCCAGTATTTGGTTAAGTGGAAGGGTTATGGTCAGGAGGATAATTCCTGGGTCTCTGCCTCTGATATTCATGCCGAAAGATTGGTGCGTGCCTTTCATCGGGCTCACCCGGATCGCCCTGGTGGCATGGATGAGGGTTCGGTGACCCCTCCTCAAGGGGGAGGTACTGTTGTGAGTTCATTTTTCCCTTCACCATTGAGGTCTGATGAACTCCCTCCTCTGGTGAAGGAAGGTAGTGAGACTGATTACCAAACACCTGGGCAGCTAGAGGATAACTGGGTGGCTGGAATTGAGGACTGGATATAAGGCTGCCGACGCCCTTCTTCCTGGCTGGTGATTTTCCTGCTGGATTCTTGGAGACCAGTCTGATTCCTGCATCTCAAAGCTAAGTTTTTCTGCTCTGCTTTGTACTCTTCAGTTTTGTTTTTGTCTTGCCTTGTTTTTTGGGAGTTCGGCCATCCCCGGCCGGGGGTGAGCTGAATTCCATTTTTGTCTCTGATCTGTTGATCTTTTGCTCTGTCTTCAGAATATACCTGAGTGCTGATATAGTCTTTTGAAGCCTAGCGACTTCAGGGCCTGTTTTTCCTATCAGTCGGTTGGCTCATTTTGATAGGGTTTTTGCGGATGGCAGACAGCAGCTTTCCTATCCTGTCCTATGTAGTTAGCTTGGGCCCCATCATTTGCTCAACCTATCTTTCTATCTGTGTTAGTGTTTTCATCTTGCTTCACCGTCATTATATGTTGGGGGCTGCCTATTGCTTTGGGGTCTGCTCTGGGGCAGTTTAGTTTTTCCCCTTTTTGTCTTTAGGCTATGTAGCTCTCCGGCTGTGATTAAGGGGTCTAGGGCACCGTAGGAACCCCCCACGGCTACTGCTAGTTGTTGTGGATAGGTTCAGGGGTCTGCAATCCGATAGCTGCCAACCTCTCTGGTTTTTCTGGACTTAGCTGGTATTTTGTTTTTTCCTCCTTCGGTGACTCATCATAACACTAAGATCTTCATCCACCAAATTTTTAGGCTTCACGGCCTACCTCGACGTATTGTATCTGACCGAGGAGTCCAGTTTACCTCCAAGTTTTGGAGAGCACTTTGCAGACTTTTGGATATATTGCTGGATTTCTCATCTGCCTACCATCCGCAGACTGACGGGCAAGTAGAGCGAACTAACCAGACGTTGACTGGATATCTACGTCATTTTTTCAATGTCCACCAGAACAACTGGGTTGACCTGCTTCCCTGGGCAGAGTTCGCCAACAACAATCATACAGGTGAATCCTCGACCAAGTCACCGTTCTTTGTGGTCTTCCGCAGACATCCCGGTGTCCCTCTCCCTGTTGCTCCAGCTTCTGAGGTACCTGCAGCCAACTCCTTATCCCAAGAATTTTCTGAGATCTGGTCCGATACCAACACGGCACTCAAGAAAGCCAGTGAATGGATAAAGAATCACGCAGACAAGAGGAGATTGGATCCTCTGCCGTTTCACATCAGGGATAAAGGCTGGCTCGCATCCACGTATATCCGGCTAAAATTACCCTTTTACAAGCTGGGGCCCCGGTACATCGGTTCCTTTGAGATCCTGAAATGTGTCAATGAAGTCGCCTACAAGTTGAGGTTGCCTGCTTCACTTCGAATCCCGAACACCTTCTATGTCTCTCTCCTGAAACCAGTGGTGCTAAATCAGTTCCACCCCTCACTCTGTTCCGCTCCTCGGCCGGTTGGCTCCGACAACACCTTCGAGGTACGAGATATTCTCGCCATGAAAAGAGTCAGAGGGAGGAACTTTTTCCTTACTGACTGGAAGGGTTTTGGTCCTGAGGAGAGGTCCTGGTAACCCCGGGAGAATATCAACGCTCCCCGCATTCTCAGGAGATTTTTTGCCAATCGCAGTAGGGGGTGGCTTAAGGGGGAGGGTACTGTCACGGCCCCCATCGCGCCCACCGCCACGCCCTCACATACTTACCGGCCTGCTCCAGTGCC
Organism: Dendrobates tinctorius; assembly: GCF_039654945.1. Classification (NCBI taxonomy): domain Eukaryota; kingdom Metazoa; phylum Chordata; class Amphibia; order Anura; family Dendrobatidae; genus Dendrobates; species Dendrobates tinctorius. Next base: position 4,952,869 of record NW_027361899.1, on the reverse strand, counting down.
GCAGCCTCTCTCCTCCTCCCATCGGCCGCGGCGTCATCCTCTGACCGGCCCCCGGCCGGTGACGTCACTACAGGCCATGCGCATGCGCCATAGGCCGCGGCCGCGCCTCCCTGCGTCTCCTTATGCTACGGCGGTGCCCTGTCCCGGAAGCACTGCCGGACCAATGAGGGAAGTTCCCTGGGTATTTCAGGCCGTCCTCCCATTAGTGAGGCGCCTGACCATCGTGTTACCTTCTGCACGCTAGGCTCCCTGTCTGTCTTCTTCGATCACCTGTTGCCCTCTCTCTTCCAGTTGTCCCACTCCGGTCCTGTGTCCTTGCTCCGTCCTGCTGTCCATACCTGCTTCCAGTTGTCCTACTCCGGTCCTGTGTCCTTGCTTCGTCCTGCTGTCCGTACCTGCTTCCAGTTGTCCTACTCCGGTCCTGTGTCCTTGCTCCGTCCTGCTGTCTGTACCTGCTTCCAGTTGTCCTACTCCGGTCCTGTGTCCTTGCTCCGTCCTGCTGTTCGTACCTGCTTCCAGTTGTCCTACTCCGGTCCTGTGTCCTTGTTCCGTCCTGCTGTCTGTACCTGCTTCCAGTTGTCCTACTCCGGTCCTATGTCCTTGCTCCGTCCTGCTGTCTGTACCTGCTTCCAGTTGTCCTACTCCGGTCCTGTGCTCCTGTTCAGTCCTGTGCTGAATTGGTCTCCGGAGGCTGTTTCTTCCTTTCAGGAGCTGAAGCGAAGATTCACTTCTGCTCCGGTTTTGCGGCAACCTGATGTCTCACTTCCGTTTCAGGTGGAGGTGGACGCTTCTGAGATTGGTGCAGGAGTGGTGTTGTCCCAAAAAGATCCTGTGACATCTAAAATGAATCCTTGTGCTTTCTTTTCCCGAAAGTTCTCCCCATCCGAACGTAACTATGATGTGGGGAATCGGGAACTGTTGGCCATGAAATGGGCATTTGAGGAGTGGAGACATTGGTTGGAGGGAGCCAAACACCAAGTCGTGGTCCTTACTGACCACAAGAATTTGATTTACCTGGAGTCGGCCAAGCGCTTGAATCCTAGACAGGCTAGGTGGGCCTTGTTTTTCACACGTTTTGATTTTGTGGTCTCTTTTCTTCCGGGCACTAAGAATGTCAAGGCAGACGCCCTCTCTAGGAGTTTCCTTGCTGATTCTCCTGTTGTGACTAAGCCTGCTACCATCTTAGGCGAGGGGGTAGTTCTTTCTGCCATCTCGCCCGATTTGAGACGTGCTCTGGAAGAGTTTCAGGAGGACAAACCTGAGCGTTGTCCCAGTGGAAAGTTGTATGTTCCTGACCAGTGGAGGAAGAGAGTGATGTCTGAAGTTCATTGCTCTGCATTGGCTGGTCATCCAGGTATTTTTGATACTAGAGATCTGGTGAGTCGGTCTTTTTGGTGGCTCACCTTGTCTCGTGATGTCAGGAATTTTGTGCAGTCCTGTGGGACTTGCTCCCGGTCTAAACCTTGTTCTCGCTCTAGTGGCTTGTTGATGACTTTGCCGGTGCCCAGGAGGCCATGGACCCATATTTCAATGGATTTTATCTCTGATATGCCTGTCTCTCAGAGAATGACTGTTATTTGGGTGATTTGTGATAGATTCTCTAAGATGGTCCATCTTGTACCACTCCCTAAGTTGCCATCTTCCTCTGAGTTGGTGCCCTTGTTTTTGCGACAGGTGGTTCGCTTGCACGGGATTCCTGAGAACATTGTATCTGACAGAGGAGTTTAGTTTGTGTCTAGATTTTGGAGGACTTTCTGTTCCAAGCTGGGAATTCAGTTGTCCTTCTCCTCTGCGTTTCACCCTCAGACCAATGGGCAGACGGAGAGAACAAACCAGACTTTGGAGTCGTATTTGAGATGTTTTATTTCTGCCGATCAGGATGATTGGGTTTCATTTTTGCCCTTGGCCGAATTTGCTTTAAATAAAAGAGCTAGTTCTGCCACTTTGATGTCACCTTTTTTTTGTAACTTTGGTTTTCACCCTCGATTTTCTTCAGGGCAGGTGGAGCCTTCTGCCTGCCCAGGTGTTGACACTGTGGTGGAGAGAATGCACCAGATCTGGGACCAAGTAGTGGATAAGTTGTCTCTCTCCCAGAAAAAGGCCCAGCGGTTTTCCAACCGGCGTAGGACCGTTGGTCCCCAGTTTAAGGTGGGTGATATGGTTTGGTTGTCATAAAAAAATATCGCTATGAAGGTGGCTTCTCCTAAGTTTAAGCCTAGATTTATTGGACCTTACAAGATTTTGGAGATTATTAATCCGGTCTCTTTTCGGTTGGCTCTTCCTGTCACATTTAAAATTCATAATGTGTTTCATAAGTCCTTGTTGAAGAGGTTTGTTGAACCAGTAGTTCCTGTGGTGGCACCTCTTGACCCTATTTTGGTTGAAGGTAACATGGAATATGAGGTAGAGAAGATACTGGATGCCCGTCTGGCTAGACGGAGACTCCAGTATTTGGTTAAGTGGAAGGGTTATGGTCAGGAGGATAATTCCTGGGTCTCTGCCTCTGATATTCATGCCGAAAGATTGGTGCGTGCCTTTCATCGGGCTCACCCGGATCGCCCTGGTGGCATGGATGAGGGTTCGGTGACCCCTCCTCAAGGGGGAGGTACTGTTGTGAGTTCATTTTTCCCTTCACCATTGAGGTCTGATGAACTCCCTCCTCTGGTGAAGGAAGGTAGTGAGACTGATTACCAAACACCTGGGCAGCTAGAGGATAACTGGGTGGCTGGAATTGAGGACTGGATATAAGGCTGCCGACGCCCTTCTTCCTGGCTGGTGATTTTCCTGCTGGATTCTTGGAGACCAGTCTGATTCCTGCATCTCAAAGCTAAGTTTTTCTGCTCTGCTTTGTACTCTTCAGTTTTGTTTTTGTCTTGCCTTGTTTTTTGGGAGTTCGGCCATCCCCGGCCGGGGGTGAGCTGAATTCCATTTTTGTCTCTGATCTGTTGATCTTTTGCTCTGTCTTCAGAATATACCTGAGTGCTGATATAGTCTTTTGAAGCCTAGCGACTTCAGGGCCTGTTTTTCCTATCAGTCGGTTGGCTCATTTTGATAGGGTTTTTGCGGATGGCAGACAGCAGCTTTCCTATCCTGTCCTATGTAGTTAGCTTGGGCCCCATCATTTGCTCAACCTATCTTTCTATCTGTGTTAGTGTTTTCATCTTGCTTCACCGTCATTATATGTTGGGGGCTGCCTATTGCTTTGGGGTCTGCTCTGGGGCAGTTTAGTTTTTCCCCTTTTTGTCTTTAGGCTATGTAGCTCTCCGGCTGTGATTAAGGGGTTTAGGGCACCGTAGGAACCCCCCACGGCTACTGCTAGTTGTTGTAGATAGGTTCAGGGGTCTGCAATCCGATAGCTGCCAACCTCTCTGGTTTTTCTGGACTTAGCTGGTATTTTGTTTTTTCCTCCTTCGGTGACTCATCATAACACTAAGATCTTCATCCACCAAATTTTTAGGCTTCACGGCCTACCTCGACGTATTGTATCTGACCGAGGAGTCCAGTTTACCTCCAAGTTTTGGAGAGCACTTTGCAGACTTTTGGATATATTGCTGGATTTCTCATCTGCCTACCATCCGCAGACTGACGGGCAAGTAGAGCGAACTAACCAGACGTTGACTGGATATCTACGTCATTTTTTCAACGTCCACCAGAACAACTGGGTTGACCTGCTTCCCTGGGCAGAGTTCGCCAACAACAATCATACAGGTGAATCCTCGACCAAGTCACCGTTCTTTGTGGTCTTCCGCAGACATCCCGGTGTCCCTCTCCCTGTTGCTCCAGCTTCTGAGGTACCTGCAGCCAACTCCTTATCCCAAGAATTTTCTGAGATCTGGTCCGATACCAACACGGCACTCAAGAAAGCCAGTGAATGGATAAAGAATCACGCAGACAAGAGGAGATTGGATCCTCTGCCGTTTCACATCAGGGATAAAGGCTGGCTCGCATCCACGTATATCCGGCTAAAATTACCCTTTTACAAGCTGGGGCCCCGGTACATCGGTTCCTTTGAGATCCTGAAATGTGTCAATGAAGTCGCCTACAAGTTGAGGTTGCCTGCTTCACTTCGAATCCCGAACACCTTCTATGTCTCTCTCCTGAAACCAGTGGTGCTAAATCAGTTCCACCCCTCACTCTGTTCCGCTCCTCGGCCGGTTGGCTCCGACAACACCTTCGAGGTACGAGATATTCTCGCCATGAAAAGAGTCAGAGGGAGGAACTTTTTCCTTACTGACTGGAAGGGTTTTGGTCCTGAGGAGAGGTCCTGGTAACCCCGGGAGAATATCAACGCTCCCCGCATTCTCAGGAGATTTTTTGCCAATCGCAGTAGGGGGTGGCTTAAGGGGGAGGGTACTGTCACGGCCCCCATCGCGCCCACCGCCACGCCCTCACATACTTACCGGCCTGCTCCAGTGCCGCAGCCTCTCTCCTCCTCCCATCGGCCGCGGCGTCATCCTCTGACCGGCCCCCGGCCGGTGACGTCACTACAGGCCATGCGCATGCGCCATAGGCCGCGGCCGCGCCTCCCTGCGTCTCCTTATGCTACGGCGGTGCCCTGTCCCGGAAGCACCGCCGGACCAATGAGGGAAGTTCCCTGGGTATTTCAGGCCGTCCTCCCATTAGTGAGGCGCCTGACCATCGTGTTACCTTCTGCACGCTAGGCTCCCTGTCTGTCTTCTTCGATCACCTGTTGCCCTCTCTCTTCCAGTTGTCCCACTCCGGTCCTGTGTCCTTGCTCCGTCCTGCTGTCCATACCTGCTTCCAGTTGTCCTACTCCGGTCCTGTGTCCTTGCTTCGTCCTGCTGTCCGTACCTGCTTCCAGTTGTCCTACTCCGGTCCTGTGTCCTTGCTCCGTCCTGCTGTCTGTACCTGCTTCCAGTTGTCCTACTCCGGTCCTGTGTCCTTGCTCCGTCCTGCTGTTCGTACCTGCTTCCAGTTGTCCTACTCCGGTCCTGTGTCCTTGTTCCGTCCTGCTGTCTGTACCTGCTTCCAGTTGTCCTACTCCGGTCCTGTGTCCTTGCTCCGTCCTGCTGTCTGTACCTGCTTCCAGTTGTCCTACTCTGGTCCTGTGCTCCTGTTCAGTCCTGCTGTCCGTACCGGCTTCCAGTCGTCCTACTCCGGTCCTGTGCCTTACTTCATCTTGTGCTCTTATTACCATCACCAGTCCTACTCCAGTCTCTCGGAGCCGCCCCTCTTGGTACCGGCTACCGTGGCATCCGAACCCCTAGGCCTGCTCCTAGCGGTCCCTGTATAGGGGTCGGGTTCACCTGGCTGCTCACCCGGGGACCCTTCGGTGCCAGGGTCCAGAGGGTCCACTCCTGGAGTCTTGCCTCGCCTAGCGGACACGCTAACAGATCCTAATCACAAAGGGACAGAAAAGGTCTAACGCAAAGCAGCGGAGGCATCGAGCAAAGGGGAAGAGATTCTTAGCTTCTCTTCACAAGGCCCGGATTCTCAATCCATAGAGAAGCCGTGATCCTATGCTCAATATGAGAGTGACATATACTGTATATATATATGTGTGAGTGTGTAAATTGTCAGGAAAATATGAGTTATTTCCTAAATATCCTAAGTACCCATCCAGGGCTGCCTGTTGCTTTTTCCCAATGGTTTGTAAAGATCAAGCTTCACCAGCAATCCCCCTCAGAGCTGCAGCCGCCCTCTCTCTGCCTCTGTGAAATTCTATCCACTCCCCCCCTCCATTCAGCAGATGGTCACTTTTATTGCATATGGTCAGTTAAGTGTGGCTTTCTTCTTTCTTGCCAAGACTACCTTTGTCTATTCCAGGTCGTATTTAATAACACACAATAATCCCAGAGACAGGAAAAATACATTTCCAGAATCAGTATAATTAAGGCAATGTTTTACAGTTGGTACGGCCATCAGAAACCGGGGAAATAATTTCTGCCACCCAGTAACACCCAGACATGTCATATTTGGTTTAGAAAGAATGGTCACATTGCAGTAGAAAATGTAATGCCCCTACCATCACCCTGTGAGGCCCCCAGCCAATTATGTGGAAAGATAGGAGTTTTACTAACTTTTCAAAAGGGCGTATGTCCACTAACACAGCCCACCAAGTGAGGTCAGCAAGGGAGGTGTCCCTTGGTTTTGGACCAAAGCATAAAACTGGGACATTCCATCGGGGAGGAGTCAGATACCAGAAGAGCCAGCTAACATGCTGTGCTGATGAACCATTTTTCCTTGGGAAGGTTCTCCTCCCCTTTATGAACATGCCATACCAGTGACTGAGATAGAGTAAGTTTCTTATTTTAATCCCTTTTATTTCTGTCTGTATATATTGTATTTTGTCTCCTTTTGTAATATCTTTTGTATTTTTGTAAACACTGCCAATATTTTCTGGAGTAAACGTATAAAATTACTAGTTTCGTTATTTTTGCTCTATGGTTGAACTGACCCATACTCCGCGCAAAATTACCCTACCTGTGGGTTGGTTCCTGACCGATATAGGCTTTAGTATCAAACAAGGAGCTGGTGGCAGCGTAGTGTCCAGGTGCAATTGGGGAACCCTGGCAGTGACAGATCGGGGGTTTATGTGTGTATTCCTTGCCTGGGACTGGTGATATACACACCACCCTCACTGAGGAGTGCCTGATAGCCAGTATGAGACAAGGCAGCCATTCCGGCAACTACTTATCCTGGGTTCAGTTCAATGAATAAGGGGTACACCAAACAGCTGCAAGTTCCTAAGCGGAACAGAAAGTGGAAGCAAAAGTTGAGGCTTCCATGACAAATTGGTTATATCCCAATAATTCCTGATCTATGTATACAGTATTTTTATATATATATATATATATATATATATATCACAATATTTTATGTCCATTTTGCAAATTCCAAGTTTAGGAATCTCTGGTCTCGTACAGCGGGATTATTAGCGCAGCACCAGGTGATCACCGGAGGGCTCCTTTAAATATTAGATTTACAACTATTAATCATGAAAATTATTTAATGAACTTCCTCTTTACTGATACATCTGACACAAGCCTCATCGAGCGAAAAACAATGAGAGAGATTGACAGATTTAAAAGCACCGAAACCTTCAGGACATCATAAGCTGATTACATCTATCAAAGTCATCAATCTTCTCATAAAACTCTGGGACAGAAAATTCATATTCTCATGTTAAGATAGTATGTCCAAAATCAAATATAAACTCAGATATATCACTGATAATGGTAATCTTACATAGGAGCAGTATTATAGTAGTTATATTCTTGTACATAGGAGCAGTATTGTAGTAGTTATATTCTTGTACATAGGGGGCAGTATTATAGTAGTTATATTCTTGTACATAGGGGGCAGTATTATAGTAGTTATATTCTTGTACATAGGAGCAGTATTATAGTAGTTATATTCTTGTACATAGGGGGCAGTATTATAGTAGTTATATTCTTGTATATAGGAGCGGTATTCTAGTAGTTATATTCTTGTACATAGGAGCAGTATTATAGTAGTTATATTTTTGTACATAGGAGCAGTAGATGCATACAGAAATACTCAGAGTCAGGCAAAACGGAGGTCATACACAGAGATATCAGTAAGGTACCAGGGATGAGACAGAACGGATAGTCGGGGCCAATCAGGTGTCAAAACCAAACAGACATAGAAGGTACCAAGCAGAATCCAAAGCAATATCCAGGGGACAGACCGAGTCGTACACAGAGAATCAAGCAACCAGAACACAGCACAAACACACTCAGGGGTCATCACACAATGCCAAGGGCGAAAGTATAACTGACGGGGGATGGGAGCGTCCTGAGGCTATAAGAAGCTTTCCCAGAACCAATGAGAGGCCACAATCATAGCCCCAGGTGTGCAGGTAAGAGTCTGCACTGAGATCAAAACATAAACCCCAGAAGTGCCGGTCACCCAGCACTGGTATCATGACAATAACTGAAAGCAGGACGCTAAGCCCCGCACCCTTGCAGTCACATGACCATAGGTCCTGTGACTGCTTGCTAACTTCAGCGTCCACAGGTCCTGTGTATCTGTACTTTCCGGCTGTACCTGACCCCGGGCCCCCCTACAGTGCGGGTGAGTCCCTGCTCAATGGAGGCTGCACGATGGCGCTGACAGGATCCTGACAGTTATATTCTTGTACATAGGGAGCAGTATTATAGTAGTTATATTCTTGTACAGAGGAGCAGTATTATACTAGTTATATTCTTGTACATATGAGCAGTATTATAGTAGTTATATTCTTGTACATAGGAGCAGTATTATAGTAGTTATATTCTTGTACATAGGGGGCAGTATTATAGTAGTTATATTCTTGTACATAGGAGCAGTATTATAGTAGTTATATTCTTGTACAGAGGAGCAGTATTATACTAGTTATATTCTTGTACATATGAGCAGTATTATAGTAGTTATATTCTTGTACATAGGAGCAATATTATAGTAGTTACATTCTTGCACATAGGGGTCAGTATTATAGTAGTTACAGTATATTCTTGTACATAGGGGCAGTATTATAGTAGTTACAGTATATTCTTGTACATAGGAGCAGTATTATAGTAGTTATATTCCTGTACATAGGGGGCAGTATTATAGTAGTTATATTCTTGTACATAGGAGCAGTATTATAGTAGTTATATTCTTGTACATAGGGGGCAGTATTATAGTAGTTATATTCTCGTACATAGGGGCAGTATTATAGTAGTTATATTCTTGTACATAGGGAGCAGTATTATAGTAGTTATATTCTTGTACATAGGGGCAGTATTATAGTAGTTATATTCTTGTACATAGGGAGCAGTATTATAGTAGTTATATTCTTGTACATAGGGAACAGTATTATAGTAGTTATATTCTTGTACATAGGGGCAGTATTATAGTAGTTATATTCTTGTACATAGGGAGCAGTATTATAGTAGTTATATTCTTGTACATAGGGGCAGTATTATAGTAGTTATATTCTTGTACATAGGGAGCAGTATTATAGTAGTTATATTCTTGTACATAGGGAGCAGTATTATAGTAGTTATATTCTTGTACATAGGGGCAATTTTTATTGTAAAAACAAAACAAATACAAATAACATTCCTCCAATAATACAAAACTGAATTCACTAGGATTGTACATACATTCATTACATATCCAGTTTATACATATCAAATTAACTTAGAGTCCATACTCCTAGTTTGAGGAGAGAAAAAAAAAAAACACTTTGCAAACAGAGCTCATCATGTTCCTACCCAGTGACTCATCCTTCTCTATCTTAACATTTCCTAATTTCTCCTAATGATTTTCCCTATCTGAGTTTGGACATTATCTGGTTAACAGCGTCACAGATCTGAGTCGGAGTTATTCTGTTCACCACCGGTCTCCATCTCAGACTCCACTCGAGTGCCCTCAGGTAAGGGCTTCCGCTTTGGCGGAGGACAGTCCTCTACGTCCCTATCACACTCTGCGTCAATTCTTTTAAGGTCATCTTCAAAATCGCCGTCAGACTCAGACAGAACATCAAACCTGTTAGATACGACCATTACACCTGCAGAGCTCTGGAATTTCTTCCCGGCTCCTTGGCCAGTGTCATACTCCTCAGGTTTACGGGAGGCCTTGTCCTTTTTCTTCCTTTTCTGATTATTGCTATACTCTTCAGACACAGATGGTAGCACTGAAGTAATGCCTTCTTGTGACCGCTGCCCCTGAGGTACAACCTCCATACTCCCCTGTTCTCTCTCTGAACCCTGCTGCTCTGGTGTTAGCTGAGTAGACCCCTGGTGGACCTCTGGTCTGGTCAGTATTTCCCCTGACAGTAAAGCTGCCTCCTCCAGAATCTCTGCCCCTGCCACCAAGTCCTCGTCAGGAAAGTCCTTACAGATATTGTGCCAGGAGTCTGGACAGTCCCTGTGAGGGTGACCGATCTTCCCACAGAGGTTGCACCTGATGTTCTGGCAGTCTGCAGCTAGATGGCCGACCTCCCCACACAGGCTGCACTTCACCACAGTACAGGTATTTGCCAGGTGACCTGTCTTGCCACATTTAAAGCACTTACGAGTCTGCCCAGGATAGAAACACACACCCCTCTCCCTCCCAATAAAGAAGGAGTTGGGTAAATGGGCAGTGATGTTATTGCATTGGCGCAGTTTCACCAAAACCCGCCACCCTCCCGTCCAGATCCCATCACTGTCTCTGCTTTTGGTGAGGTCAGAGACCAGGTCACAATGCCTCTGGAGCCACACCACAATGTCCTGCGGGGGAACAGACTCATTCCAGAAGATGACATTTACGGTGACAGTATCTGGCTTAGAGATAGGAATAAAGCTGAACTTACTCCAGCCCTCCGTGTCTCTAAACTTGGGGAAACTAGACCAGAATCTGTCCAGGTCAGACATGAGCTTAAAGCTGACATCATAGCCCTGCCTGTCTGGAAGATTAATCACTGCCAGGATGCTGACTGGCACAAACCCCATCTGGTGGCACAAGAGCTCCCTGACGACAAACCTCCTGTCCGGCAGATCCTCCTTGGCACCTCTGTGCCGGAAACGCACGACGTTTCTCCGTTTAAACGCCTGGCCTGAATAATTGGAACCAGAGGTAAAGGACGGAGCACCACAACTCCAGGCATTACTGTGGGGACCGTGCGGGGTCACATTGGGTTGACTGACGGGGTGAAGGTCTGCAGCAGGAGGGGCAGCCACACCTTGTGTGCTTGAAATTAAAGGTGGGAAATCACAGACATTATCATGCACATTGTTATCATCAGCATCAATGTCATTATCAGACTGTGCAGCGTCCACCAAAGATACTGTGCTCCCCCAAGCCCCCGACCCCTCAGATACAGTGCGGTTATCCCCAGCATCAGAGCCCTGCTGGGCACCATCAGTAATGACCAGCACATGTCCACTTCCCAACTGTTGTGCTTGGCATTCTGAGACTTGTAGTCCCTCTGCTGGAAAGTGCAGTCCATGCTGCTGCTTGGGGTCTGCCGCAGGCTGCTGCGGCTGCAGTATTTGACCCTTTTGGAAGCAGAAACTTGCAGGCTGCAGCACTGGCCGCACCGGCTTCTGGGGCCCACCTGGGACAATGTCTGAGCTGGAACCTGCAGAGTCCTGCTTGTGTGACATAAACAGTTCCTGGTTCCTATAAGTCTCTGCCAGGGGCCCCATCCTCTCTAGGACACAGTCCATGTCCGTCACCACTTTTGCCAGCTGTACACCAAGCATGTTCAGAGTCTGATCATAAAAGGTGTGATCCCCACCAGGATTAGCAGCCTTTACATTATAGCCCATTTCTATCTGTTTCTGCAGCAAGTCTTTGTGCTGCTGTAACTCACCCAGCCTCTTGACCAGTCCTGGGATCTCCTCTGCGACCTGAAGCTCAGGTGCACATGGCGTCTCCTCCTGGGATCCTGCTTTCAGCAATGTCCCTGGATGCTTGAAACCAGACGTCTCCTTAACTTTCATCACCGCTGGTTTCGTGGTTTCAGGCTCCACAGCACTTTTACTGCTGCCACCTGACTGCGACCTTGTGCGCCCAGAGCTCGCCATGCTGGCCACCACATGCTTCTGCTGCAGGTTCTCCTGGAGCGTCTGTCTCTCCAGTGAGGTTCTCCTCTGTCTGCTGGGAGTCAGCTGCACACCTGAAGATGGTGATGGCACCTCCTGAGCTGCAGGCTGCTTTCCTCCATTCAGCTTCTCACCAGTAGATTTCTTCTGGATTTCTCCTAGTTGTCCTTCACTCTGTTTGCCTTGGCTGGCCGACTGCTTAACTGGAATTTTCTTACCCACAGCCATGGCTTTTCCTTGTTCCGTTACTTTTTGCACTTTCACACCTTCACCTTTCTTGCTGCTGCTGCTGCTACTTCCATTCTGAGCTTTCTTTCCCTCAGAAACAACTTTGGGACTTGCATCCGCCTTAGACACAACTTGAGTGTTACTTCCAAGTGTAGGCCTGGAAGCCTGGGCCTTGCTTGGGGAGTTACCCCGCCCAGGGTGGCCTCCCCCTGGGCTTGCTCCAGACATCAGGAGAGCTACAAACACACAACCTCACAGCTAGGAGGCAGTATTATAGTAGTTATATTCTTGTACATAGGGGTCAGTATTATAGTAGTTATATTCTTGTACATAGGGGGCAGTATTATAGTAGTTATATTCTTGAACACAGGGGCAGTATTATAGTAGTTATATGCTTGAACACAGGGGCAGTATTATAGTAGTTATATTCTTGTACATAGGAGCTGTATTATAGTAATTATATTCCTGTCCATAGGGAGCAGTATTATAGTAGTTATATTCTTGTACAGAGGAGCAGTATTATAGTAGTTATATTTTTGTACATAGGGGTCAGTATCATAGTAATTATATTCCTGTCCATAGGGAGCAGTATTATAGTAGTTATATTCTTGTACATAGGGAGCAGTATTATAGTAGTTATATTCTTGTACATAGGAGCAATATTATAGTAGTTATATTCTTGTACAGAGGGGCAGTATTATAGTAGTTATATTCCTGTACAAAGGGAGCAGTATTATAGTAATTATGTTCCTGTCCATAGGGAGCAGTATTATAGTAGTTATATTCTTGTACATAGGAGCAATATTATAGTAGTTATATTCTTGCACATAGTAGTAGTATTATAGTGGTTATATTCTTGTACATAGGGGGCAGTATTATAGTAGTCATATTCCTGTACAAAGGGGGCAGTATTATAGTAGTTATATTCCTGTACATAGGGGGCAGTATTATAATAGTTATATTCTTGTACATAGGGAGCAGTATTATAATAGTTATATTCTTGTACATGGGGAGCAGTATTATAGTAGTTATATTCCTGTACATAGGGGCAGTATTATAGTAGTTATATTCCTGTACATAGGGGCAGTATTATAGTAGTTATATTCTTGCACATAGGAGCAGTATTATAGTAGTTATATTCCTGTACATAGTGAGCAGTAGAATAGTAGTTATATTCTTGCACATAGGAGCAATATTATAATATTTATATTCTTGTACATAGGGGCAGTATTATAGTAGTTATATTCTTGTATATGGGAGCAGTATTATAGTAGTTAAATTCTTGTACATAGGGGACAGTATTATAGTAGTTATATTTTTGTACATAGGGACCGTATTATAGTAGTTATAATCTTGTACATAGGGGGCAGTATTACAGTTGTTATATTCTGGTACATAGGGGCAGTATTATAGTAGTTATATTCCTGTATATAGGGGCAGTATTATAGTAGTTATATTCTTGTACATAGGGGCAATTTTTATTATAAACCAAACATAAATACAATTATAATAAAACAAAAATCATCCAGTATTACAAAACACAAACCACTTAGGTAATATATACACAGCACTACATAATCAGATCATATTCATAAATAAATTAAAGTGTCCACACCTGGCGATGGAAAAAGCAAGTTAGAGGAAAAAAAAAAAAACTATCATATTTTTCTAACTGAATTTTACGTTTCTCCATAACGTTGTGTTTCTCGGACTCCTTCCAACTTCCAGTGATTTTATCCACCGGAGTTCTGACATAACCTGATTGGTGGCAGCGATGTGATCGAACAGCTCATTGTGCAGTGACACCCGGGTTCTCATGTGCCAGTGATAGTATTTGATGACACTGATTATAATGTACATCGTCTCTCTGTTGATGTCACTAACAGTGGAGGGGACACCATAGATTATGTCGGGATACTTTAGGGTCCGCAGTCTGGGGATTTTTAGATTAGCTGACACTTCCTCCCAGATCTTCCTCCCTCCCCAGCAATCACATATAAAGTGCTCCATAGTTTCCTCCTGCTGACAACCAAAGGGACAATTCCGATCAGAGACACACAGATGTTTCAGGTTCCCTCTGACAAAGAGCCGACTATGCAGTAAAAGCCAAGTGACATCAAACAGTTTAGGAGGTAGCCGTTTCCCGTTTAGGAACCTAAGGCTTTCCTGCAGGGTGGTGGTGACACAATCTCTCAGGGCCAGTGGAGAGTAGAAGAAAATCCTACATACACGAGCATACAGGTCTCTTCTCGTATTACTCTCAATGTAAGACTTCTCCAGTCCCCACTTCCTGACACACTTCAGACCATATTCCAGATACTGGGGGAGGTGGTCACCTGTCCATCTCCTCCTCTTGAGACTGCCGCCTCGCACCCAAGATTCTGCAGAAGGCAATATCCAGTACCTGATACTATTTACCCACAGGGAGCTACTGTTTGAGTCCATGTTCCCAAAATTCACCTTTAGAAACAAGGCGTCAAAGAAAACCCTTGGATTCAACATATCCAGCCCACCCTCTCTCCGCCGTAGGTACGTTATTCCCCTCTTTATTAGGTTCAACCTATTCCCCCACAAGAGCTGGAAGAACAGGCTGAAGAGCCTCGCCGAGAAGGATTCTGGCAAAGGGAAAGCGACAGAGACATACAAGAAAACGGGGACCAGGTACGTCTTCAACATTGTGACCCTTTCTCTGTAGGTCAGCCTCCAGTTCTTCCATCGCTGAACCTTTGCATTTCCGGTTTCCAATTTCTGCTCCCAATTTAGCGTGGCATTATCATCCCTTCCAAATTTAACCCCTAGGATCTTAATATGGGTGGAGGCTTTGGAAAACTGCGGCAGATCAAAGCTGGGCTCAGTATCTAATGTCCACAGAGCTTGACTCTTTTCAAGGTTGACAAGAGACCCGGAGGCCTCTGAGTAGCTTCTGATGGACGCAGATAACATCTGCACCTCACGAGGATTGGAGATCACCAGCGTCACATCATCCGCATAGGCAACAACATTCAGAGGCGGGCAGTGGGGGACCGGCACCCCCTGAAAATCGCACTCCTGCAGTGACCTTAGAAACGGGTCTAGGGCAAAAACATACAGGAGTGGACACATTGGGCAGCCCTGTCTCACCCCCGCCCCAACTCCAAAAGTGTCACCCTGCCAACCATTAATCAGAGGAAAGCTCACCGCCTCTCTGTACAACGTCTTCAGCCAATCCACAAATTGTGCTGGAATACTGTACTTTGACAAAGTGGCCCACAGATAGTCATGATCAACCCTGTCAAAGGCTTTAGCCTGGTCCAGACTAACAACATATCTCCCACACCGCAGATCTTTACATCTCTCAAACATCTCTCGTATCGAGATGACTGCTCCAGAGATGTTCCGCCCTTTTACTGTGCCAAACTGAGAGCCTGCCAACAGTGCCGGGGACAAACAGACTAATCTGGAAAATAGGATCTTTGCGAGAATCTTCCTGTCCACATTCAAGAGGGCAATCGGCCTCCAGTTCTTGATCTCGCTCGGCTCCTTACCTTTAGACAGCAGAATTAACGAGGACACTCTCATGGATGGAGGCATCAGGTGATTTTGTAGACAATTTCTATACACATCCACGAGAACTGGAGTCAGGAGGTCTCTGAATTTCTTATAAAATTCTGCTGTTATACCATCTGGACCTGGTGCCTTCTTCAGATATAACTTATCAATAGCCTCCTTAACTTCCTCCACCGTTAATTCTGCTGTCAAAGGAGAAAAGTCCAGATCATTAGTATCAGGCACTGGAGTTGTGTTACGGAGTGTTACGGGTGGCAGAAAACAAGGAGAGCAACACGGAGTGGACCCTCTGGGTCACGGCCCCAGAGCCCCTGCGGGCGAGCTAGACCAGGTGGAGCCACCCCCTATACAGGGAGTGTTAGGGGCAGGCCCACAAGGGATGGAACCGTGACAGCCAGAGCCAAAGGGGCGACTGGGTGAGCACCAGAGGAACTAGGGTGGAGAGTCAGCGGAGCAGCGGCACGGGAGGTCAGTGGTAGGAGACAGAAGGAGAGAGCGGGTGAGAGAGGGCAGGGACAAGGAGTCCACAGGGCGCTAGCACACCGGGAAGGAGACAGGGAAACGGAACAGCCAGAGGAGCGAACCGAGAGAGAACAGTCAAGGAAACCTAACAGAGCGGGGGTAGGAGGAGAAGTGTAGCAGGGCCTGAGAGTGTGCAGGGCGCTGGCCAAAAGGACAGCAGTCCGAGAACGATTCACAGGCGTCTTACCTGGGGAGACGCCTGCCAGAAATAGCTGATGGGCGCCGCCATGTTGGGGGCGGAGCCACCGCGTCACATGACGCGGCGCCGCCATGTTGGGGGCGGAGCCACCGCGTCACATGACGCCGTCAGAGCTCCGGCCAGAGGAGCGTGGGAGCGACGTCGGGGAGGCCGGAGGTCAGCAGCGGGGACGCGTCGGGGAGCGGGTGCGCGCCGGGAGGTGCGCACAGGACACGGCAGGTGAGTATCAGCCGCGGCCGTGACAGTACCCCTCCCTCTACTCCCTCCTCTCCTAAGGTTGTCGAGAAATCGTTTCATGATCCGAGGAGCATTAATGTTTTCTCGAGGTTCCCAGGACCTCTCCTCAGGGCCGAAACCCTTCCAATCGATCAAAAACAATGTTCGACCTCTAACAGTCTTAGTGGCGAGTATATCTTTAACCTCAAAGGTATTATCAGAAGTGCTGGGTTGGAAATTTTGCGAAGCGGTTGAGTGGTAGTGATTAAATACCGCAGGCTTGAGGAGGGAAACATGAAAAACATTGGGAATTCTTAGCGAGGCAGGCAATTTTAATTTGTAGGCCACGTCATTGACGCGCCTTAGAATCTCAAAAGGACCGATGAAACGTGGACCCAACTTATAGGACGGAACCTTAAGTCTGATATGCCGTGAGGAAATCCAGACCTTCTCCCCAGGGGAGTACGGAGGAGCATCTAAACGTCTCTTATCGGCGTAATTCTTCATTTTGCAACTGGCTCTCTCAAGGGCCTCCCTGGTGTCCCTCCAAATCTGGGAGAAATCTATCGACACAGCATCCGCCGCCGGTACACCCGAGGTGGGGGAAACGGGAAGGGGAATGCCGGGATGTAGACCAAAAACCACAAAAAAGGGGACTTGGTAGAGGCCTCACTGGGGTGATTATTGTGCGCGAATTCAGCCCATGGAAGAAGAGAAACCCAGTCATCCTGGTGCGCGTTAGAAAAATGCCGAAGGTACGAAGTCAGGACTTGATTGACCCGTTCCACCTGTCCGTTAGACTGGGGATGATAGGCCGATGAAAAATCCAGAGTTATCTTCATCAACCCGCAGAGAGCTCGCCAGAATCGAGAGGTGAATTGGACTCCTCTGTCCGAGACAATGTGCTGTGGAAAGCCATGGAGACGGAAGACGTGGAGCAAGAAAATCTTCGCCAACTCGGGGGCAGAAGGCAGACCAGACAAGGGAACGAAGTGAGCCATTTTTGAAAACCGATCCACGACCACTAAGATAACCGAACACCTCGAGGACTCTGGCAGATCAGTGATGAAGTCCATAGCTATGTGGGTCCAAGGAGTCATGGGTATGGGTAATGGGTGTAGGAGCCCATAAGGTTGGGATCGAGGAACCTTGTTCCTGGCACACGAAGGACAGGAAGCGATGAAGTCCAGGACGTCTTGGCGAAGCGATGGCCACCAATAATGGCGAGAGACGAGACAGAGAGTCTTCCTTATTCCAGCGTGTCCCGAAAATTTAGATGAGTGCCCCCAGCGTAAGACCCTAGCCTTGTCCCTGCTCGGAACGAAGGTCTTACCGGGTGGTGGAGAAAGTACGTTTAGGGGAGCCACAGTGATAATCTTAGCTGGATTGATGATGTGTGCTGGGTCATCTTCACTGTCCACAGGCGAAAAGGACCGAGACAGGACGTCAGCCTTGACGTTCTTATTCCCTGGCCGGAAATGGAGCTGGAAATCAAAGCGCCCGAAGAACAAGGACCATCTAGCTTGACGCGGGTTGAGCCTTTGGGCAGTCTGAACATAAGCCAAATTCTTATGATCCGTGAATATGGTAAACGGATGGACAGCTCCTTCAAGAAGATGGTGCCACTCTTCAAGGGCGAGTTTAATGGCCAGTAGTTCTCTGTCTCCGATAGCGTAATTATGTTCTGGGGTGGAGAAAACCTTGGAGAAGAA
Source organism: Dendrobates tinctorius (assembly GCF_039654945.1). Lineage (NCBI taxonomy): Eukaryota > Metazoa > Chordata > Amphibia > Anura > Dendrobatidae > Dendrobates > Dendrobates tinctorius. The sequence continues at coordinate 4,934,909 of NW_027361899.1, read as the reverse complement.
CCCACATGTGACCACGCGTCCAGAGGAGGTTTTTTGTAGAAGAACCGCTCCTGCACCCACAGACGAGGCATCAACCTCCAGAAAAAATGGCCTACTGGCATCTGGACGGTGGAGTACTGGGGCTTTAGCGAATTCCTGCTTTAAATCTTTAAAAGCGGCTTCAGCCTCCCGCGGCCAGGAGTGGGGATTAAACCCTTTGCGAGTGAGAGCAGAGATAGGCTTGACTAGGGAGGAAAAATGCGGAATGAATTGCCTGTAAAAATTGGCGAAGCCCAAAAAACGCTGGATTGCCTTCACTCCTTGGGGACGCGGCCACTTGAGAACGGCAGAGACCTTTTCAGGATCCATCTCCAAGCCGGTGCTCGAAACGATGTAGCCAAGGAACGGTAGAGAGGACTGCTCAAAGAGGCATTTCTCCAACTTAGCGAACAGGTAATTCTCCCTGAGACGATGTAGAACCTGACGGACATCTCGGCGGTGGGTAGACAAGTCGGGAGAGAAAATCAAGATGTCGTCCAGATAGACCACTACACAGACATAGAGGAGATCTCGAAAGACGTCGTTGACGAGTTCTTGGAAAACTGCAGGAGCGTTGCAGAGTCCAAATGGCATCACCAAGTACTCGTAATGCCCGTCCCGTGTGTTGAATGCCGTCTTCCATTCATCCCCGGATCGTATACGAACTAGGTTGTAGGCTCCTCGCAGATCCAGCTTGGTGAAGACTCGTGCTCCTCTCAGGCGATCGAAGAGTTCAGGAATTAATGGAAGCGGGTACTTGTTTTTTACCGTGATGCGGTTAAGGCCCCGATAATCAATACACGGACAAAGAGTCCCATCTTTCTTCTTCACAAAAAAGAAGCCTGCACCAGCCGGCGAGGAAGACTTTCGAATGAAGCCTTTGGCTAGGTTCTCTTGGATGTACTCCGACATAGCCTGCGTCTCGGCTAAAGAGAGAGGAAAAATTCTGCCGCGGGGAGGAGTGGCACCAGGAATGAGCTCAATAGGGCAGTCATACGGTCGGTGAGGTGGAAGAACTTCAGCCTCCTTCTTGTCGAAGACATCCGCGTAGATCCGATAAGCGGGCGGCAAACTAGAGGGACCAGGGAGGAGACGGGGAACACCTACGGGATGCACCGGCTGCAGACACCGGGACCGACAAGAGTCCCCCAGCACAAAACATTGCCGTTACGCCAATCCAAAGTGGGTTCATGGAGTCGCAACCAGGGAAAACCGAGGAGAATAGGATGAGAGATACCGGCTAAAACAAAAAACGAGATTTTCTCCTTGTGCAAGGCGCCAATTTGAAGCTCGACCTCGTGCGTAACTAACTTGACGGTCTCTTGCAAGGGATTGCTGTCTACGGATGCAAGGACTTGGGGATTCTCGAGGGCCTTCACAGGGACCGAAAATTGGGAAACTACATCGAGTCTAATAAAATTCCCAGTGGCGTCAGAGTCCACGTAGGCTGCCAAGGAGACCCGCTTGCCACCCACATGCAATAGGACAGATAGAGAAAGGGGTTGAGAGGAATCATGCACACCTAGGGAGGCCTCTCTTACCTGACCTAGGCGGAGAAGTTTTCCGGACGATCCGGGCAGGCACGGAGCAAATGAGACCCGCTACCGCAATAGAAACATAAGTCGTGAGAACCTCTCTCCTTACGTCGTTGTTCGGAGAGTTTCAAGCGATCTACTTGCATAGGTTCGGGTCCAGACGTGGAGGGAAAGGCTCTAGACCGAGGACTGGGTGGTATGCGAGGAGACGGCAGCGGGCGCGCGAGTCTTCTTTCACGAGCTCGTTCCTGGAACCGCAGATCGATTCGGGTTGCCAACGAGATTAGATCCTCAAGAACCGTGGGAGTGTCGCGGCCTGCCAACTCGTCCTTTATCCGACCCGAAAGCCCCCTCCAAAAAGCTCCTACCAAAGCCTCATTGTTCCAACCCAAATCCGACGTCAGAGTCCGGAATTGGATGGCATACTGCCCCACGGTAAGGGACCCCTGACATAAACTGAACAGAGATTCGGTGGTGGAAGCGAGACGACCTGGCTCGTCGAATACACGACGAAAAGTGTCCAAAAAATCTGACAAATGAGTAACCAGGGGGTCATCGCGCTCCCAGAGGGGGTTTACCCATGCCAAAGCGTCCCCCTCGAGGTTAGAGATTATGAAGGCCACTCTAGAGCGATCTGTGGGGTATGCTTGAGGCTGCAACTCGAAATGGAGGCGACACTGGTTCAGGAAGCCTCAGCATAGTTTTTTTGTCACCGTTATAACGGGGGGGTTTGGCCAACCGTGGAAGGGGGTGAGGACCAGTAACCGGAGGAGGAGCAGCCGCGGCTGCCTGGAGCGCGAGTAAGCGGCCATCAACTGAAGCCATGTAACTGAGGATGTGACTCTGTGCATCCCGCTGCTGCGCTAACTCTTGCTGTAAGCCGGCCAGCTGGGCCGCATTACTGGGATCGGAGGTTTGGAGAGCGGAGAGACGCGCGTCCATCGATTTCATGACGGACATTATGCGCGTTTGGTTCTCGCGTAAAAAAAGTAACTCCTTCTGCGTAGCCGTGACTCCAGCGGAGTCCATGGCCTGTGAATCTGTTACGGAGTGTTACGGGTGGCAGAAAACAAGGAGAGCAACACGGAGTGGACCCTCTGGGTCACGGCCCCAGAGCCCCTGCGGGCGAGCTAGACCAGGTGGAGCCACCCCCTATACAGGGAGTGTTAGGGGCAGGCCCACAAGGGATGGAACCGTGACAGCCGGAGCCAAAGGGGCGACTGGGTGAGCACCAGAGGAACTAGGGTGGAGAGTCAGCGGAGCAGCGGCACGGGAGGTCAGTGGTAGGAGACAGAAGGAGAGAGCGGGTGAGAGAGGGCAGGGACAAGGAGTCCACAGGGCGCTAGCACACCGGGAAGGAGACAGGGAAACGGAACAGCCAGAGGAGCGAACCGAGAGAGAACAGTCAAGGAAACCTAACAGAGCGGGGGTAGGAGGAGAAGTGTAGCAGGGCCTGAGAGCGTGCAGGGCGCTGGCCAAAAGGACAGCAGTCCGAGAACGATTCACAGGCGTCTTACCTGGGGAGACGCCTGCCAGAAATAGCTGATGGGCGCCGCCATGTTGGGGGCGGAGCCACCGCGTCACATGACGCGGCGCCGCCATGTTGGGGGCGGAGCCACCGCGTCACATGACGCCATCAGAGCTCCGGCCAGAGGAGCGTGGGAGCGACGTCGGGGAGGCCGGAGGTCAGCAGCGGGGACGCGCCGGGGAGCGGGTGCGCGCCGGGAGGTGCGCACAGGACACGGCAGGTGAGTATCAGCGGCGGCCGTGACAAGTTGCCTCCAAGAATTGAGCCATCTTATCTTTATCCAAAACTTTCCTCTGAAACAAGTCAGCATAGTAAGATCTCACCACCTCCAGGATACCCTCCCGTGAATCCTGCAATACACCCTGGGAGTCGGTGAGACCCGTGACCATTTTTTTGGCCACCCTCTCCCTGCAATTCTCAAAGGGATCAGGGGCCCCTAAGGACTCATAATCCCGTTCAAGAACCAGGGAGGTATACCTGCTATACTGATACTGCTTTATCTCAGATTTCAGCCGGTCGATCTTCACTTTGTCATCCCCGCCCGCCGAATACAGTGACTCCAATTCTTTGCGCAGCTTTAGGTACTGGCTGTACTTATTCCTCCCTTTATTAACTGACAGTCTCTTTAAGAGGGATCTGATATCCTCCTTGACGTCCTCCCACCAGTCAGTCATGTTGTCATAGAAGTCAACCCTGTCTAGATGAAGCTGGATAAGGGAGTGAACACGGCTCTGAACATAGGCATCATCCAGGAGACTGGAATTGAGCTTCCACAACCCTCTACCAATATCCGGACAGTTAGGGGAACCCAAAGAGAAGCACAAGGCGAGGTGATCAGAGTAAGGGACGACCTTCTCACTCAGGGTGCCGACAGCCTCAGTAGGACTGACAAAAGCAAAATCTATTCTACTGCTCCTGTTGGAACATGAATATGTGAATTTTGGCTGTCGACCACCCTGTGTGAAAACGTCAGTCAGTCCTGCCTGCATTATGACGTTATGCAGGATCTTACCATCCCTGGTCACTGCCCTGCCTGAGGAGCTGTCACCTGATGTCATTATGGCATTAAAGTCCCCCGCCATCACCACTGGAAGAGAAGTGAAGAGGTAAGGCTTGACGTCATTAAACAGCTGGATCCTGTCAGTCACTGTCTGTGGCCCATAGATGTTAATAAGCCGGAGTCGCCTCCCATGGATAGTGACTTCTAGGACCAGACATCTTCCCATGACCACCTCCGTCATCCTATGCACAGTCACATCATTGGTGTTAAGCAGGACAGCGACCCCGGCGTAAGGCTCCACAGCCAGTGACCAGAAAGAAGGACCGGACCACCATTCCCTCTCAGCCTCTCTCATAAGCCCCAGAGATGTCAGTCGTGTCTCCTGCAGGAAGATGACATCTGTGTCCAGATATTTGAGATGTTCATACACCGCGTGTCTAGTTCTCCTCAGCTTAATGCTATTCACATTGCTCGAGGTCACTGTCAATGAGAACCCCGCCATCACAACACAATATAGAAGGAGCAGAGTAACAGCCATCATCATGAGTCAGAGATGTTCTGTCCACCACTGGTGTCCATGTCAGACTCTACCTGAGGGTCCACAGATAAGGGCTTCCGCTTTGGCGGGGGATGGTCCTCTATGTCCCTGTCACACTCAGCATCAACTTTCCTCAACTCTTCCTCATAATCGTCACCATTGGAGTCAGATAAAACTCCATACTTGTTGGACACGACCATCACTCCTGCTGAATTCTGAACCTTCTTACTAGCACTCTGACCAGTGTCATATTCTGCCTCAGGTTTACGGGAGGATGTGTTCTTTTTCTTCCTTTTATTATTATTAATGCTCCAGTCATCAGATACAGACAGCGATGCTGAAGGGGGGCTATTTGAGGCTGCTGGACCTGATGGACGACCTCCATGTTCCCCTCTGCACCCTGCTTCTCTGGTGCTGCCTGAGTGGACTCCTGGTGGGCATCTGAGCTGGTCAGCATCTCTCCTGACATTAAATACTCCTTCTCATGTGTCCCTGCCACACATCCTCATGCTCCTGAGCCTCTGCCCCTGCCATCACTATCTCATCAGGGAAGACTCTGCAGATGTTGTGCCAGGCGTCTGGACAGTCCCTGTGAGGGTGGCCCATCCTACCAGAGGTTGCACCTGACGTCCCGGCAGTCTGCAGCGATATGGCCGATTGCCCCACACAGACTGCACTTCACCACAGTGCAGGCGTTAGCCAGATGACCTTTCCCACCACATTTGAAACACTTTCTGGGTTGCCCGGGATAATAACACCTTCCCTTCTCCCTCCCAATGAAGAAGGAGTTGGGTAAGTGGGCAGTGATGTTATCACATTGCCGTAATTTTACCAAGACCCGCCACCCCATTGTCCAGATACCATCCTCATCTCTGACCTTGGTGAGTCCAGAGACGAGGTCACAGTGTCTCCGGAGCCACACCTCGATGTCCTGTGGAGGAACGGCCTCATTCCAGAACGTGATATTCACTGTGACAGTGTCCGGCCTGGAGATAGGAACCAACACAAACTTATTCCAGCCCTCAGCATCTCTGAACTTGGGGTAATTGGCCCAGAATCTGTCCAGGTCAGACATGAGCTTGAAGCTGACCTCGTAGCCCTGCCTGTCCTGAAGATTAGACACCGCCAGGATCTCATTTGCCACAAACCCCATCTGGCCGCAGAGCAGCTCTCTCACCACATACCTGCGTTGTGGCAGATCCTCCTTGGCACCTATGTATTTAAACCGCACCACATTAATACGTTTGAATGTCTGGCCGGTATACCTGGCGCTGGAAGTGAAGGATGGGGCGCCGCGGCTCCAGGCATTCCTGGGGGGCACCTGCCGGGTCACACTGGGATGACTGACAGGGAGAGGGCCTGCAGCAGGGGGGCTGTCACACCTTGTGGACTAGATGGCAAAGGGGGATAATCACACATATCATGCACATTATCATGAGCAGCATCATTATCAGACAGTGCGACGTCCAATACAGAATGTGAAACCCCTCCAACCCCCGACCCCATGGGCACAACATCACCAGCCACAGTCTGTGCTTCAGCCTCAGCCTCATCAGCACAAACAGTCTCACATACACTGTCCTGCTCCTGTGTGGGGCATTCTGGGACCTGTGGTGCCTCTGCTGCAGTCTGCAGTGTGTGCTCCTGTTCACACTGAGCTGCCTGCTGCTGCTGCTGCAGCTGTTTCCCCTCCTGGAAGCAGAAGCGGGCAGCCTGTAACACTGGCCGTGTCCGCTGCTGGGGGGTCCCGTCCTGAACATCAGGGGTCCTGGCCTCTACAGCACAGTCCTGCTTATAGGAGGCGAACCGCTCCCGGTTCCTGTAGGTCTCTGCCAGGGGCCCCATGCTCTCCAGCACAGACTCAGTGTCCTGCACAACACTCGCCAGCTGTACACCCAGTGTGTTCAGTCTCAGGTCATAGGCGTCATTACTGGCAGGATTAGTGGTCTTTAGACTATAGATGAAGTCTACCTCCATTTGCAGCGCTTTTTTTTGCTGCTGTAACTCACCCAGTTTTCGGACAAGTCCCGGTATCTCATCCGCTAGCTGCAGCTCGGGTGCACGCGCCGGCCCCACAGGTTTAGTCTTGACCACGGGTACAGGGGTTTTGAACACCGTCTTGTGCGGGTCCACCACGGATGGTTTTGTGGCCCCTTGGCTGGATGCAGGCTCCGCAGCAGGTTTATCGCTGCCACCTGATTGCGACCGTGTGCGTCCTGACCGCGCCATACTGCCATGTTGCTGTAGGTTCTCCTGCATTGTCTGCCTTTCCAAAGACGTCCGTCTCTGCCTGGGAGCAGGAGAGGTGATCTGCACAGCTGGGGCCGATCTCACCTGTGCACCTGGCAGGAGCTGCTTACCGACTGGGGAGCTACAAGACCTCACATTCTGCTGAACTCCATCACTCACAGAGACTTTCCCTTCTTGCTTCTTTGCTGGAACTGGAGAAGGTTTTCCTCCCAAAACTTTAGTCACAGCTTTCTCCTCCTTCACCAAACTGCTGCAGCTTTGACTCGCTGCATTCACTGGACTCACAGTGGCTTTGGGATTAACATTCCCATTAGTAGAAGCCTGGGAGGGTTGTCCCAGTGTAGGCCGGGAAGCCTGGGCCTTGCCAGGGGAGCTTCCCCGCCCAGGGTGGCCCCTCCCTGGGCTTGCTCCAGACATGAGGAGAACCACTGACACACAACCTCACAGCTAGGAGGCAGTATTATAGTAGTTATATTCCTGTACATAGGGGGCAGTATTATAGTAGTTATATTCTTGTACATAGGAGCAGTATTATAGTAGTTATATTCTTGAAAACAGGGGTAGTATTATAGTAGTTATATTCTTGAACATAGGAGCAGTATTATATTAGTTATATTCTTGTACATAGGAGCAGTATTATAGTAGTTATATTCTTGTACATAGGGAGCAGTATTATAGTAATTATATTCCTGTCCATAGGGAGCAGTATTATAGTAGTTATATTCTTGTACATAGGAGCAGTATTATAGTAGTTATAGTCTTGTATATAGGAGCAGTATTATAGTAGTTATATTCCTGTACATAGGGGGCAGTATTATAGTAGTTATATTCTTGTACATAGGGGCAGTATTATAGTAGTTATATTCTTGTACATAGTGGCAGTATTATAGTAGTTATATTCTTGTACATAGGAGCAGTATTATAGTAGTTATATTCTTGTACATAGGGGGCAGTATTATAGTAGTTATATTCTTGTACATAGGAGCAGTATTATAGTAGTTATATTCTTGTACATAGGAGCAGTATTATAGTACTTATATTCTTGAACACAGGGGCAGTATTATAGTAGTTATATTCTTGTACATAGGAGCAGTATTATAGTAGTTATATTCTTGTACATAGGGAGCAGTATTATAGTAGTTATATTCTTGTACATAGGGAGCAGTATTATAGTAATTATATTCCTGTCCATAGGGAGCAGTATTATAGTAGTTATATTCTTGTACAGAGGAGCAGTATTATAGTGGTTATATTCTTGTACATAGGAGCAGTATTATAGTAGTTATATTCTTGTACATAGGGGGCAGTATTATAGTAGTTATATTCCTGTACATAGGGGGCAGTATTATAGTAGTTATATTCCTGTACATAGGGGGCAGTATTATAGTAGTTATATTCTTGTACATAGGAGCAGTATTATAGTAGTTATATTCTTGAAAACAGGGGTAGTATTATAGTAGTTATATTCTTGAACATAGGAGCAGTATTATAGTAGTTATATTCTTGTACATAGGAGCAGTATTATAGTAGTTATATTCTTGTACATAGGGAGCAGTATTATAGTAATTATATTCCTGTCCATAGGGAGCAGTATTATAGTAGTTATATTCTTGTACATAGGAGCAGTATTATAGTAGTTATAGTCTTGTACATAGGAGCAGTATTATAGTAGTTATATTCCTGTACATAGGGGGCAGTATTATAGTAGTTATATTCTTGTACATAGGGGCAGTATTATAGTAGTTATATTCTTGTACATAGTGGCAGTATTATAGTAGTTATATTCTTGTACATAGGAGCAGTATTATAGTAGTTATATTCTTGTACATAGGGGGCAGTATTATAGTAGTTATATTCTTGTACATAGGAGCAGTATTATAGTAGTTATATTCTTGTACATAGGAGCAGTATTATAGTACTTATATTCTTGAACACAGGGGCAGTATTATAGTAGTTATATTCTTGTACATAGGAGCAGTATTATAGTAGTTATATTCTTGTACATAGGGAGCAGTATTATAGTAGTTATATTCTTGTACATAGGGAGCAGTATTATAGTAATTATATTCCTGTCCATAGGGAGCAGTATTATAGTAGTTATATTCTTGTACAGAGGAGCAGTATTATAGTGGTTATATTCTTGTACATAGGAGCAGTATTATAGTAGTTATATTCTTGTACATAGGGGGCAGTATTATAGTAGTTATATTCCTGTACATAGGGGGCAGTATTATAGTAGTTATATTCCTGTACATAGGGGGCAGTATTATAGTAGTTATATTCTTGTACATAGGGGGCAGTATTATAGTAGTTATATTCTTGAACACAGGGGCAGTATTATAGTAGTTATATTCTTGTACATAGGGGTCAGTATTATAGTAATTATATTCCTGTCCATAGGGAGCAGTATTATAGTAGTTATATTCTTGTACATAGGGACAGTATTATAGTAGTTATATTCTTGTACATAGGAGCAATATTATAGTAGTTATATTCTTGCACATAGTAGTAGTATTATAGTGGTTATAGTCTTGTACATAGGGGGCAGTATTATAGTAGTCTTATTCCTGTACAAAAGGGGCAGTATTATAGTAGTTATATTCTTGTACATAGGGGGCGGTATTATAGTAGTTATATTCCTGTACATAGGGAGCAGTATTATAGTAGTTATATTCCTGTACATAGGGGCAGTATTATAGTAGTTATATTCTTGTACATAGGGAGCAGTATTATATTTGTTATATTCCTGTACATAGGGGCAGTATTATAGTAGTTATATTCTTGCACATAGGAGTAGTATTATAGTAGTTATATTCTTGAACACAGGGGCAGTATTATAGTAGTTATATTCTTGTACATAGGAGCAGTATTATAGTAGTTATATTCTTGTACATAGGGAGCAGTATTATAGTAGTTATATTCTTGTACATAGGGAGCAGTATTATAGTAATTATATTCCTGTCCATAGGGAGCAGTATTATAGTAGTTATATTCTTGTACAGAGGAGCAGTATTATAGTAGTTATATTCTTGTACATAGGAGCAGTATTACAGTAGTTATATTCTTGTACATAGGGAGCAGTATTATAGTAGTTATATTCTTGTACATAGGAGCAGTATTATAGTAGTTATATTCTTGTACATAGGGGGCAGTATTATAGTAGTTATATTCCTGTACATAGGGGGCAGTATTATAGTAGTTATATTCCTGTACATAGGGGGCAGTATTATAGTAGTTATATTCTTGTACATAGGGGGCAGTATTATAGTAGTTATATTCTTGAACACAGGGGCAGTATTATAGTAGTTATATTCTTGTACATAGGGGTCAGTATTATAGTAATTATATTCCTGTCCATAGGGAGCAGTATTATAGTAGTTATATTCTTGTACATAGGGACAGTATTATAGTAGTTATATTCTTGTACATAGGAGCAATATTATAGTAGTTATATTCTTGCACATAGTAGTAGTATTATAGTGGTTATAGTCTTGTACATAGGGGGCAGTATTATAGTAGTCATATTCCTGTACAAATGGGGCAGTATTATAGTAGTTATATTCTTGTACATAGGGGGCGGTATTATAGTAGTTATATTCCTGTACATAGGGAGCAGTATTATACTAGTTATATTCCTGTACATAGGGGCAGTATTATAGTAGTTATATTCTTGTACATAGGGAGCAGTATTATAGTAGTTATATTCCTGTACATAGGGGCAGTATTATAGTAGTTATATTCTTGCACATAGGAGTAGTATTATAGTAGTTATATTCTTGTACATAGGGGGCAGTATTACAGTTGTTATATTCTGGTACATAGGGGCAGTATTATAGTAGTTATATTCTTGTACATAGGGGGCAGTATTATAGTAGTTATATTCTTGTACATAGGGGGCAGTATTACAGTTGTTATATTCTGGTACATAGGGGCAGTATTATAGTAGTTATATTACTGTATATAGGAGCAGTATTATAGTAGTTATATTCTTGTACATAGGGGCAGTATTATAGTAGTTATATTCCTGTATATAGGGGCATTATTATAGTAGTTATATTCTTGTACATAGGGGGCAGTATTATAGTAGTAATATTCTTATACATAGGAGCAGTATTATAGTAGTTATATTCCTGTATATAGGAGCAGTATTATAGTAGTTATATTCTTGTACATAGGGGCAGTATTATAGTAGTTATATTCCTGTATATAGGGGCATTATTATAGTAGTTATATTCTTGTACATAGGGGGCAGTATTATAGTAGTAATATTCTTATACATAGGAGCAGTATTATAGTAGTTATATTCTTGTACATAGGGGCAGTATTATAGTAGTTATATTCTTGTACATAGGGGCAGTATTATAGTAGTAATATTCTTATACATAGGAGCAGTATTATAGTAGTTATATTCTTGTACATAGGGGCAGTGTTATAGTAGTTATATTCTTGTATATAGGGGCAGTATTATAGTAGTTATAGTCTTGTATATAGGAGCAGTATTATAGTAGTTATATTCTTGTACATAGGGGCAGTATTATAGTAGTTATAGTCTTGTTTATAGGGGCAGTATTATAGTAGTTATATTCTTGTACATAGGGGGCAGTATTATAGTAGTAATATTCTTGTACATAGGAGCAGTATTATAGTAGTTATATTCTTCTACATAGGGGCAGTATTATAGTAGTTATATTCTTATGCATAGGGGGCATTATTATAGTAGTTATATTCTTGTACATAGGGGCAGTATTATAGTAGTTATATTCTTGTACATAGGGGCAGTATTATAGTAGTTATATTCTTGTACTTAGGAGCAGTATTATAGTAGTTATAGTCTTGTACATAGGGGGCAGTATTATAGTAGTTATATTCTTGTACATAGGGAGCAGTATTATAGTAGTTATATTCTTGTACATAGGGGCAGTATTATAGTAGTTATATTCTTGTACATAGGGAGCAGTATTATAGTAGTTATATTCTTGTACATAGGGGCAGTATTATAGTAGTTATATTCTTGTACATAGGAGCAGTATTATAGTAGTTATATTCTTGTACAGAGGACCAGTATTATAGTAGTTATATTCTTGTACAGAGGACCAGTATTATAGTAGTTATATTCTTGTACAGAGGACCAGTATTATAGTAGTTATATTCTTGTGGGATGACCTCTTATATTTAAGGAACATGGATCTGATCCTCAGATCACATTTATGGAAGTGCATCATGCCATGAACAAAAGATTTCTGAGAACCTGAGGTTGTTGAAAGTTCTTCAGGCTGGAAAAGTTTAGAAATCTATTTCTAGAGTTTGGTTTCCAACAGTCCACTCTCAGATTGTGTATAAGTGGAGATAATTTGAGACCATCTAAAACTATTATTATTTTACCCAGTAGTGGTCGACCAACAGAGATTATTCCAAGAGTAAAGCATATAATAGTTTGTGTGGTTACAAAGCAAAGGTATTCACTAAGCAACTAAAGGCCTCTCACATACAAGCATCAAACATACAAGACGGTTTTTAAAGGATTGATTTTTAAATAAAGGCACCAAAAGAACACATGACAGTGTGTGCTGTTTTAATGTTCTTAAGGTCGGCACCTTGCTTGTTGGTTTTGCAATCTGTGCATCTGCAGTAGCTGTACAAGAATTTAAAAATGCCTTTTAAGTCATAAATCAGGTTAGTACAATCTGATACATAACTCCAATTGTATGTCTGATAAGAGACTATTGCTACTTTCTCTCTAGTGTTTAATATTAGCTAATATTAATGTTCCATCCTGTGTCCACTATCAGGAGGACACCGAATAACAACGGCGTGTCATGCGGGATTGCAAGGAGCACTACCGTATAAAAGCAACATTGCTGCCAAGTGCAGTTTGTTATTACGACTGTATATACAAATCAGGGGAGGCAAACACCTGAACCCAACAGGTCCCTGTTCAGACTAGGAAACCCCAAATCTGACCCTGATTTGTCCCAGCCTGACCACGGAGGTTGGCACCACGCAATGGCGCATCCAATCAACGCCTGCTTACCTTGAATGTCCTTAACTGCACCCTCTGTATAAACAATGTGCAACACTAAAACAATGGTAACTGTTCTGCCTTCTTCCACGTCTGACGCTGTGTGGATTCCAGCATACGGCTAACCTTTCATCCACTCCCAGAAACAAGACTGTATGGGTGCTTAAGTCTATATTTATTGGGATGATATGGACAACAATAGGAGATGACAACAGCTGGTATAGTAGAACACAGTAGAAGATGAGATCAGGGGTTGTTGTACAAAGTTGTAGATGATATCAGAGGTTGTTGCACACAGTTATGGATGATTCAGGTAAAAACTATAAGAAACAGATAATGCAGCATGTCATTACTGGAAGATAATATACAATACATAAATACTGGCAGGTAATCACAGCAATACAGGGAACTATCACAACAGTAGCAATGATACAGGATGCTGTTATATCGATAACATGCATTATATAGAAGCTGAGAAATACAACATACACAGCAGCAAAGGAGAAAGATATCTAAAACAACTCATGGCTGTCAGCTATGCATTCACTGAACAGAGGATGCTTGTAACTATCATGCAGTGTAATAACATTAGAGGAGCTGAACATGCAATGCAAACATCATGGGGGGGGCGCATTATGGCTGCTAACACAGATGCATAATTCATAATTGCATTAACCTTACCGGAATCCGCTTATCATAAGCAGTGGTTTGCTTGGAGTTGAGCATATGTGGGCTACTCAGGAGTTGTGCAGGAATGGTTACATGCTGCAAAACCTGGGCAGGAAGAAGGGTCAGTTCTGAACAGTTAACTATTTGGGGGAAAAGAAGATTCCAAACACATGAATAAGAAAGAGAAAGGCAACTATGACACCTAATGGCCATAGCTAGAACAGTACTTAAAAATATCTTGCTGCACAGAATGGGCAGAACAATAACTATTAAGTGAGTTACACAATAAACTTAAAAAAGGCACAGGGCTATGAACATGCTCACATAGACACACAGGAAAGACAGAAGAAAATAATAAGAACTACACAACAAGTGGAATACATGGAAAACTTCTCAGACCTCAAACCTAAAAGAAAAGAAAGGTTATTGGGGAGGAAGACACATAGACAAATAACAGAGATTAACAAGGTAAGATTCCTAGCTGAGGAGCTGGATCTCCACACACCATCTGCCTTGAAATTAGCTAGCAAAGATGCAGCTGCAAGGTGGGTATGAATACTCCCTCCCAAGAAGTGATTGGACAGGACCAAATTGGGAAGTGAGAGACACCCGAATAGAAGCAAACCAAGGAAAAGAAAGAAAAGATAAAACATCCATCAGCAGTTGGACAAAGGCCAAACAGGCTTTGGCTCAGCAGAAAGGGAAATCGACCAAGCAAGAATACATCACCGGATCACGTCCTGAAACCATGGCTGTTATGAATGAGTCACCGTAGGAGGCAAAAGCAGAAATACAAGCTAAGTCCAGAAAACCAGAGAAGTTGGCAACTATCAGATTGCAGACCCCTGAACCTATCAACACAACTAGCAGTAGCCGTGGGGGGTTCCTACGATGCCCTAGACCCCTCGATCACAGCCGGAGAATTACATAGGCCTAAAGAAAGAAAGGGGAAATCTAAACTGCCCCAGAGCAGAGCCCAAAGCAATAGGCAGCCCCCAACATATAATGACGGTGAAGCAAGATGAAAATACTAACACAGACAGAAAGATAGACTGAGCAAAGACGGGGCCCAAAACTACCTAGATAGGAAAGGACAGGAAGGCTGCTGTCTGCAATCTGCCAAAACCCTATCAAAGACATAAGCCAACAAGCTGATATGAAAAAGGCCCTGAAGCAGCTAGGCTTCAAAAACTAAATCAGCACTCAGGTATTTTCAGAAGACAGAGCTAAATGAATTCAGCACACCCCAGCAGGGAATGGCAGAAATCCAGAAAAACAAAGCAAAACAAAGTCAAAGCACCAAAGCAAAAGGCCGAGCAGCAAACTTAGCTTTAGAGGAGCAGGAATTCAGACTGGTCTCCAAGGATCCCACAGAGAAGTCACCCGCAGGGCAGAAGGGCGTCGGCAGCCTTATATCCAGTCAGTAACTCCACTCAGCCAGTCATCATCATCAGCCTCAGATGTTTGATAATCAGGCTCACTACCTTTCTTTACCAGAAGAGGGAGTTCCTCAGGCCTCAGTAATGAAGGGGAAAATGAACTCACAACAGTACCTCCCCCTTGAGGAGGGGTCACCGAACCCTCAACTACGCCGCCAGGGCGATCAGGGTGAGCCCGATGAAAGGCACGCACTAATCTTTTGGCATGAATATCAGAGGCAGAGACCCAGGAGTTATCCTCCTGACCATAACCCTTCCACTTAACCAAATACTGGAGTCTCCGTCTAGCCAGACGGGAATCCAGTACTTTCTCTACCTCATATTCCATGTTACCTTCAACCAATACAGGGTCTGGAGGTGCCACCCCCGGAACAACAGGTTCAACAAACCTCTTCAACAAAGATTTATGGAACACATTATGGATTTTAAATGTGACAGGAAGAGCCAAACGAAAAGAGACCGGATTAATAATCTCCACAATCTTGTAAGGTCCAATAAATCTAGGTTTAAACTTAGGAGAAGCCACCTTCATAGCAATATTTTTTGATGATAACCACACCATATCACCAACCTTAAACTGGGGACCAATGGTCCTATGTCGGTTGGAAAACCGCTGGGCCTTTTCCTGGGAGAGAGATAACTTATCCACCACTTGGTCCCAGATCTGGTGCATTCTCTCCACCACAGTGTCAACACCTGGGCAGGCAGAGGGCTCCACCTGCCATGAAGAAAATCGAGGATGAAACCCAAAGTTACAAAAAAAAGGTGACATCAAAGTGGCAGAACTAGCTCTATTATTTAAAGCAAATTCGGCCAAGGGCAAAAATGAAACCCAATCATCCTGATCAGCAGAAATAAAACATCTCAAATATGACTCCAAGGTCTGGTTTGTTCTCTCTGTCTGCCCATTGGTCTGAGGGTGAAAAGCAGAGGAGAAGGACAACTGAATTCCCAGCCTGGAATAGAAAGTTCTCCAAAATCTAGACACAAACTGGACTCCTCTGTCAGATACAATGTTCTCAGGAATCCCGTGCAAACGAACCACCTGTTGTAAAAACAGGGGCACCAACTCAGAGGAAGACGGCAACTTAGGGAGTGGTACAAGATGAACCATCTTAGAGAACCTTTCACAAATCACCCAAATAACAGTCATCCTCTGAGAGACAGGCATATCAGAGATGAACTCCATTGAAATATGGGTCCATGGCCTCTTGGGGACAGGCAAAGGCATCAACAACCCACTAGAGCGAGAACACGATTTAGACCGGGAGAACGTCCCACAGGACTGCACAAAATTCCTGACATCACGAGACAAGGAAGGCCACCAAAAAAACCGACTCACCAGATCTCTAGTACCAAAAATACCTGGATGACCAGCCAAAGCAGAGCAATGAACTTCAGACATCACTCTCTTCTTCCACTGGTCAGGAACATACAACTTTCCACTGGGACAACGCTCAGGTTTGTCCTCCTGGAACTCTTCCAGAGCACGTCTCAAATCGGGCGAGATGGCAGAAAGAACTACCCCTTTGCCTAAGATGGTAGCAGGCTTGGTCGCCACAGGAGAATCAGCAAAGAAGCTCCTAGAGAGGGCGTCTGCCTTGACATTCTTTGTTCCAGGAAGAAAAGAAACCACAAAATCAAAACGTGTAAAAAACAAGGCCCACCTAGCCTTTCTAGGGTTCAAGCGCTTAGCCGACTCTAGGTAAATCAAATTCTTGTGGTCAGTGAGAACCACGACTTGATGCTTAGCTCCCTCCAACCAATGTCTCCACTCCTCAAATGCCCATTTCATGGCCAACAGTTCCCTATTCCCCACATCATAGTTACGTTCAGATGGAGAGAACTTTCGGGAAAAGAAAGCACAGGGATTCATTTTAGATGTTACAGGATCCTTTTGGGACAAAACAGCTCCTGCACCAATCTCAGAAGCATCCACCTCTACCTGGAACGGAAGTGAGACATCAGGTTGCCGCAAAACCGGGGCGGAGGTGAATCTTCGCTTCAGCTCCTGAAAGGAAGAAACAGCCTCCGGAGACCAATTTAACACATCAGCACCCTTCTTAGTCAAATCAGTCAATGGCTTGGCAATACTAGAAAATTTTGCTATAAATTTCCGATAAAAATTAGCAAAACCCAAAAACTTCTGGAGGGCCTTCAAAGAAGTGGGCTGAACCCAATCGTGAATGGCCTGTACCTTGGCCGGGTCCATTTCAATAGTTGACGGGGACAAAATAAATCCCAAAAAAGAAATCCTCTGTACTCCAAAAAGGCATTTAGATTCTTTGACATACAGGGAATTCTCCCTCAAGATCCGGAACACAGTCCGAATATGTTCCACATGAGAATCCCAATCCTTGGAGAAGATCAAAATATCATCCAGATAGATAATCAAAAATTTATCGACAAAATCTCGGAAAATATCAATCATGAAGCACTGGAAGACAGAAGGGGCATTAGTGAGCCCAAAAGGCATCAACAGGTACTCAAAATGTCCCTCCGGAGTATTAAACGCCATCTTCCATTCATCCCCATGCTTAATGCGAATAAGATTATACGCCCCCCTGAGGTCAAGCTTGGTAAACCAGCAAGCACCTTTAACTCTGGAGAATAGATCAGAAATCAGGGGTAACGGATACTGATATTTAACAGTAATTTTGTTGAGGGCACGATAATCAATACAAGGTCTTAATGATCCATCCTTTTTGGCTACAAAAAAAAAACCGGCACCTAAGGGTGACGAGGATGGTCTAATATGACCCTTCTCCAACGCCTCCTTAATATAGGATCGCATAGCCTCGTGCTCGGGTACAGATAAATTGAAAAGCCGACCCTTGGGAAATTTACACCCCGGGCTCAGTTCAATTGCACAGTCATAACTCCTATGAGGAGGCAAGGACGCAGACTCATTCTCACTAAATACATCATAAAAGTCCGCGAAATAATCAGGAACATCATGCGACTGAGGAGAGGTGGAAAACACCTGAGCCTCACTAAAGGCACACTGACAACCCCAACTCACCACAGACACAGATTTCCAATCCAAAACTGGATTATGAATCTGTAACCAGGGAAACCCCAGAACAATAGTATCATGCAGATTATGTAACACCAAAAATCTGCAATTTTCTTGATGGTCTGGGGCGACCCGCATTACCACCTGGGTCCAAAACTGGGGTTTATTTTTAGCCAAAGGAGTAGCATCAATCCCCCTCAAAGGGATAGGCGTCTGCAGAGGTATCATCGGAAATCCACAACGTTTAGCAAAATCCAAGTCCATTAGGTTTAGGGCTGCTCCCGAATCCACAAAAGCCTTGGCGAAAAATGTGGACAGGGAGCAGATCAGAGTAATAGCCAGAAGAAACTTAGGTTGAACACCCTCAACAGAAAACGTGTGTGCAAAGCGTTTCTCTCGTTTAGGACAGACAGAAATAATATGCGAGGCATCTCCACAGAAAAAACACAACTTATTACGCCTTCTGAACTCCTGACGCTGCTCTCTGGAAAAAACTCTATCACATTGCATAGGTTCAGACATTTGTTCAACAGGTGGCAACACCTCTCGTGCAGCTTTGCGTTCGCGCAAACGCCGATCAACCTGAATGGCTAATGACATAGAATCGTCAAGACCAGAGGGAACAGGAAATCCCACCATAGTATCTTTTACGGCTTTTGACAACCCCTTCCGAAAGAGAGCAGGCAAGGCATTATCATTCCAGGTCGTAAGGACCGCCCACTTTTGGAGTTTTTGACAGTACAATTCTGCAGAATCACGACCCTGGCTCAATGCCAACAGGGTCTTTTCAGCCTGATCAATAGCATTAGGTTCGTCATACAACAACCCCAAAGCTTGAAAGAATGCGTTCACATTAGTCAGAATAGGATCATCTGGTTTCAAAGAAAACGCCCAATCCTGGGGATCGCCACGCAGCAAAGAGATGACAATTTTAACCTGCTGCGCGGAGCTCCCTGACGAGTTAGGCTTCAAGGCAAAAAATAATTTACAATTATTTTTGAAATTCAAAAATTTAGACCGATCCCCAAAATATACATCAGGTGCAGGAATCTTTGGTTCAGCAGCATGTGAATGAGCAAGGTAGGCGGAAATTCCCCGCACTTCCGCAGCGAGCTGCTCCACACGATCAGACAATTGCTTTATCTCCATTGAGAGAAAAAAAAATTCCCCCTACCGCCTCAGAGATATAGAGGAAAAAAATATACACACTTTTTTTTTTTTTTTTTACAATTCTCTCCTGCTATTGAGTACCCTAGAATCTGCGGTATGGCGGGTGATTCTGTTATGACTGAGTCACCGTAGGAGGCAAAAGCAGAAATACAAGCTAAGTCCAGAAAACCAGAGAAGTTGGCAACTATCAGATTGCAGGCCCCTGAACCTATCAACACAACTAGCAGTAGCCGTGGGGGGTTCCTACGATGCCCTAGACCCCTCGATCACAGCCGGAGAATTACATAGGCCTAAAGAAAGAAAGGGGAAATCTAAACTGCCCCAGAGCAGAGCCCAAAGCAATAGGCAGCCCCCAACATATAATGACGGTGAAGCAAGATGAAAATACTAACACAGACAGAAAGATAGACTGAGCAAAGACGGGGCCCAAAACTACCTAGATAGGAAAGGACAGGAAGGCTGCTGTCTGCAATCTGCCAAAACCCTATCAAAGACATAAGCCAACAAGCTGATATGAAAAAGGCCCTGAAGCAGCTAGGCTTCAAAAACTAAATCAGCACTCAGGTATTTTCAGAAGACAGAGCTAAATGAATTCAGCACACCCCAGCAGGGAATGGCAGAAATCCAGAAAAACAAAGCAAAACAAAGTCAAAGCACCAAAGCAAAAGGCCGAGCAGCAAACTTAGCTTTAGAGGAGCAGGAATTCAGACTGGTCTCCAAGGATCCCACAGAGAAGTCACCCGCAGGGCAGAAGGGCGTCGGCAGCCTATTATATCCAGTCAGTAACTCCACTCAGCCAGTCATCATCATCAGCCTCAGATGTTTGATAATCAGGCTCACTACCTTTCTTTACCAGAAGAGGGAGTTCCTCGGGTCTCAGTAATGAAGGGGAAAATGAACTCACAACAGTACCTCCCCCTTGAGGAGGGGTCACCGAACCCTCAACTACGCCGCCAGGGCGATCAGGGTGAGCCCGATGAAAGGCACGCACCAATCTTTTGGCATGAATATCAGAGGCAGAGACCCAGGAATTATCCTCCTGACCATAACCCTTCCACTTAACCAAATACTGGAGTCTCCGTCTAGCCAGACGGGAATCCAGTACTTTCTCTACCTCATATTCCATGTTACCTTCAACCAATACAGGGTCTGGAGGTGCCACCCCTGGAACAACAGGTTCAACAAACCTCTTCAACAAAGAGTTATGGAACACATTATGGATTTTAAATGTGACAGGAAGAGCCAAACGAAAAGAGACCGGATTAATAATCTCCACAAGGGCGTCGGCAGCCTTATATCCAGTCAGTAACTCCACTCAGCCAGTCATCATCATCAGCCTCAGATGTTTGATAATCAGGCTCAATACCTTTCTTTACCAGAAGAGGGAGTTCCTCGGGCCTCAGTAATGAAGGGGAAAATGAACTCACAACACATGGCATGACTTTTGTAAAGGTCACCTAGAAAAGTCACAAGAGTTCTGGAACAATATTTTTGGACAGATGAGATAAACATAGGGCTTTATAGTTTAAATCAGTAGCTATATGTGTAGAGAGAGAAAAACTCACATCATAGCATAAAACCTCATACATCTGTGAGACACGGTGGTGGTATCATGGTTTGGGATGGATTCTGCTGTTTCTGGGGACGAGGATGGCCACCATCATTGATAGATCAATGAATTCTGGATTATACCAGCAAATTGTAAAGGAAAATGTACTGACATCGGACTGTGAGCTGAATCTCCAGAGACTGTGGGTCATGTAGTGAGACAACGATCCAAAGTCACAAGTCGTTCTACAGAGGAATGGTCACAGGAGAATAAAAAGAAAAGAATTTCTGGAACGGACAAGTCACAGTCCGGACCTGAATCCTATGGAAATGTTGCGGAAGGGCCAGAAGTCAGCAGTTATTGGGATAAACCCACCAATGTAACAGAGAAGCTGATCTGTAGGGAGGAAAAGGCTAAAATTCCTCCATCTGATGTGCAGGAATAATCAGCAATTACCAGAAACGTTTAGATGAAGTTGTTGCTGCACAAGGGGGATACTATGTCTTCTGTCTTATCACCTCATTTTTGACTATGTTTGATTTGTATACGTTTGTAATAAAATTTTTGTGTAATTCAATAAATGGGCCATTTATATGGATACACCTACATAAAATGGGAATGGTCGGTGATATCAACGTCCTGTTTGTGGCACATTAGTATATGGGAGGGGGGGGACTTTTCTAGATGGGTGGTGACCATGGCGGCCATTTTGAAGTCAGACATTTTGGATCCAACATTAGTTTTTTCAATGGGAAGAGGGTCATGTGACACATCAAACCTATTGAGAATTTCACCGGAAAAACAATGGTGTGCTTGGTTTTAATGTAACTTTATTCTTTCATGAGTTATTTACAAGTTTATGACCACTTTTAAAATGTGTTCAAAGTGCTGGCCATTGGGTCAGATTGTCAATGCGACCCTCTTCTCTCAGTCCACCGCTATTGGTCTGACACTAACCCACAGTGGATAGATCCCTGCAAGACTGTTGGAACACAAAAATTGCTGGTATGGTGTGGAATATGGGGTTTCATCATTTCTCATGCAGTAGGAGTTTCTTCTAAATAATATATCCATTGAATTTAAATAGGACACCATGACGCCGGCACAATGAAGATGCCACTGACTTATCTAATCACCTTTATTCCTGTGAATTGTGTAATAGAGATTTATAAACGCTTGAAACTTTACAGCAAATGTTGCCTCATTTTAGCAGAACAAGAGACATTTAACACTAAAAACTCACAAAAATGGTTAAAGCCAAAAATTAAATATGGTATTTTTTTTTTATTTTGGTCAAAATTCATGAACCACTTTCGTTATTGTGAAGAATTTGGTGCAAAAAAATAGCGATGAATAGCACAGGCCAAAGAAAGAAAAGTGACTTTAAAAAGCCACAAATTATGAATTGGACCCTGTGTGTGTCGTCTTCTTCTTACTACTTCTAAGACCTCTGCTTGCTGTAAATGGAAACAGGTCACATCCGATATCTGAATACTTGTCCCGACATTGCCTGTGCACACAGCTGGGAGGTCGTCACAATGTATCAATCCTTCATGACAGCTCTTCCCTCTTCCTCTGCCTCTCTGCTCAGCGACCTCTGCACATGTCACAGAGCATGCCCACCACATGTTCCGAGGAGTCAGCAGCTCTGCTTCTTATGTCCAAGAGCTGATGTAAAGCGAATCTCTGGCACCGCTGCTACAGAGGCCGAGGCAAAATGGTCACACATAGAATAATAATAGAAAGTGAACCTCCCAAATTACTCTCTGCCCCCAAAAAATGATTAGAAGAAAATGTCAGTGTAAATTTATGATAACTGGATTAAAAAAATCTATACTGTAAGAAATCTCTCTGTCCCGGGACACTGCTGATTTCTGCGCTGAGGTCCGGCAGTCAGGGGGTCACATCCCTCCGATCTCCTTTTGGATCATAGTTGTTATCACTTAATTTGCTGATTTTTTTTTTGACGGTTAATAAATAATCAACGATATAAAAAGTCCTCGGATCCGGACGCCACAGCGAATGGCTATGTAAGACGTGCGCCTTCCCCATGGACCCGCATCTGCCCTATTTCTTCCGTGCCCCAGTTTAATAAATGACCCTCCATTCATTGCTGTGAAAGTTATAAATGGCGCTTTACCGTCCCGCCATTCCTGGGACTCGGATGTTGAGGATTTGTCCCTGGATATTTCTGGTCCTTGAAATCATCTGTTTTTTTTTTGCTCTTGATCTTCCATTTGTGTATTTGAGTTCTCCTCCATCCGTGGAATATCACGGACTATGTGGATCAATCATCCCGGGTGCAATGCGTCTCGTAACCTGAATTGATTCCAATGGTGAGTGAAGGGTTAGGCTGTGTGCACACGCTGCGGATTATGTGCGGATTCATCCGCGCGGATTTTGTAAAATCCGCAGGTGAAACCGCAGGTCAAAAGACCTGCGGTTTTACCTGCGGATTGCTCTGGCAAACCGCAGGAGAATCCGCAGAAAGAATTGACATGTCAATTCTTTCTGCGGATTGAAAACCGCAGATAATCCGCGTGGAAAATTCCGCACCGTCTGCACTGCGGTTTTTGATTCCCATAGGGAATCATTGTACTGTACACCGCAGCAGAAACTGCTGCGGGTCCGCAGCGGCCAAAACCGCTGCGGAACCGCAGCAAAATCCGCAGCGTGTGCACACAGCCTTAGAGTAAAGCTTCACATTGAGCTCCTTGTCCCAGTGCAAAGTTTTACCCTGAAGTTACTGGTAACTACTGCTAATATGGCTTTGCGGCACCAGCAAGCTCAGGATGAACACTTCTTTGTTGCACAGAAAGAAGAGATATTTGTGGCCTCGTATGATGATAAAGTGACAGTCTGTAGGGGCATTGTTCTTAGAGTTTACACGATTTAGTGTAGAAATTTCCTGGCATTTGTTAATAGAGACGGTTTCCTAAACCATCAGCCGCTCATCAGTGGTGACTGATTGCTCTGTGCGGTCATTAGTGGCTGATTCTCCTTAATTAGCTTGTAATAATGGATTAATAAGCTTGTGCGGCTGATAGGGAGATGATTAACAGGCGCCTTCCAGGAGCTGCTGTGCGATCCGGCTGCGGTCACTCTGCAGATGAGGCGACGGATAAAACCTTTGGGGTCTTTGGTTTTTCAGGAATCAGCAGGTGGTGCCGATGGTCCTGCTGGTCCAGGGGCTCATTAAGGGAAGGTTCAGGAAGGAGAGAAGCGAATGATGCTGATCATGTGGGATATTACCTGTATAGGCTGGGGGTGAAGCGCTGGAGGGACGGAACGGGCGCTACACTACCTCTATACATGTACAGTGGGCACAGAAAGTATTCACACCCCTTTACATATTTCACTCTTTGCTTCATTGCAGCCATTTGGTAAATTCAGAAAACTTTTTTTTGTCTCTTTAGGCTGTGCATTTTTTCGCGTTTTTAAGCGTTTTTCTCAGCAAAAAAGCTTAAAAAAAGGTTACAAGAATCATCCCATTCTTTTTAATGAATTCCGCAATTTTTGTGCACATGATGCATTTTTTCCACAAAAAAAAAACGCACCGTGGAAAAAAACCGCAGCATGCTCATTAATTTCGCAGAAAAAAATGCATTTCTAACTTTATTCTATGAGCATGTAGCTGCTCCAGTAAAAAACGCTTAAAAAACGCACATAAAACTCGCAAAAAAACACATTAAAAAACTCGTGTTTTTCCTGGGAAGGAGTCTGCTTTTTTCTACGTGGGAACATAGCTTAAATGTACACTCTGCACCCCATCTTGACTTAAAAAAAGCAGAAATGGGGACCAACAAGGCAAACACATCCATGTTCTTATCAGCATCAATGTTCTCACTGGGTGAGAAAACGCGCTTCCATCTAATGACATAACTGTGCCCCTCAATATATTGTCCCTCTCCCCTAATTCTTCTCTGCAGCCATACCCTAGTGCAGGGTTCCCCAACTCCAGTCCTCAAGGCCCGCCAGCAGGTGATGTTTTCAGGATTTCCTTAGTATTGCCCAGGTGATAATTGCATCACTTGTACAATATAAATCCTGAAAACATGACCTGTTGGTGGGCCTTGAGGACTGGAGTTGGGGAACCCTGCCCTAGAGAATGACTAATAGTCGAATGCTCCATGGCCTTATTGATGCCGCACCATAAAACCATTCCATTTTCATGGTGTGGATATTCTCCAGCTGATGGACTCGGGATATGCGGGTCAGTGCACGGCTGTTGTAATCTGCGGGTCAGTGCACGGCTGTTGTAATCTGCGGGTCCGTGCAGGGCTGCTGTAACCTGCCCTATGGAGGAGGTGGTGCAGACATCCTGAGTTTTCCAGATGTGCGACCTCCTCCATGGAGCCACGATGGAATTCCCTCTTTCATGGTATTTTTTCATTTTCCTTTCAGTCTCTTCCACCTTATTCTGCCATGGCCTTATCAGATATAATATGGAGATAATGAGACGTGAGATCTCCAGCAGTCTACAAAGTTAAGTAGTCGCAGTCATTCCAACCAACTTTACACAAATTCATAAGATAAGAAACTTTGTAATACGTCTCCACTTATGAGCCAGTTCTCTCTGCCTCTTGAATCTGACATTTTTCTTGAAAAAGTGATAAAATCCATTCTGCTCAACACAAGATGGACTGAGAGCTCACTGAAGGATCAGACTACAGCTGCTTATTGAAGTGTGTGGAGAAGGGAAAGGGAGGAAGAGCAGAGAGAGGCACAGACAAATCTTGCTGCAGTTTTCTAGGAAATATTTGTCTCAGTCTAGTTCTGGATTCACAGCTACAATTGTAAATACTGCTATATAATGTCCTCCAAACTGTTTCTGCTGTCATTATTTCATCCTAGAGCTGTACTCACACCTACACTGCTCAAGTGTTTGTGTCACTACAGTGTTGGATTCATAGCTACACTGCTCAATAGTAATGTTTGATGTACTCTCTCCTGGTGTTGTATTTTAATAAGTGTTATCTCAAGTTACATCTGTATGCACAGCTACACTGCTCAATTATGTATATATTTTTTCAGTGCTAGTGCTGCTTTTCATTAACTGCTTATCTCATTCCAGGACTGGATTCAAAGCTACACTGCCTAGCACTGCTATATATGCTTACCCTTTCTAGTTTACCTCACCACAGAGCTGAATTAACATGTTCACTGCTCAGTACTACTGTACAATGTCCAAAATACTTCTTCTGCTGCTTCTGGACATGAAATACATAGATACAGGAGAGCAGGAATTCCTCTTGTGTGTTTGTGGGCTGCATTTGAGACATTATAGCAGCTGGTCTCCACCCAGTAGCTCAGAGATGACTGGAAATTAGTCAACTTGGAAACTGGTGAAAATTGCAGTATACAACTGATATAGTGTCCAGAAATAGTGTTCTTACCTATGTGCACACTGGACATCTTGTTCTGAAAAGTCACCTGAAGCGACAGGTGCGCTTTAAGCCAGGATGTAAAGAACAAGATGGACAACTCAGTTCCATGTGTATCTAGTGTTTTGTGCCCTGACACTGGTTACCTCCACCTGCAGGATTGGGGGTGCAATGAGGTGTTATCTGACTGTGGATGTCCCTGTGGGCTGTGATATTAGCAGATGGGGTGTGGTGCTCACAGATGACCCAGAGTGGCTATGCCCAATCAGACATGGATGAAGCCGATCATTATATCCCTATAGATGTCACTTAGTTGAGGCCGCTGTTTCCAGCATCGAGGGCGTCCCCACACCAAGAGGAGAGGATAAGGTGACGGATGGGTGAGATCTCACCTCCTACCAGATACAGGCATAACATAATTTCCAGGGCTCTGCTCTCCGTCCCTGTCTTCTCCATCTTCAGGGTGAGAATTATTTCATTCACATAGATTTTCAGTCCACAGTCTGATAATAAAGAACATTAACCCAAAAATGGACAGAGCCCCCAGACCTGCGGACCGGAGGCGCCCACCCTGACCCCACCGCTGATCCACATTAAGTAGGATATCACGAGTCTATAATATGTCAGACTACTGTGACAAGGATCAACACTCCAACTCCTGTAATGCAATAATTATACATTTCATGGCTGAGCATTTGTTACAGTGTATCAGCAGATATGATTCTCTCTGAGATGAACACATCAGCAGCACTAATACCGCTCCTGTCCTGACACTACAATGTCTCAGTCTGGAGCTCAGGCTGTTTAGATCATTGAGGATCATCTACATTAGATGCAAAGAAACAGAGTAGGAAATCCAAAGTCTCGGATTTGTAGCAATTGGTATTGTGTCCGGACAATCGACTTTGAGCAAAACAGTCCTGACTCCAGACTGATACATTGGGCAGGAGAAATATTTGTATGTCTGCAGCGTCTACACTGATAGATTGTATAAAGCATCTATTTCTACAAACAACATACAGTCCTGGTCAAAAATTGTGAGAATGAAACATTTTGTTTTTCAAATTTTGCAGTTTTATTGTTTTCGCTCTTATTGACTGTATGGTTACTGATGGACAATTATAAACATTCCATAAGTTGTTACATTTTATTGACAAATACAAGCTTCTGTGTTGCCTCAATATTCCCAGGGTTGTCCCTTATCCTCCACACTCCTGCCCCTTATTCTCCACACTCCTGCCCCTTATTCTTCACACTCCTGCCCCTTATCCTCCACACTCCTGGCTCTTATTTTCCACACTCCTGCCCCTTATCCTCCACACTCCTGGCTCTTATTTTCCACACTCCTGCCCCTTATTCTCCACACTCCTGCCCCTTATTCTTCACACTCCTGCCCCTTATCCTCCACACTCCTGGCTCTTATTTTCCACACTCCTGCCCCTTATTCTCCACACTCCTGCCCCTTATTCTTCACACTCCTGCCCCTTATCCTCCACACTCCTGGCTCTTATTTTCCACACTCCTGCCCCTTATCCTCCACACTCCTGGCTCTTATTCTCCACACTCCTGCCCCTTATTCTTCACACTCCTGCCCCTTATCCTCCACACTCCTGCCGCTTATCCTCCACACTCCTGCCCCTTATTCTCCACACTCCTGCCCCTTATTCTCCACACTCCTGCCCCTTATCCTCCACACTCCTGCCGCTTATCCTCCACACTCCTGCCCCTTATTCTCCACACTCCTGCCCCTTATTCTCCACACTCCTGCCCCTTATCCTCCACACTCCTGGCCCTTATTCTCCACACTCCTGGCCCTTATCCTCCACACTCCTGCCCCTTATTCTCCACACTCCCGCCCCTTATCCTCCACACTCCTGCCTCTTATTCTCCACACTCCTGGCCCTTATCCTCCACACTCCTGCCCCTTATTCTCCCCACTCCTGCCCCTTATCCTCCACACTCCTGCCTCTTATTCTCCACACTCCTGCCCCTTATTCTCCACACTCCTGCCCCTTATTCTCCACACTCCTGCCTCTTATTCTCCACACTCCTGCCCCTTATTCTCCACACTCCTGCCCCTTATTCTCCACACTCCTGCCCCTTATTCTCCACACTCCTGCCTCTTATTCTCCACACTCCTGCCTCTTATTCTCCACACTCCTGCCCCTTATTCTCCACACTCCTGCCCCTTATCCTCCACACTCCTGGCCCTTATTCCCCACACTCCCGCCCCTTATCCTCCACACTCCTGCCTCTTATTCTCCACACTCCTGCCCCTTATTCGCCGCACTCCTGCCCCTTATTCTCCAGACTCCTGGCCCTTATTCTCCACACTCCTGCCCCTTATCCTCCACACTCCTGCCTCTTATTCTCCACACTCCTGCCCCTTATTCGCCGCACTCCTGCCCCTTATCCTCCAGACTTCATCCCTTCCCCCGGCAGCTAGATATCGGCTTCTGGGCAGATCTTGACGGATTGCCGCCTGTTCTTGTCTAATCAGAGATCAGAGTTATCACAATTTCTTGGTTTTGATAATTTTGAGGATTGACCGCAGGTTCTAAATGGACCGAGATCTGTGGAGTTTCTGGCCATGGACCAAAATGTAAATGTTTTGTTCCCCAATTACTTCATGGGGAGAAAATCATCATCACCACATTATATTGGATGATGGGAGAAGTTCACATTGTGAGTGAGCCCCTCCATGGATGAGAAGCCCCTGCACATTGTGAGTGACCCCTTCCATGGATGAGCAGCCTCCACACATTGTAAGTGATCCCCTCCATGGATGAGAAGCCCCCGCACATTGTGAGTGATCCCCTCCATGGATGAGAAGCCTCCACACATTGTGAGTGATCCCTTCCATGGATGAGAAGCTGCCACACATTGTGAGTGATCCCCTCCATGGACGAGAATCCCCACACATTGTGAGTGATCCCCTCCATGGATGAGAAGTCCCCACACATTGTGAGTGACCCCCTCCATGGAAGAGAAGTCCCCACACATTGTGAGTGATCCCCTCCATGGACGAGAAGCCCCCATACATTGTGAGTGATCCCCTCCATGGATGTGAAGCCACCACACACTGTGAGTGACCCCTCCATGGAAGAGAAGTCCCCACTCATTGTGAGTGATCCCCTCCATGGATGAGAAGCCCCCGCACATTGTGAGTGATCCCCTCCATGGATGAGAAGCCCCTGCACATTGTGAGTGATCCCCTCCATGGATGAGAAGCCTCTGCACATTGTGAGTGATCCCCTCCATGGATGAGAAGCCCCCACACATTGTGAGTGATCCCCTCCATGGATGAGCAGCCCCCACACATTGGGAGTGATCCCCTCCATGGATGAGAAGCCCCTGCACATTGTGAGTGATCCCCTCCATGGATAAGAAGCCCCCACACATTGTGAGTGATCGCCTCCATGGATGAGAAACCCCCGCACATTGTGAGTGACCTCCTCCATGGATGAGAAGTCCCTGCACATTGTGAGTGATCCCCTCCATGGATGAGAAGCCCCCGCACATTGTAAGTGACCCCCTCCATGGATGAGAGGCCTCCACACATTGTGAGTGACCCCCTTCATGGATGAGAAGTCCCCGCACATTGTGAGTGATCCCCTCCATGGATGAGAAGCCCCCGCACATTGTGAGTGACCCCCTCTATGGATGAGAAGCCCCCACATATTGTGAGTGATCCCCTCCATGGATGAGAAGCCCCCGCACATTGTGAGTGACCCCCTCCATGGATGAGAAGCCTCCACACATTGTGAGTGGTTCCCTCCATGGATGAGAAGCCCCCGCACATTGTGGGTGATCCCCTCCATGGATGAGAAGCCCCCACACATTCTGAGTGACCCCTCCATGGACGAGAAGCCCCCACATATTCTGAGTGACCCCTCCATGGATAAGAAGAACTCACACATTGTAACGTATCCCCTCCATGGATGAGAAGCCCCCACACATTGTGAGTGACTCTCTCCATGGATGAGAAGCTCCCACACATTGCGAGTGGCCTCCTCCATGGATGAGAAGCCCCCACACATTGAGAGTGACCCCCTCCATGGATGAGAAGCCCCCGCACATTGTGAGTGACTCCCTCCATGGATGAGAAGCCCCCACAAATTGTGACTGATCCCCTCCATGGATGAGAAGCCTCCACACATTGTGAGTGACCCTCTCCATGGATGAGAAGCCCCCACACATTGTGAGTGATCCCGTCCATGGATGAGAAGCCCCCACACATTGTGGGTGAACCCCTCTGTAATGTACTGTAAGGCATGATTTTGCTGGAACCTTCCAGAATACTCCATTCTAGGACAAAATCTCGTAACATAGCTGCAAGCATTTGACCCCCACCCCCCTTTCACTCCTTAGCAGCTGTGTGTGTGTGCTACTCTGTGCCTGCATTTGGTAGCAGGACTCCATACATTTCCTGTTGTAGCTAGGAATGTGGATTAGCTAAGTGGAAGGATTTCTTTGTTTGAGACACGCGGCTAAATAAAACAATGAAAGATATTAAAGAAGCTCTAGCAGGCACCTCCCTTGCGGCAGAGATATAATAATTACATTTCTGCGAAGGGCACGAAACCAGCTTTCTAACCCCTAATTTTCTCGGTTCTAACCCCTCCAGAAACTGAGATATGGATTGCTCCCAAATGGAGTGTCCTAATTATGGCATGTTTGATGTATTGTATTCGATAAACTACAACCAATGATACCATATGTGTGTTTATGCGAGCTTTCCTCTGCCAGATATAATCATGATAAGTTTTGTAGCAAAATCATAACTTAGAGAAAGGGGGGTGGAACCTCCCCAGCCGGCTCCTTTTGCTGAGGTCACACAGCAAGGACCAAAAGGGATGCGAGGGGACAATCAGGCAGTTTTGAGCTGCGGATTCCATGCTAGAAAGATCACCAAATGTCTGGAGATGTCTGGCCGCCCCTCCCCCCCAGCCACATGGGTTGCCTAAAGAACCATAAGCAACTGTAAGTGTAATTTCTGTTTTCATCCCTGTTATTTTTATATTTGCATTGTACATATTTACTGTCTCAACTTTGTAACGACTTTTACCTATGTAATTACTGCCCATCTTTTGGGAATAAATGATAAAATTATCAGTCTGTCTTCTTGCTCTAAGAAAAGAACTATGCGCCTTTTTTTAGATAATCGCTACTAATTTGGGGGTTTGCTATGGACCCTCTTAATTAATTCTTTGATTAAGTGAATTGTGGCTGGTGGCAGCGTGGTGTATTCGGTTGGTTGGACTAGTTGGCAGTACGGAAGGGTCTTATATGCTGAATGAGTGGCTGTGGCCAAAACATTGATAATTCCCTTACTGCAGTAGTCTAACTGCCCATGCACAGCAAGCAGCCCATCCGGCGACTAATTATCCTAGGTGCAGTTCCCTGACTGACCTGAGGGTAAGGGGGGCGCCGGAGAGCTGCGAGTTCCAAAGTGGAACTGAGAAAGTGGGATATCCATAAATCCCCGCAGTTCTAGGAAGGTTGTTAGCAGTGGTGGGGCTTCCAAAATACCCCCCTGCGGTAAATTGATAGAGCAAGATTAGCTTGCTGTATTTTTGTCACATGGTGCCAGTGGTGGGATAACTAAGATAAGCCCCCACTGTGCCTGTGATAGCCATGTGCCGGAAGTGCGTCACATTCCTCCGTCCGCTGACATACCGGTGTCAGCGGTGGGATCGTGACATATTGGTGGCACAGGGTGCGCTTTCGTCACACCCTCCATGGATGAGAAGCCCCCACACATAGTGGGTGATCCCCTCCATGGATGAGCAGCCCCTGCACATTGTGAGTGACCCCTCCATGGATGAGAAGCCCCCGCACATTGTGAGTGATCCCCTCCATGGATGAGAAGCCCCCGCACATTGTGAGTGAACCCCTCCATGGATGAGAAGCCCCCGCACATTGTGAGTGATCCCCTCCATGGATGAGAAGCCCCCACACATTGTAAGTGACCCCTCCATGGATGAGAAGCCCCCCGCACATTGTGAGTGACCCCTCCATGGATGAGAAGCCCCCCGCACATTGTGAGTGACCCCCTCCAAGGATGAGAAGCCCCCACACATTGTGAGTAATCCCCTCCATGGATGAGAAGACCCCACACATTGTGAGTAATCCCCTCCATGGATGAGAAGACCCCGCACATTGTGAGTGACCCCCTCCATGGATGAGAAGCCCCCGCAATTTGTGAGTGACCCCCTCCATGCATGAGAAGACCCCGCACATTGTGAGTGCACCCTCCATGGATGAGAAGCCCCCGCACATTGTGAGTGATCCCCTCCATGGATGAGAAGTCCCCACACATTGTGAGTGACCCCCTCCATGGATGAGAAGTCCCCACACATTGTGAGTGCACCCTCCATGGATGAGAAGACCCCGCACATTGTGAGTGATCCCCTCCATGGATGAGAAGCCCCCACACATTGTGAGTGCACCCTCCATGGATGAGAAGACCCCGCACATTGTGAGTGATCCCCTCCATGGATGAGAAGCCTCTGCACATTGTGAGTGATCCCCTCCATGGATGAGAAGCCCCCACACATTGTGAGTGATCCCCTCCATGGATGAGAAGCCCCCACACATTGTGAGTGCACCCTCCATGGATGAGAAGACCCCACACATTGTGAGTGATCCCCTCCATGGATGAGAAGCCCCCGCACATTGTGAGTGACCCCTCCATGGATGAGAAGCCCCCGCACATTGTGAGTGATCTCCTCCATGGATGAGAAGCCCCCCGCACATTGTGAGTGACCCCTCCATGGATGAGAATCCCCCCGCACATTGTGAGTGACCCCCTCCAAGGATGAGAAGCCCCCACACATTGTGAGTAATCCCCTCCATGGATGAGAAGACCCCACACATTGTGAGTAATCCCCTCCTTGGATGAGAAGACCCCGCACATTGTGAGTGACCCCCTCCATGGATGAGAAGCCCCTGCAATTTGTGAGTGACCCCCTCCATGCATGAGAAGACCCCGCACATTGTGAGTGCACCCTCCATGGATGAGAAGCCCCCGCACATTGTGAGTGATCCCCTCCATGGATGAGAAGTCCCCACACATTGTGAGTGACCCCCTCCATGGATGAGAAGCCCCCACACATTGTGAGTGATCCCCTCCATGGATGAGAAGCCCCCACACATTGTGAGTGCACCCTCCATGGATGAGAAGACCCCGCACATTGTGAGTGATCCCCTCCATGGATGAGAAGCCCCCGCAATTTGTGAGTGACCCCCTCCATGCATGAGAAGACCCCGCACATTGTGAGTGCACCCTCCATGGATGAGAAGCCCCCGCACATTGTGAGTGATCCCCTCCATGGATGAGAAGTCCCCACACATTGTGAGTGATCCCCTCCATGGATGAGAAGCCCCCACACATTGTGAGTGACCCCCTCCATGGATGAGAAGACCCCACACATTGTGAGTGACCCCCTCCATGGATGAGAAGCCCCCGCACATTGTGAGTGATCCCCTCCATGGATGAGAAGCCCCCACACATTGTGAGTGACCCCCTCCATGGATGAGAAGACCCCACACATTGTGAGTGATCCCCTCCATGGATGAGAAGCCCCCACACATTGTGAGTGACCCCCTCCATGGATGAGAAGACCCCGCACATTGTGAGTGACCCCCTCCATGGATGAGAAGCCCCCACACATTGTGAGTGCACCCTCCATGGATGAGAAGACCCCGCACATTGTGAGTGATCCCCTCCATGGATGAGAAGCCCCCACACATTGTGAGTGACCCCCTCCATGCATGAGAAGCCCCCACACATTGTGAGTGACCCCCTCCATGGATGAGAAGACCCCGCAAATTGTGAGTGATCCCCTCCATGGATGAGAAGCCCCCACACATTGTGAGTGCACCCTCCATGGATGAGAAGACCCCGCACATTGTGAGTGATCCCCTCCAGGGATGAGAAGCCCCCACACATTGTGAGTGACCCCCTCCATGGATGAGAAGCCTCTGCACATTGTGAGTGATCCCCTCCATGGATGAGAAGCCCCCACACATTGTGAGTGATCCCCTCCATGGATGAGAAGCCTCCACACATTGTGAGTGACCCCCTCCATGGATGAGAAGCCTCTGCACATTGTGAGTGATCCCCTCCATGGATGAGAAGCCCCCACACATTGTGAGTGATCCCCTCCATGGATGAGAAGCCTCCACCCATTGTGTGACAAGTGATCATGTATATGACTTGCGCCATAGTTTGCAATATTTTTATGGCAGAAACCTGGCACAGGTGAAATGATAATTTCTCCTCAAAGTCTATGGAAAGTTTTTCATTAGAGGATTATTTATTGGCATTTTCAGGATAAACCTTCATTACAGGACGGATTTATTTCCCGCGCAGTAAATAATAATATTGCCGTATATTAAGGAGGGCGTCTCCCAGCAATGAGCGGCGCTGACTGCCGGCCGCTCGCTGCAGTAATGACCTCGGTGCGCAGCCGCCAGCATGTTACATGGGAATCTATGAAGCGGAAAGAAATGTTCCGTTATATTTATGTGGAAGAAATGAAAAGAAGGGAAAAATGTAAATAATATTAATTGCCATCTGCTTCTGGCTGCGGCGCGGCCGACATGTTTAGTCTCCCTCATCGCTGCTTTTCCTATTAATCCTTCAAGCTGTTCAGAATTCCTCGTTTTAATTACAGCCCAAAAAGCAAAACTCAGAAAAAAGCAGCAAAAAATGGAGATTTTTAAAGTTCTGCTGGTGAGAGATTCCTTGCCGGATCAGGGACGGATTCTCAGCTGATACTTGTGCTTTCATGGCTGCGCCCGGTGTAGGAGCGTCCTCGTCTTCCTGCTTCTTACACTGTGAGGTCGGATGATAAGTCTCAGACATTGTGTATATTATCTCCGTCCTGACGGAAAAGGGAGGCGAAAAATGCCAGGGATAAAATAGTCTCATCACTGCCTCAAACCACCAGGGACACAGATATTCCTCTCCACCCTACTCTAGACCAACAGGGATAATAACATTAACCCCATCTATACCCTAGACCATAAGGAACACTGACATTAGTCCCATCTTTACCCCCTAGACGACCAGGAGCACTGATATTAATCCCACTTTTATCTTAGACCACCAATACCAGTGACATTAGTCCCACCATCACCCTAGACCACCAGGAACACTGACAATTATCCCATCTCTGCCCTTGTCCACCATTTATGATGCTACCTTGTAGGTACAAATAAGATAACAAAAGTAAAACAGACTCCTCTCCAGTTTCCATCCATCCACAACAGGGACTTCGGTCACTTCTTCTTT
Source organism: Dendrobates tinctorius (assembly GCF_039654945.1). Classification (NCBI taxonomy): domain Eukaryota; kingdom Metazoa; phylum Chordata; class Amphibia; order Anura; family Dendrobatidae; genus Dendrobates; species Dendrobates tinctorius. Next base: position 4,899,493 of record NW_027361899.1, on the reverse strand, counting down.
TCTTACTGCTACAAAACTATGTAAGGTCGTTAACACAAAGGAGGACAGTTTGCAACTACAGACAGATTTGAGTAAATTGGAGAATTGGGCTGAAAAATGGCAAATGAGGTTTAACACAGATAAGTTTAAGGTTCTGCACATGGGAAGGAGAAACAGAGGCTACAGTTACTTCCTAAATGGGAAACTGCTGGGGAAATCAGACAAGGAAAAAGACTTAGGCCTCTTTCACACATCAGGTTTTCGCCATCAGGCGCGATTCGGCTCTTTTGACAAAAAACGGATCCGGCGAAATGCAATGCCGGATCTGGTTTCCCCCCCATTGATTTGCATTAGCGCCGGATCGCGCCGGATCGCCATGCGTTTCGTCCGGTTTTCGCCGGATCCAGCAATGTGTCGCAATCCGGCGTCTGGAAAAAAACGGCAACTGTAACGTTTTTTGTCTCCGGCGAAAAAGCCGGACCCGCCGGATCCGGCGCGTCCGGCTTTTTCACACAATGAAAGCCTATGAGCGCCGCAATGCGGATCCGGTTTTTTGGGTCCGAGCATGCTCAGTAGCTCTGCCCACAGCACATATATATAAAAGCAAGACAGTGGGACCCTCAGCCACACCCAACATGCCACCCAAGCCAAGAACCAGGAGCAGGAGAAGGCAGGAGACCACTGCAGCACCATCAGCACCACCCCAAATGGAGCAGCAAAGTGACCAAGCTGAACAACGGGAGGGGAGTCCACCCGCAGATGAGAGACGGTAATTATCAAATCCCCCATTCCTCCAAGCTAGGGCCATGGAATATCAAGATATTCATTGCCCCTTTGTTTCTCTTTATTCAACAGCCGCCCAAGAGATGCAGCAGCAGCAGCACTGGCAGCACTGGCAGCAGCAACAGCAGCAGCACCACCCACAGCCATGGAGTCTGGCCAGCAACCTGACAGCACATCATCTTCGGGGAGCCCTCCCTCGCATCGTCAGCGTTTGACGGTAAGTTTTTATTTCCAAAATCCATCATCTCTGGAATATATGTGTATTCATTGCCTTTTATTTCAAAACAGGAATCACAAGATGAAGAGGAGCTCCCAGAAGAAGAAGGAAGGGGTGGACAGACACCTGGAGTGGGCTCACAATTGGTAAGTTTTTTGCATCAAACGCAGAAACACAACATCACACTACACACAACACATAGAAAACAATGTTCTGCAGACCACACACAGCAAACAAATGCCTACATCCAAAGACATAACTTTTTTTTCTTTTCTTCTCTAGTCTTCCCAATCTGGTGCTCGGCCAAGAGGTCCTCGCAGTGCCTCCCAGGGTCGTCGGTGACAGCAACGCGGCGGTCACCAGCGTGTAAGTATAATATTTAAGTTAAATTTTGGTACACTTTTTATTTCGTATCTTAAAGTGTGGTGACTAATTATGTTATTTTTGTCTTTTTCTTTAACAGCCTTCACAGCGTGCTCCCGACTCTGACGGTGAGGATGGAGGACTCGATGTGGACCACCTCATCGATCTCGTCAGAGAAAGGGAGCCGCTCTGGAATATGGCTGACCGCCGCCACGCTGACCTTATCGTTACCCGACGACTCTGGGAGGAAATCTGTTTGCTCCTTGTCGGCCGCTGGGAGGACCTCGAAGCTCGGGCCCAGATTAAAGAGCGTAAGTATATACAGTACCGGTTGCTTGATGTAACCCAGTGTTTCCCGAACTCCAGTCCTCGTGGTCCCCACGGATCATGTGTTCAGGATTTCTATTTACTATGGAAATCCTGAAAACATGACCCCTGGGGACCATGAGGACTGGAGTTTGTGAAACACTGATGTTGTATACTAACCACTTTGTCCTTTCTCGTTTCAGGGGAGAGAATTGTGAAGCGGTGGCGGTCTGTGAGGGATCGTTTCAAGAAGGAGTTCAATAAAGAGATGCGGGCCCCGAGTGGATCTGGAGGACGCAGGAGCAAGTACAAGTACGCACAAGCCCTGTCGTTCCTCCGGGAAACAATGGTCACCAGAAGGTAAATATTACACACCACATGTGAAAAAAAATGTTAGATGTAACTTTTTTTTTCAGCCAGGGCCATACCATGTCAGTATTTTAATTGTTTTTTTTCTCTTTATTCCACAGCACGGTGAGCAGCACTCGGGAGCCTGCACGATTGGACCCTTCTGAGGCGATCCCTGAGGAGACCGGCACCGAGGGACACTCCGACTGCCCCGGTACATCTGCACCTTCCCAGCCTTCCCACACATTCGACCCATCTGTCCCATCCACCAGCACAGGAGCATCGTGGCCGCCTACATTACATGAAGCTGCTGGTGAGGAGATCGCTTTCCCTTTACCCCACCCTTCTGCCCCTGCCACCTCTAGTACACCTGCGGGTACTGGGCGGCAGCGGCAGAGGGGTCAGGAAAAGAGTTATGCGCCAGAGTTCTTGCATTTGAATGCATCTTTCCAGAACTGTCTAAAAGTCTTGTCAGAGCAAATCTCCGCAGGCTTTCAGCAGATCAACTCCAGCATTCTGGAGGTGAAGACACTTCTGCAAACCATGCATTCAGAAGCAAGATCTTCGCCAAACCACACCTTTTTCAGGTCTGTTGTGGAGCGCATGGAAACGCTATCTCCTACCCAGCAAATGCATGTAATGCATTCATGCCACGGTGCTCTCCAGCACGTTACCTCCCAACCTCCTCCTCCCACCCCAGTAGTTCCTCCACCTGCACCCCCTCCAGCCACTTTCCATCCTCCCCCTCCTATTACATACCAGCCACCTCCCCAGTACCAGACATCTCCCCAGTACCAGCAACCTCCCCAGTACCAGCAACCTCCCCAGTACCAGCAACCTCCCCAGTACCAGCAACCTGCCCCGTACCAAACTCCTTCCCCGTACCAAACTCCTTCCCCATACAACTTTCCATCAACATCATCTGCTCCTACAGTCCCTGCCCAACCCTCCACTCCACCACCCACCACCTCTTCTGCCTCCCACATGTCCACCCATTCTCTAGCTTTTTCCACACCTTCACCTCTAACTGTTCCTTCCCCACCACGATCCCAGTCCTCTCTCCACACTCCCAGTGTCGAAGTGTCCCGCAGCCCCTCCAGCAGTATTTCCACCCCACACTACACCAATTTATAATGTGTGTATTTTAATAAAAATGAACATTTTTATGGTTTAAAACCTTTATTAAGAAAGTTTTTTTAACTTTAAAAACAGTTTACAAAAAAAAAATTTTTTAAATAAAAGTTAAATTATCGTTTACACTGGTTGTCTGTCATTTCTTTCTGCGGCGAAATATGTAAAAAACAAAGGTTAAATACAGGGTATTTAAAAGGTGAAATGGTATTCAAAACCAGGTATATAACTGTGGGTAAATTTTAGCTTTTTGCCACAGTTGTGTTCCTGGTTGTGTTTGAAGCAAAGTATTTCACCTAAAAAGTTGTGTTTATTGTTGGTGATTTCCTACCAATGTACACAACTTTTGTTAAAAGGTGAAATACTTTGCATAAAACACAACCAGGTACACACCTGTGGCCTAAAGCTAAAAATAGTAGACCATGACAAGATAGCCAACTTTGGTTGGCAAAGGTATATACTGTTGGTACAGAAGGTACACAAGTTTGGTTGGGCACAAATCTTTCACACTCTGTCATCCTGCCAGTGTACTCTGCCTTGAGGTGACATAAAGTATAGTGGAAAATTGTCCCTCATTACTGAAACCGTCACAGAACTTCTAGTGGTAATGTCATGGTAATCTTGCAAGGTGGTTTCTTCAGATGTGTCCTCAATGGAAATGGGTTCCTTGCAGATAACAAAATTGTGGAGTACCACGCAAGCTTTGATCACCTCGTCCACAGTTTCTGTCTTGAGGTTGATCGCAGTCAATAGGACCCGCCATTTGGCTGTCAGAATACCAAAGGTACATTCAACCATTCTTCTTGCTCTTGTGAGGCGGTAATTAAAAATGCGTTTTGTTCTTGTCAATCCTCTGCTAGAGTACGGTTTCAAAAGGTGTTCTGACAGCTGGAAGGCTTCATCCCCAACACAGACAAATGGCATAGGTGGACCAGATGTTTGCGGCAGCGGTCTAGGTGGTGGGAACTGGAAGGTGATTCCATACAGTTTACGCCCCATGGCAGACAGTTTGAAAACTTGAGAGTCATTGGAGCGGCCATAGGCCCCAATATCCACAGCAATAAATTTGTATTTCGCGTCAGCGATGGCCATGAGGACAATTGAAAAATATTTCTTGTAATTGAAATATTCCGATCCCGATCCGGCTGGCTTTACAATGCGGATATGTTTCCCGTCCACAGCGCCCAAGCAGTTCGGAAACTGACATACAGTGGGGAAAAAAAGTATTTAGTCAGTCAGCAATAGTGCAAGTTCCACCACTTAAAAAGGTAGACCTCAACTATGGGAGACAAACTGAGAAAAAAAAATCCAGAAAATCACATTGTCTGTTTTTTTTTCATTTTATTTGCATATTATGGTGGAAAATAAGTATGTGGTCAGAAACAAGCAATCAAGATATCTGGCTCTCACAGACCTGTAACTTCTTCTTTAAGAGTCTCCTCTTTCCTCCACTCATTACCTGTAGTAATGGCACCTGTTTAAACTTGTTATCAGTCTAAAAAGACACCTGTGCACACCCTCAAACAGTCTGACTCCAAACTCCACTATGGTGAAGACCAAAGAGCTGTCAAAGGACACCAGAAACAAAATTGTATCCCTGCACCAGGCTGGGAAGACTGAATCTGTAGTAGCCAACCAGCTTGGAGTGAAGAAATCAACTGTGGGAGCAATAATTAGAAAATGGAAGACATACAAGACCACTGATAATCTCCCTCGATCTGGTGCTCCACGCAAAATCCCACCCCGTGGGGTCAGAATGATCACAAGAACGGTGAACAAAAATCCCAGAACCACGCGGGGGGACCTAGTGAATGAACTGCAGAGAGCTGGGACCAATGTAACAAGGCCTACCATAAGTAACACACTACGCCACCATGGACTCAGATCCTGCAGTGCCAGACGTGTCCCAATGCTTAAGCCTGTACATGTCCGGGCCCGTCTGAAGTTTGCTAGAGAGCATTTGGATGATCCAGAGGAGTTTTGGGAGAATGTCCTATGGTCTGATGAAACCAAACTGGAACTGTTTGGTAGAAACACAACTTGTCGTGTTTGGAGGAAAAAGAATACTGAGTTGCATCCATCAAACACCATACCTACTGTAAAGCATTGTGGTGGAAACATCATGCTTTGGGGCTGTTTCACTGCAAAGGGGCCAGGACGACTGATCCGGGTACATGAAAGAATGAATGGGGCCATGTATCGTGAGATTTTGAGTGCAAACCTCCTTCCATCAGCAAGGGCATTGAAGATGAAACGTGGCTGGGTCTTTCAACATGACAATGATCCAAAGCACACCGCCAGGGCAACGAAGGAGTGGCTTCGTAAGAAGCATTTCAAGGTCCTGGAGTGGCCTAGCCAGTCTCCAGATCTCAACCCTATAGAAAACCTTTGGAGGGAGTTGAAAGTCCGTGTTGCCAAGCGAAAAGCCAAAAACATCACTGCTCTAGAGGAGATCTGCATGGAGGAATGGGCCAACATACCAACAACAGTGTGTGGCAACCTTTGACCTCTGTCATTGCCAACAAAGGATATATCACAAAGTATTGAGATGAAATTTTGTTTCTGACCAAATACTTATTTTCCACCATAATATGCAAATAAAATGAAAAAAAAACAGACAATGTGATTTTCTGGATTTTTTTTTCTCAGTTTGTCTCCCATAGTTGAGGTCTACCTATGATGTAAATTACAGACGCCTCTCATCTTTTTAAGTGGTGGAACTTGCACTATTGCTGACTGACTAAATACTTTTTTTCCCCACTGTATCTGTTGAAACTTTTCTGAAATTTCAAGCCACCTCTCTGTTGTGGGCTCTGCTAAATACTCTTCAGCTAAGGAGTCCCACAGTGCACGGCATGTGTACTTCACTATTCCAGATATGGTGGAAATCCCGAGTCTGTACTGGAAATGCAGTGACGAAAGGGATTCTCCAGTTGCAAGAAATCTGTGGGGAATTAAAAAACAATCAATTACACTGTGTTCCAAATTATTATGCAAAAAATATTTCCTCCTATTTTCTCTAAATTACCATATGAATTTCAGTCATTGTTATTTTCCAGTCGTCTAATATTCTAGTATAATTGCAATGTTTTTGAACAAACTGCCTATGAAAACAGTATATTTTTCAAAATAATTAACACTCAAAATGCATGTTCCAAATTATTATGCACAGCAGAGTTTTCAACCTTTTTATTTTTATTTTGAACAAAAAAATGGTGAATTGTGAAGTTATAAGCATCATCAGCTTATTACAAAATGAAATCAAACAGTTTTCAAGTCCAATCTTTCTTCTGGGTGATGTTACATTTTCACATAGGAGCCTTGTTGGAAAGAAGCTTCTGAACTCTCTCGTCCATTGAGTTTGTCAGTTTTTGGATGGTTGGTGCTTCAGTTGTTTTGCCTGTGGACAGAATCCCCTCCCAGAGCTGTTGCTTAGATGTGAGCTGCCTCCCACCATCATAGACACTCCTTGTGATGATGCTCCAGAGGTTCTCAATGGGGTTGAGGTCAGGGGAAGATGGTGGCCACACCATAAGTTTGTCCTCTTTTCTGCCCATAGCAGCCAGAGATGCAGATGTGTTATTTGCAGCATGAGACGGTGCATTATCAGGCATGAAAAGGATCTTGCTGCGGAAAGCACGGTTCTTCCTCATGAACCATGGCAGGAAGTGTTGTTTTAGAAACTCCACATAGATTATGGAGTTCATCTTTACCCCTTCAGGGATCCTAAAGGGGCCGACAATCTCTCTCTCCATGATTCCAGCCCAAAACATTACTCCACCTCCTCCTTGTTGGCGCCGTAGCCGTGTTTTCATGGGGCGTCCATCAACCAGCCATCCTCCACCCCATCCATCTGGACCATCGAGCGTTGCACGGCACTCATCAGTCTTCATGTCCCGTTTGGCCACTGGAGCCGTTTCTGCTTGTGTGCAGTGGATAGAGGTGGTGGACAGGATGGCTTACGCACAACTGCAAACCTCTGAAGGACCCTGCATCTTGCTGTTCGGGGGACGTTGGAGGCACCAGCAGCTTCAAAAACTTGTCTGCTGCTATGACCAGGCATTTTTGCAGCTGCTCCTTTAACGTGACGCAATTGCCTGTTGGAAAGAGTCCTCGACTTCTCCTTATCAGCCGCACATGTGTGTGCCGGGAATCAGCGGCAGACTTCTTGATTGTGCGATGATCACGATGAAGTGTCTTGGCAATGTTGATTGTAGTCATGCCTTGACCTAAATACTCCACAATTTGTTGCTTCTCAGCAGCCGACACATCCTTTTTCTTTCCCATTTTGGCAAAAAATGTCGGCTGCTTAATAATGTGGAACAGCCTTCTTCAGTAGTCTTGCCTTTATTTGGACACACCGGCCAAACTAATGTGCACAGGAATCTGCAATTGCTTTCAGTGATATAAAGAGCCCGGACACACATCACCAGCAATGAGTGTAAATGACAAACAAAAAAATTCTAACCTTATCACTCCGAAACTCTTTTTGCATAATGATTTGGAACACAGTTTAGTTTAAAATCACAGCATTACATACCAAAACTGACCTATAACACTTGGAGATACAAACTACCACCAACAAGATTGCAGTGAAAGTGTGCTCTGATGCGAGCATATCCAATAAATGTGGCTTACCTTAAAGTCACCATCAGACGCTCTGCGGGTGAAACAGAGAAGCGGCAATAGGTGTCCGCTTTTCTTATGAGGTGTGCAATGCGCTCCACCAAGTAATCAAAATTCTCCATTTTCATCCGAACATATCCAAAAAATTTCTCCGGGTTTCGTCTAAGGTCCATGCAGAGTGTAGAATAGACCCCACGCGTCATTCTCTTGGCTGTGATGGGGTGGATCCACAAACGTCGTCTACGATGCCTGATGCGCTGCTGTCTCGCTCTCTCCTTCTCCAGAACAATCACCCTCAAACGATTCGCCTCCGCTGTAAAATCCGCCAAATTCTTCAAAATATTTCCAATCACAACATCCATCTTCGCCAGTAACTTGCTCTTCTCTCCAACCTGCACTTTCTCCTCTACAACCTGTCAAAGAAGGGCTGTAGGAACACACTATATATAGCTTTTCAGTAGCCAATCCCGTTCGGAAGGCCACAAGGGGTGTTTTTAATAACTGGATGCGGCGTAATCCGTCGAAAAACGGATCGAAAACCGGATGAACCGGATGAGATGGATCCGGTTTTGGCTGTCATGCGCAAGACGGATCCGGCAGAAAACCGAATCCGTCACATCCGGTTTTACAAAACATTTGCCGGATCCGGCGTTCCGGCACGACGTCGGAACGCGCCTGACGCCGAAAACCTGATGTGTGAAAGTAGCCTTAGGCATCTTAGTCAATAAGAAGCTAAATCGGAGTGCCCAGTGTCAGGCAGCTGCCACCAAAGCAGATAGGGTCATGGGATGCATTAGATGAGGTCTGGGGACACGAGATGAAAACATAATTCTCCCTCTGTACAAATCACTCATCAGACCACACTTGGAGGATTGTGTGCAATTTTGGACGCCGGTGCTCAAGAAAGACATTACTGAACTTGAAAGGGTTCAAAGGCGACTACTAAAATGATAAATGGAGTTGGTTCACTACAATACCCAGAAAGGTTATCAAAATTAGGTCTATTTACTCTAGAAAAGAGAAGACTTAGAGGAGACCTAATATATATGTACAAGTATATCAGAGGGCAATACAGAGATCTCTCCAATGAACTGTTTGTACCAAGGACTGTGACAAGAACAAGGGGGCATTCTCTTCATTTGGAGGAAAGACAATTTCTGCACCAGCACAGAAGAGGGTTCTTCACGGTAAGAGCAGTGAGGCTCTGGAATTCTCTTCCTGAGGAAGTGGTGATGGCCAACTCACTGAATGAATTTAAGAAAGGATTGGAGGCTTTTCTTGTGAGTAACAGGATAGAAGGTTACGAATAACAGAATATTATAGGTAGATGGTTGACCCAGCTTAGGGGAAGGAATTTTTTTTCCCCATGGAGAAAATTGGCTTCTACTCTGTGGGTTTTTTGCCTTCCCCAGGATCAACAATGCAGAACAGCTGCACTAAAAATAGGCTGAACTAGATGGACATAAGGTCTTCCTTCAACCTTCAAAACTATGTTACTATGCCATGACAAGTCAGAGCAGAACTCAGCGGCTCACCATCCTCAGTGGATCACTGTCCTCAGCGAATCGCCATCTTCAGCGGATCGCCGTCCACAGTGGATTGCTGTCCTCAGTGGATCGCCATCCTCAGCTGATGATTACCATTCTCAGAATCGGTGGATCGCTGTCCTCAGTGGATCGCCGTCGTCAGCGGATCACTGTCCTCAGTGGATTGACGTCCTCAGTGGATCGCTGTCCTCAGTGGATCGCCATCCTCAGCTGATTGCCGTCCTCAGTGGATCGCCGTCCTCAGTTGATCGCCGTACTCAGCGTATCGCCATCCTCAGTTGATTGCCGTCGCCAGCGGATCGCCATTTTCAGTGGATCGCAGTGCTCAGTGGATTGCCATCCTCAGTGGATCGCCATCCTCAGTGGATCACCATCCTCAGTGGATCACTGTCCTCAGTGGATCGCCGTCCTCAGTGGATCACTGTCCTCAGTGGATCGCCGTCCTCAGTGGATCGCCGTCCTCAGTGGATCGCCGTCCTCAGTGAATCAGTGTCATCAGCAGTCCAATGTGACATGAATATGGATAAATGTTCTACAAGCTGCTGCAGAACGTTCTCTGGCAGTGCTGCTCGACTGCCGGAGGAGGAGGAAGCTCTGACATAACTCAGCTCTGGATGTGACTGGAGTATTATACTTCACGTACCGCACAACTGTGACGATATTTGTACTCATCACGTTGTACACATTCAGGTCAGAGCTGACACACTTTGTATTTGGAGTCTTGTGAGATTCTTGGTGCCTGGCCCTTTAAGACCTTTGTCATTAGTAATCACGGCTGATCAGTCGTATTCTCCGGGATTCGCTTCTTCCGTCTCTTATATAAATTCCCGCCAGCGGGAGCTGCTTTTATCTTCCTCATTTAGCCGGTTAATTTTAGTGACATTAATTACTCTCATTACGGTTATTTTGACATTTGTTTCGCTCACCTGTGTTCTGTCTGCACAGAGGGGGCCGAAAACACTGAGCGGGGGGCCGCGAAATGGTCCGAAGCGAAGAAGAAAGTGCGGTAAGTGTGAGACACAGGACAGATCCCCCACTGCAAAACTGCAATGAATCTACTGCAACAAATCTACTGCAACAAACCTACTGCAACGAACCTACTGCAACAAATCTACAGCAACAAACCTACTGCAACAAATCTACTGCAACGAATCTACTGCAACAAATCTACTGCAACGAATCTACTGCAACAAATCTACTGCAATGAACCTACTGCAACAAATCTACTGCAACAAATCTACTGCAACGAATCTACTGCAACAAATCTACTGCAATGAACCTACTGCAACAAATCTACTGCAACTAACCTACTGCAACGAATCTACTGCAACAAATCTACTGCAACAAATCTACTGCAACGAATCTACTGCAACAAACCTACTGCAACAAACCTACTGCAACAAATCTACTGCAACGAATCTACTGCAACAAATCTACTGCAACGAATCTACTGCAACAAATCTACTGCAACGAATCTACTGCAACAAATCTACTGCAATGAACCTACTGCAACAAATCTACTGCAACGAATCTACTGCAACAAATCTACTGCAATGAACCTACTGCAACAAATCTACTGCAACTAACCTACTGCAACGAATCTACTGCAACGAACCTACTGCAACGAACCTACTGCAACAAATCTACTGCAACGAACCTACTGCAACGAATCTACTGCAACAAACCTACTGCAACGAACCTACTGCAACGAATCTACTGCAACAAATCTACTGCAACGAACCTACTGCAACAAATCTACTGCAACAAACCTACTGCAACAAATCTACTGCAACGAACCTACTGCAACGAACCTACTGCAACAAATCTACTGCAACGAACCAACTGCAACGAATCTACTGCAACAAATCTACTGCAATGAACCTACTGCAACAAATCTACTGCAACTAACCTACTGCAACGAATCTACTGCAACAAATCTACTGCAACAAATCTACTGCAAGGAACCTACTGCAACGAATCTACTGCAACAAATCTACTGCAAGGAACCTACTGCAACGAATCTACTGCAACGAACCTACTGCAACGAATCTACTGCAGCAAATCTACTGCAAGGAACCTACTGCAATGAGTCTACTGCAACAAATCTACTGCAACGAATCTACTGCAACGAATCTACTGCAACAAATCTACTGCAATGAACCTACTGCAACGAGTCTACTGCAACAAATCTACTGCAACAAATAATGCAACGAACCTACTGCAATGAACCTACTGCATTGAATCTACTGCAATGAATATACTGCAACGAACCTACTGCAACAAATCTACTGCAACAAATCTACTGCAACGAACCTACTGCAACGAGTCTACTGCAACAAATCTACTGCAACAAATACTGCAACGAACCTACTGCAATGAACCTACTGCATTGAACCTACTGCAACAAATCTACTGCAACGAACCTACTGCATTGAACCTACTGTAACAAATCTACTGCAATGAACCTACTGCAATGAACCTACTGCAACGAGTCTACTGCAACAAATCTACTGCAACGAATACTGCAATGAACCTACTGCATTGAATCTACTGCATTGAATCTACTGCAATGAATCTAATGCAACGAACCTACTGCAACAAATCTACTGCAACGAACCTACTGCAATGAACCTACTGCAACAAATCTACTGCAACAAATCTACTGCAACAAATCTACTGCAACGAACCTACTGCAATGAACCTACTGCAACGAGTCTACTGCAACAAATCTACTGCAACGAATACTGCAATGAACCTACTGCATTGAATCTACTGCAATGAATCTACTGCAACGAACCTGGAGCGCCCCCAGGGTCTCGCCAGTGTGGCGGAGGGTACTCGGAGCCGGGCCCAGTGGATCTCAATGGGAGTTGTCACGGTAGCTGTGACCCGGTCCGTGGCCCTGGGCATCCATTGTAAAAGGGGAAAGTTGAGTGTGTGGATGATGATTAAAGTTTATTAGTGGATGATTTGTGACGCCACCTGTGGTGTTCGGCAATGAAGATGTTAAGCCGATGCTGCGGACAGATGGTGTGGTGCAGCAATGATGGTGTAGCCCTCCACAGGCAGGGCTAATGTCCCAGGGCAGTGTAGATGGAGAGATTGTGAGGAGAGGAGAGCGGTGTGGTGTTAAGCACAGAGATGTAGCAGTGCTGAAGAGTTTGCAGGAAGAAGGCAAGGACACAACAGGGTGCAGTTTCTTTACCTTTACTTTCCTTGGCAAATGCAGTCCAGTGTCCAGATTACAGATGGCACAGGAGCTGGCTAGCCTGGAAGCAACTTAGGAATCTCTCCAGGCAGATGGGTTGTGTAGTCTCCTTCCTAGCGCTTAGTTTTAGGTACTTGCAGTACTGTGTTACACTGAAGTTCCCCTTGCTTATTCTCTTTAGAATTCCCTCGTATGGCAGACAGCTGTAGCCTTTCTCTTCTGGCTCACACGTCGCTGTTGTGCCTCCGAGTCTTATGTGGGAATAGAGCATTTACAGCTTCCTATTCCTCCGGTTTCTGTTGCAGGACCATCAGTGTCCATACAGCCTTGGATACCGGGCTCCAGATCATGCACTATAGCTGGGACTGAGCCTGAACTCTCTGCTCAATCCCCCAGCTCTTCTCCTCACATCCACACACGTTGCCCTCCTCACATGAACTCCTCATTTTCCCTTCCCGGACCCCAGAGAGTAGCTCCTCCCCGGATTTTGGTTCAGAGCGCCCTCTGCTGATGCGGAATGGAACTGTGTTGTGTGTTGTGGTTAACTACCAGAGAGACCCTTTATTGCTTCCAAGCATGACATCACACTCCCTAGGAGGAAGGCAATGCCACTGTGGTGACCATACTCCTGGGGGCGCCACATTCCCCCCTAGTGCAATTCAGTTCTCCCGGACTGAAGGGAAAACATGCAAACATATAAACAAATCAACAATTGTAAATGTAACAAGATTTAAAAAAAATGAAAATTACAAAAACCAAAGCTCAAAAATAGTCCTGATGACGATTAGTCCATGCGTCAATGTCCATGGTCCAATTCCTGAGCAAGTTGGTAACTATATACAAGTTAGCTTTGACCACACATATTCCTGTGGTCCAACTGTCCATGAAACAAAATAAAATATTCAAAAAGTCTTACAGAGTATCTGTAGGCACAAAACTTGAAACGTTGCATATTTACAGATTAACAATTACAAAACTTAATTATATGCGGAACATTAAGGGTGGAATACCTTGGGTACTAAAGACAGACCTACGTAGCACTGGTGTTGTTGGGGACCTTACTGGATGCCTTGTGCTAACTACTACTGGTGTAGTGTGTGTTGTTCTGGCTACAATACTGGTGGTTCTGCGTAGCACAGGGATACTAGATTTCCAAGGACCACTTCTACTCACTTTGGGCATGACAGATTCACCACTGACAGGGTGAGAATTCTCTTGTTCCACTGCTGGTGTGGCATCCGCTACCTGTACTTGCTGGTTTTCAGAGTGGTCTTGAGTCACTTCTTCTTGCACTACCAGTTGGGGAAAGGTCAAAACTGGCACCACTATGGCTTGATTCGCTCTAGTCCAATTTGCAGGGAATTCCCCGAGTACAGTGCTGACTTCTTCTTCTTCTTCTTGCTCTATGGGCTGAAGGTTGTTTTGCTCTTCCATTCTGTCCTTTAGTTGGTCAGGGCACAGTTTCAGATGATCCCTCGATACTGCTGATGAGGTTTCTCCTCCATCCTTACTGATAAGGCACACTTTGGTGTTGTCGAAGTTTGATGGTAAGACGGTGTAGGGTTCAGCTTCCCATTGGTCATCCAATTTATGCATCCTTCTTTTCCTTTTTAGGACTTGTTCTCCTGGTGACAAGGGAACTGCAGGTGCATGTTGATTGTAGGTCTTCTCCTGCTTTTGTCTCGCCTGAGCTAGACTCTTTTCAACACACTCTTGTACTCTATGGTACTGTTGCTGCCGTTCTGTATCCCAGTCAGCATCTGGTGATGTTACTTCAGGTGTAAGGACTCCCATGTCCAAATCAATAGGCAGCTTGCCAGGCCTCGCTCTCATTAGGTAGGCTGGTGTGCAGTTGGTGGAATTCACAGGAATGTGATTGTAGAGGTCTATCAGATCTGGCAACTTTTCTGGCCACAGATTCCTCTCTTCCAAAGGCAAGGTCTTCAGTAGGTCGCTCACCACTTGATTCATCTTTTCACACATGCCATTGGTCTGTGGATGGTACGGTGTTGTCCTGATCTTCTTGCAACTGTACAAGTTACAAAATTCCTGGAACACTTCTGCCTCAAAGGCTGGACCTTGATCTGTAAGCACTCACTCAGGATATCCGTGTGGTCGACAAAAGTGCTGTTGGAATGCTCTGGCTGCTGTCCTGGCTGTTTGATCCTTGACAGGCACGACTACCAGGAATCTCGAGTAGTGATCAACGATGGTAAGAGCATAAATGTAGCCTGAACGGCTTGGGACCAACTTCACATGGTCCAGGGCGACCAACTCGAGTGGCTGTTTGGTTATTATTGGCTGCAAAGGAGCTCGCTGGCTGTTACGGTCCTTTCTGCGCAGGTTACATTGTCCACACTCCCGGCACGAATTTTCAAAGGCCTTCCTCATACCAGCCCAGTAGAATCTCTCCTGGAGCAAGGCTTCGAACTTCTTCCATCCGAAGTGTCCAGCTCCATTGTGGTATTGTGGTATGCTTCCAAGTCCATTGATGCCTCCCTCTTTGGGACTACCACTTGCCAGACCAGCTCATGAGTGCGGGCATTGATACTCCTCCGACACAGCTTTCCCTCATAGATGAACAGCCGGCCTCTTTCCTTGCACAACTGCTGGGTTTCTTCAGGAGCATCTGGATCTGGGCGTGAGTCAGCTTGTGACAGTAGCTCCTTTACCAGGCGGACTGCGGGGTCGCTTTCCTGGGTTTCTGCCCAGTCATGATGAGGCAATGGATTTAGGGTGGCCTCTTTCATGACAAACCGTCTGTTTCTCACTCCTTGGGCACGTTGGGCCGCAATTGGCCGGTGGAAGGCAGGTAACTCTATTTCTTCGAGTGCCTCAGGGTCTTCTCCTGCATCTGGCAGATTAGGCATTCTGGACAGCGCATCAGCATTGGCATTCTTGTGCCCCGCTTGGTACTTGATGGTGAATTCATAGTTAGACAGCCGGGCCATCCATCGCTGCTCCAGTGCACCTAGTTTGGCAGTTTCCAAGTGAGTCAACGGGTTGTTGTCCATGAAGATGGTTAACTTGGCTGAAGCTAGGTAATGCTTGAATTGTTCAGTCACAGCCCAGACTATGGCGAGGAACTCCAATTTGAAGGAACTGTAGTTGTCAGGGTTCCTTTCAGTTGGACGAAGCTTCCTGCTGGCGTAGGAGATCATTCTTTCTTTGCCATTCTGTACCTGTGACAGTACTGCTCCCAGTCCCACTTTGCTGGCATCAGTATACAGAACAAATGGTTGGTCATAATCTGGGTAGGCCAGAACTTCATCTCCTGTGAGAGCCATCTTCAGTCGAGTGAAAGACCTCTCCAGTTCCTCATTCCATTCAAATGTAGGACTCTTCTTCCTGGCTTTCTTGGGCTCTCCCACCAGAAGATTTTGCATAGGCGTGGCTATTTCAGTGAAGCCTTTGATGAACCTTCGGTAGTAGCCTACCAACCCGAGGAATTGACGTACTTCATGGAGGTTGCTGGGCTTCTGCCAGTCCCGGATGACTGTGACTTTGTCAGGATCTGGTGCCACACCTTCTGCACTAACTACATGACCGAGGTACTGTACCTTGGGCTTCAGGAGGTGGCATTTGGAAGGCTTCACTTTCAGGCCAAAGTTGGACAAGGCTTCAGACACCTCAGCCAGGTGCTTCAGATGGTTTTCATAAGTCTTGGAGAAAACAATGACATCATCAAGGTATAACAGAACTGTCTCGAAGTTCTTGTGTCCAAGACAGTACGCCATTAGCCGTTGAAATGTCCCTGGGGCGGTGCAGAGCCCGAACGGCATGTAGTTGAACTCGCAGAGACCCATTGGGGTAGTGAATGCTGTTTTCTCCTTGTCTGCCTCTGCCACGGGAACCTGCCAATACCCACTAGTGAGATCTAAGGTGGAAAAATAGTTAGCAGTTTTAAGTGCAGCTAATGACTCCTCAATTCTGGGTAATGGGTAGGCATCCTTATGTGTAATGCTGTTAATTTTTCTGTAATCAACACACATTCTCATGGTACCATCTTTCTTTTTCACAAAGACTATTGGAGCTGCCCAGGGGCTACAACTGTCTCTGATCACCCTAGCCTCCTTCATTTCCCGCAACATACTTTTGGCACATTGATATTGTGTTGGGGGTATAGGCCGGTACCTTTCTTTAATGGGTGGATGATCTCCAGTGGGGATATGGTGTTGAACCCCTTTTGCCTTCCCAAAGTCTAGGGGGTGTTTGCTGAATACCCGCTCATACTCCTGAGTCACCCGGTAAACCCCACTCTTTTGGTATGAAGGGGTGGAGTCAGTTCCCACCTGCAGCTGCTGACACCACTCCTCCAGCTGCTTTACAGAGCCATTGTCCTCCACCTGGTCGGATGAGACCAAGGGCTCTGCTGCCTGCATTGCATTATTACTGACAGTGAGCAGCTTAGCAACTGTGGCGTACCGAGGTATTGTGGCCTCCTCCTCCCCACAATTCAAGAGGCGTACAGGTACTCTCCCTTTGCGGACATCAACCACCCCTCTGGCTGTCAGGACAGTGGGCCTGCTATCAGAGTATACTGGCTCTACCAATGCCTGTTAATCTTTTCCTCTGAGGCCTATGGCTGCCCGACACCAAACCAACATTTCACATCTGGGGGGTATTGCAATGGGGAAAGGATCACTCACTCTGACGCTGCCAATTTCTCCGCTAGAGAGTTCTACCTTTTTGTTTGCATCAGGGCCTTGATCTCCTTCTGCAGGACTCGTTGTTCACTGGAACCAGCAGTCTCGGACACCTGTTGCAACAAGACAATAACCTTGGAAAGACAATTTTCAATCACATTAGTACCTAAGGTCATCATTGGGTTACATTCTCGTCGATCAATGTCTACAACTATCAGACCTTGAGATTTTAACTCTACTCGCCCCACTTTAATGGTAATCTCTTTACATCCTACTTGCGGCAAGGACTGACCATTACTGGCAACTACTGTGAGTTCATCACTTGAGCCACGGGTGAGTTCAGAGTCAGCCCAATACCGCTTGTAAAGGATATATGGCATAGTTGTCACCTGAGAGCCAGTGTCCAGCAAAACGTTCATGGGGATGCCGTCAATCACCACTGGGAGGACCGGTCGCTCTCCAACATACTTGGCTCGCCAGTTCCTTGGGCCTTGTGGTCCTACTCCTGGGGGTTGGCCCTCTGCCCCAGGGGTTGCTCATTTAAATAACAGAACCTTGCAATGTGGCCTGCCTTGTGGCAGTGACGACAGATGGGACGTCCGTCCTGGTCATAGCGATCGTTGTCTCTCCCTCAGCGTGGCGGGATCCTCTTCTTCCATAGCCACGGGACATCCTCTGGACTGGAGGCCAGCTGGATCTTCTCCTTTGATGACACCTGCAGGGACTGCACAGTTTTGGCAAGTGCAGCCATATTTTTGGTCAGCTCCTGGACCTGAAGACGCAGTTCGGCAGAAGGGTCTTTGTTCAGAGTCTGTGCATCAGCCTCCATCGGGCTGAGACGGAAAGATGCTGCTTCTTGATGGTATGTGATCGCTGGGCGCCTAGGGGGCGCTGGACGGCTGACATTTGGTTCATGCAGCACCCGGATAGCCCTGTCTTTGAAGTCTGCAAAGTCTAGGTCAGGGTTCTGTAGGGCTATGATGCGCAGTTGTGCTCTGTGGGTACTGGATAAGAGGGCCTCAATAAATTGCTCCTTTAACAGTCTGTCTCCATCTTTCACACTGTCAGGATCAATCTGCTTTATCGCTTGCAGTGCCTCCTGCAGGTTAAGAGCATAGTTCCGTATACTGTCCTGCACTCTCTGCTTACACCCAAAGAATCTCATCTTTATTTCAGCTGCAGTATGGGTGTCAAAGGTGCTTTTTAGCTTGGCCAGAATCTTTTTAACAGTTTCTTTGTCAGTGTCCTGCCAGGCTTTTACTTCCCTTTGCGCTGCACCTGTGAGCTGCCCAATAAGGATGTTCACTTTTTGGTTTTCAGACAGAGGATACACCTCAAACAAACTGCACAGTCTCTCTTTAAATTCACTCAGGGTATGTGACTCCCCTGAGTACTGCGGTAGCCAGGCCGCTCCCGGTATATAGGGCATGGACAGCGGCATTATGGGGACTGCTGAGGTGGGTGCTGATTCTTGCGGTGCTGTGGAGGCAGCGCTGGCTGCTGGAGGCAGCGGCGCTATGGGAGCCGCAGCTGCGCTGGGCCCTGCAGCTTGCGGCACTATGGGGTTTGCAGTGGCATCTGCTGCTGCGTCTGCTCTGGCTTCAGACATTCTCTTCCCCCCTAGTTAACGTTTGCCAGGCCCTGGGTTGTGCTGGCTTACCGGTTACCGCTCCACCGGCTGGACGATCGGGGGATGCCGGGACTGCAGGCCTCGACTTCTCACTTCTCGCGCGTTGGCCTCTTCCCGCACGGCACTTCACTTTTTCGCGCTTTTCGGCTGGCTCCGCCCACGACGGCCCGCCCCTTTTGTTTCCCGCGCGCGACAAGCAGCGGGTTAATGGCGGCAATTGCGCAAACAGTCTATGGCATACAACACAGTCTCTGGCACACAGGACCCGGGGGTACCGGGCTCTGTAAATCCTGTTCGTGATGCCAAAATGGGTCACCCTCCCAGGGCTGTGTGGTACTCGGTACCAGGCCGGTCTCTCAGAGGGGAATGTCACAGCAGCGGTGACCCAGTCCGTGGCCCTGGGCACCCATGTAAAAGGGATTAAGTGATGGAATAAAGTTTATGAGTGAATGATTCGTGACGCCACCTGTGGTGTTCGGCAATGAAGATTTTAAGCCAACGCTGCAGACAGATCCTCTGGGACAGATGGTGTGGTGCAGCAATGATGGTGTAGCCCTCCACAGGCAGGGCTAATGTCCCAGGGCAGTGTAGATGGAGAGATTGTGAGGAGTGGAGTTCGGTGTGGTGTTAAGCACAGAGCTGTAGCAGTGCTGAAGAGTTTGCAGGAAGAAGGCAAGGACACAACAGGGTGCAGTTTCTTTACCTTTACTTTGCTTGGCAAATGCAGTCCAGTGTCCAGATTGCAGATGGCACAGGAGCTGGCTAGCCTGGAAGCAACTTAGGAATTTCTCTAGGCAGATGGGTTGTGTAGTCTCCTTCCTAGCGCTTAGTTTTAGGTGCTTGCAGTACTGTGTTACACTGAAGTTCCCCTTGCTTATTCTCTTTAGAATTCCCTCGTATGGCAGACAGCTGTAGCCTTTCTCTTCTGGCTCACCCGTCACTATTGTGCCTCTGAGTCTTATGTGGGAATAGAGCATTTACAGCTTCCTATTCCTCCGGTTTCTGTTGCAGGACCATCAGTGTCCATACAGCCTTGGATACCGGGCTCCAGATCATGCACTATAGCTGGGACTGAGCCTGAACACTCTGCTCAATCCCCCAGCTCTTCTCCTCACGTCCACACACGTTGCCCTCCTCACACAAACTCCTCATTCTCCCTTCCTGGCCCCCAGAGAGTAGCTCCTCCCCAGTTTTTGGTTCAGAGCTCCCTCTGCTGACCCGGAATGGAACTGTGTTGTGTGTTGTGGTTAACTGCCAGAGATACCCTTTGTTGCTTTCAAGCATGACATCACACTCCCTAGGTGGAAGGCAATGCCACTGTGGCGACCATACTCCTGGGGGCGCCACAAACCTACTGCAACAATTCTACTGCAACGAACCTACTGCAACAAATCTACTGCAACGAACCTACTGCAACGAATCTACTGCAACGAGCCTACTGCAATGAATCTACTGCAACGAACCTACTGCTACAAACCTACTGCAACGAACCTACTGCAACAAATCTACTGCAACGAATACTGCAACGAACCTACTGCATTGAATCTACTGCAACGAACCTACTGCAAAAAATCTACTGCAATGAACCTACTGCAACAAATCTACTGCAACAAGTACGGCAACGAACCTACTGCATTGAATCTATGGCAATGAATCTACTGCAACGAATCTACTTCAACGAATCTACTGCTCTGAACAACAGGAAATCCACAGGTAAAATCCGATAAGATGTGGGGGATTCACTGCAATGTGGGGGACTCACTGCAATGTGGGGGATTCACTGAAATGTGGGGAATTCACTGCAATGTGGCGGTGTCACCATCAGGCCTGGCTCCTGTCTCCCTGTACATCAGCAGCACAAATCTTCCTGAATGTGAATGTGGTGATAGTAAAATTTATCAGTCTAAAATATTGCCTAAATAGGAAACAACAGTAACAAACCCTCAGGTGTGAGAAGTTTCAGGTGTGTCTGAGCCTCAGGCCTCTGCTACAACTGTATCCAATTTACACAATCCTCTGTGAGCTAAAGACTCCAAGTTTAGTATCAACGCATTGGTGCAGTGTGGGACAGGTGCAATATTGGTGCACGTGGGAGAGGTGAAATATTGCTGCAGTGTCGGACAGGTGTGATATTGGTGCAGTGTGGGACAGGTGCAATATTGGTGCACGTGGGAGAGGTGAAATATTGCTGCAGTGTCGGACAGGTGTGATATTGGTGCAGTGTGGGACAGGTGTGATATTGGTGCAGTGTGAGACAGGTGCAATATTGCTGCAGTGTGTGACAGGTGCGATATTGGTGCAGTGTGGGGCAGGTGCGATATTGATGCAGTGTGGGACAGGTGTGATATTGGTGCAGTATGGGACATGTGCGATATTGGTGCAGTGTCGGACAGGTGCGATATTGGTGCAGTGTGGGACAGGTATGATATTGGTGCAGTGTTGGACAGATGTGATATTGCTTCAGTGCGGGACAGGTGCAATATTGGTGCAGTGTTGGACAGGTGTGATATTGCTTCAGTGTGGGACAGGTGCGATATTTGTGCAGTGTGGGACAGGTGTGATATTGGTGCAGTGTGGGACAGGTGCGATATTCGTGCAGTGTGAGACAGGTACAATATTGGTGCAGTTTCGGACAGGTGCGATATTGGTGCAGTGTGGGACAGGTGTGATATTGCTTCAGTGCGGGACAGGTGCAATATTGGTGCAGTGTTGGACAGGTGTGATATTGCTTCAGTGTGGGGACAGGTACGATATTGGTGCAGTGTGGGGCAGGTGCGATATTGATGCAGTGTAGGACAGGTGCGATATTGGTGCAGTGTGGGACAGGTGCGATATTGGTGCAGTGTGAGACAGGTTCAATATCGGTGCAGTGTGGGACAGGTGCAATATTGTTGCAGTGTGGGACAGGTGCGATATTGGTGCAGTGTGCGGCAGGTGCGATATTGATGCAGTGTGGTACAGGTGCAATATTGGTGCAGTGTGGGACAGGTGTTATATTGGTGCAGTGGGGGACAGGTGCGATATTGGTGCAGTGGGGGACAGGTGCAATATTGGTGCAGTGCGGGACAGGTGTGATATTGGTGCAGTGTGGGACAGGTGCGATATTGGTGCAGTGTGGGACAGGTGTGATATTGGTGCAGTGTGGGACAGGTGCGATATTGGTGCATATGAGACAGGAGCAATATTGGTGCAGTGTGGGACAGGTGCCATATTGGTGCAGTGTGGGACAGGAGTGATATTGGTGCAGTGTGGGACAGGTGCGATATTGGTGCAATGTGGGGCAGGTACGATATTGGTGCAGTGTAGGGTAGGTGCGATATTGGTGCAGTGTGTGAAAGGTGCGATATTGGTGCAGTGTGTGACAGGTGCAATATTGGTGCATTGTGTGACAGGTGCGATATTGGTGCAGTGTGGGGCAGGTGCGATATTGATGCAGTGTGAGACAGGTGCAATATTGGTGCAGTGTGGGACAGGTGCGATATTGGTGCAGTGTGGGACAGGTGTGATATTGGTGCAGTGTGGGACAGGTGCAATATTGGTGCAGTGTGGGACAGGTGCGATATTGGTGCAGAATGGGACAGGTGCGATATTGGTGCAGAATGGGACAGGTGCGATATTGGTGCAGTGTGGGACAGGTGTGATATTGGTGCAGTGTGGGACAGGTGCGACAATGGTGGAGTGTGGGACAGGTGCGATATTGGTGCCGTGTGTGACAGGTGCAATACTGGTGCAGTGTTGGACAGGTGCAATATTGGTGCAGAATGGGACAGGTGCGATATTGGTGCAGTGTGGGACAGGTGCGATATTGGCACAGTGTGGGACAGGTGCGATAATGGTGGATTGTGGGACAGGTGCGATAATTGTTGAGTGTGGGACAGGTGCGATATTGGTGCAGTGTGTGACAGGTGCGATATTGGCCACAATGTGTGACAGGTGCGATATTGGTGCAGTGTGGGACAGGTGCGATATTGGTGCAGTGTGGGACAGGTGCGATATTGGTGCAATGTGGGACAGGTGCGATATTGGTGCCGTGTGTGACAGGTGCGATATTGGTGCATATGAGACAGGAGCAATATTGGTGCAGTGTGGGACAGGTGCCATATTGGTGCAGGGTGGGACAGGAGTGATATTGGTGCAGTGTGGGACAGGTGCAAAATTGGTGCAATGTGGGGCAGGTACGATATTGGTGCAGTGTAGGGTAGGTGTGATATTGGTGCAGTGTGTGAAAGGTGCGATATTGGTGCAGTGTGGGACAGGTGCGATATTGGTGCAGTGTTTGGCAGGTGCGATATTGATGCAGTGTGAGACAGGTGCAATATTGGTGCAGTGTGGGACAGGTGTGATATTGGTGTAGTGTGGGACAGCTGCGATATTGGTGCAGTGTGGGACAGGTGCGATATTGGTGCAGTGTGGGACAGGTGCAATATTGGTGCAGAATGGGACAGGTGCGATATTGGTGCAGAATGGGACAGGTGCGATATTGGTGCAGTGTAGGACAGATGTGATATTGGTGCAGTGTGGGACAGGTGCGATAATGGTGGCGTGTGGGACAGGTGCGATATTGGTGCCGTGTGTGACAGGTGCAATATTAGTGCAGTGTTGGACAGGAGCGATGTTGGTGGAGAATGGGACAGGTGCGATTTTGGTGCAGTGTGGGACAGGTGCGATATTGGCGCAGTGTGGGACAGGAGCGATAATGGTGGAGTGTGGGACAGGTGCAATATTGGTGCAGTGTGAGACAGGAGTGATATTGGTGCAGTGTGGGACAGGTGCAATATTGGTGCAGTGTGGGACAGGTGCGATATTTGTGCAGAATGGGACAGGTGCGATATTGGTGCAGTGTGGGACAGGTGCGATATTGGTGCAGAATGGGACAGGTGCGATATTGGTGCAGTGTGGGACAGGGGCGATATTGGTGCAGTGTGGGACAGGTGCGATAATGGTGGAGTGTGGGATAGGTGCGATATTGGTGCCGTGTGTGACAGATGCAATATTGGTGCAGTGTTGGACAGGTGCAATATTGGTGCAGAATGGGACAGGTGCGATATTGGCGCAGTGTGGGACAGGAGCGATAATGGTGGAGTGTGGGACAGGTGCAATATTGGTGCAGTGTGAGACAGGAGTGATATTGGTGCAGTGTGGGACAGGTGCAATATTGGTGCAGTGTGGGACAGGTGCGATATTTGTGCAGAATGGGACAGGTGCGATATTGGTGCAGTGTTGGACAGGTGCAATATTGGTGCAGAATGGGACAGGTGCGATATTGGTGCAGTGTGGGACAGGTGCGATATTGGCGCAGTGTGGGACAGGTGCGATAATGGTGGATTGTGGGACAGGTGCGATAATTGTTGAGTGTGGGACAGGTGCGATATTGGTGCAGTGTGTGACAGGTGCGATATTGGTCACAATGTGTGACAGGTGCGATATTGGTGCAGTGTGGGACAGGTGCGATATTGGTGCCGTGTGTGACAGGTGCGATATTGGTGCCGTGTGTGACAGGTGCGATATTGGTGCAGTGTGGGACAGGTGCGATATTGGTGCAGTGTGGGACAGGAGTGATATTGGTGCAGTGTGGGACAGGTGCGATATTGGTGCCGTGTGTGACAGGTGCAATATTGGTGCTGTGTTGGACAGGTGCGATATTGGTGCAGTGTGGGACAGGTGCGATATTGGCGCAGTGTGGGACAGGTGCGATAATGGTGGATTGTGGGACAGGTGCGATAATTGTGGAGTGTGTGACAGGTGCGATATTGGTAACAATATGTGACAGGTGCGATATTGGTGCAGTGTGAGACAGGAGTGATATTTGTCAGGAACACCGCACTGAACTTGCTCACTGAGCCAGTGCGCATGTCCTGAGTAATGCGAACAGTGCTCAAAGATACCTGTGGAGCGGGCAGCAGCCGAGTAGATGCGTACTTCAGAGCTGCAGTACCTGAAGCACGTGACTGCTGGGGGAGTGGCCTAAACTCCACAGAGCTAGGAGCTGCAAGAGAACTCCTAGCAGGGTAACTGCGAGACGAAGTTACCAAGGGGCATAGACGGAGAATTGTCAAGACGTAGCCAATGAGTCACACACAGAGATAGCTGCAAAGGTACAAGAGGGGCGAGCAGAGAGTAGTCAGGTCACAGGCAATGAGTCATACACAGAGATAATAACGCAGTACAGAATCAACAGGCAAACTCACAATGGGAAACAGAGCCGGGTCAGAACCATATAAACAAGCAATAGCAACAAACAGGCACACGGGGGTCAGCACACTAGGCCAAAGGCAAAAGTATAACTGGTAGGGATTGAAGCTTCCCAGGGGTTTAAGAAGCTCTCCCAGAACCAGAAAGAGGCCACAATCATTAACCCCAGGTGTGCAGGTCAAAACCTGCACCGAGCTCCAGACATTAACCCCAGGTGTGCAGCTCAAAAACCTGCACTGGGATCATGACAGTACCCCCCTCTCAACGGGGGGCCTCTGGACCCCCAGGCTTCCCCGGGTACTTGGCATGGAAAGCCCGAAGCAGGCGATCTGCATGTACCGAGCGAGCAGGGACCCATGAGCGCTCCTCTGGTCCATATCCCTTCCAGTGGACCAGGTACTGCAAAGAGCGGCGCACCCGCCGAAAGTCCACAATATGTCCGACCTCATACTCCAATTGACCCTTCACCAGCACTGGAGGAACAACAGACTCAGAGTTCTCTTTGACAGATCCTGCGGGTTTCAACAGAGATTTATGGAACACATTGGATATTTTTAAGGAGGCGGGGAGACGCAACCTATATTCCACAGGGTTGACTATCTCCATAATCTCGTACGGACCAATGAACTTTGGTCCCAACTTAGCTGATGGTACCTTTAAGTTGATGTTACGTGTGGAGAGCCAAACCTTCTCTCCCACCTGAAACATGTCTCCCGAGGCTCTTTTTCTGTCAGCAAAATATTTGAATCTCCCCTGGGCCCGAGAGATATTACGCCGGACTTCAGCCCAGAGGTTTTTAACCGTTGAACGGACCCCTCTGCCCCTGGACAACCGGAATCCACCAGAGAAAACTCCCCAAAATGCGGATTAAACCCATAGTTAATCAGTAATGGGGACATGTTGGTGGACTGACTCTCCCAGTTCTTAAAAGTGAATTCAGCCAACGGTAACGCATCACACCAATCCTCCTGTCTGGCGGAGGTCAGACACCTGAGAATTTGTTCCAGGGATTGATTGGTGCATTCTGTCTGACCATTACTCTCCGGGTGATATGCCGATGAGAAGGAGAGTGAGATGCCCAATTTCATACAGAACGCCCTCCAAAATTTGGCCACAAACTGCACACCTCTGTCAGACACAACATTCAGGGGTACCCCATGCAATCGGACCACATGCTGCACAAACAACCTTGACAATGTTTCTGCTGAAGGTAATGATGCCAAGGGAATGAAATGGGCCTGTTTAGAAAACCTATCCACCACCACCCAGATCACGGTATTGCCCCTGGAACGTGGAAGGCGAAGGCCGGTAATAAAATCCATGGAAAGATGAGTCCATAGCCTATCAGGAACCGGTAAAGGTATGAGCTCCCCAGCCTGTCGGTTATGCGAGCTTTTGGAACAGGCACACATGCCGCAAGCAGAAACAAATTCCTTGACATCGGACCTTAATGAAGGCCACCAAAAACCCCTGGCTACTGCCTCTCTAGTGGCGGTGATACCTGGATGAGCACTCAGCCTAGACTCATGAAACTCCTGCAGAAGTCTAGGCCACAATGAATCTGGAACAAACAGTTTATCCCCTGGCCTGGTTGCCGGAGCTAGGGCCTGAGCCCTTAGAATTTCTTGTTCCAACTCAGTTGAGACCCCCGACACTACCACCCCTGGGGGAAGAATGGAGGACGGCGGCTCAGGGGGAGACACTGGATCAAAACTTCTGGACAGGGCATCCGCTTTAACATTTTTGGACCCTGGTCGAAAAGTAATGAAGAACTGAAATCGTGAAAAAAAAAGTGACCAACGGGCTTGTCTAGGAATAAGCCTCTTAGCAGATTCAAGGTATGCCAAATTTTTGTGATCCGTGACAACCGTGATAGCGTGGGCCGCCCCTTCCAAAAAGTGCCTCCATTCCTCAAACGCCAGCTTGACCGCAAGAAGTTCCCTATTGCCTACATCATAGTTTTTCTCAGCTGAAGAGAACTTCTTGGAGAAGAAGGCACAGGGTTTGAGATTGGTAAGGGTGGCCGGACCCTGGGACAGCACAGCCCCCACCCCCACTTCAGAAGCATCCACCTCCACAATGAATGGTTTGGACGGGTCAGGTTGTACCAACACCGGGGCAGACATGAAACATTTCTTAATCGCTGAGAAGGATTCCTTAGCGAGTACAGACCAATTTTTTACATCAGCGCCTTTCTGGGTAAGATCCGTGAGTGGTTTAACCACTTGTGAGAAACCTTTAATGAACCTCCGGTAATAGTTCGCAAATCCTAAGAAGCGCTGGAGCCCCTTGAGATCTCGAGGCTGAACCCAGTCAGCGATCGCCAGCACCTTCTTAGGATCCATACGAAACCCCTCACAGGACACAATCAACCCCAAAAAAGACAGTTCCTGTACAAAAAATGAACATTTTTCCAATTTAACGAACAATTGGTTCTCCCTGAGTCTCTGGAGAACTGTCTGTAGATGTTGCAAGTGAGATTGGCTTTCCGGGGAATACACCAAAATGTCATCCAAATAAATAATAGCCCGTTTTGTAATCAGATCAGAAAACACAATATTGATGAAATTTGGAAAATAGCGGGTGCATTAGTTAACACAAACGGCATTACCAGGTTCTCAAAGAGTCCTTCTGATGTGAGGAATGCAGTTTTCCACTCGTCCCCTTCCCGAACCCTTATCAGATTGTAGGCCCCCTGCAGATCTAACTTGGAGAACCATTGGGCCCCAGCTATCTGGATACATAAGTCTGGGATGAGGGGAAGCGGATAAGAGTTCCTAACCGTTATCTTGTTCAGTTCCCGAAAGTCGAGGCACGGCCGCAAACCACCATCTTTTTTCTTCACAAAGAAGAACCCTGCTGCCACAGGTGACACAGAAGGCCTGATATGCCCTTTGCGGAGACTCTCAGCTAAGTACTGATTCATGGCTTGGCGCTCAGGCCCAGACAAATTGAACAATCGAGCCTTAGGTAACTTGGCTCCAGGTACTAAATCAATGGCACAATCGTAGGGTCTATGTGGTGGCAGCGCCTCAGCCTCACTTTCGGGAAAAACGTCTTCGAAATCCTTCAGGTACTCCGGAATACCTTCCAGACCGACAGACGACACAGACACGGATTTAACAGTGCTAACAAGATGTCCCAGGTTACCACATTTATTATTGCATCCCCATTGAGTGATTTCCCCTGTAACCCAATCAATGGTAGGATTATGGCGTTGAAGCCAAGGCATCCCCAGTACCAGTCCTGCAGGCAAGTTATCTAGCACAAGACAACTTAGTTTTTCCACATGAGTGGAACCCACTTTTAGGGAAAAAAGTTCAGACCTGCAACAGATACCGTTTTGTGTAAGAGGAGATGAGTCAATTGCCACAAGTTTAACAGGATCGTGAAGCCTGACTGTCCTTATCTTATTAAGAGTCATAACCTTGGTATCAATCAGGTTCACAGCAGAACCACAGTCAATAAAAGCAGTAGTCTGAACAGGACCATAACCAAGTTCCAGTTCCACCTGCAGCACCATTTTTGCACATGAGGAAAATTGTGCCTGAAGGTCTGGGCAGCCTCCTCGACTACTACCCAGACCTAGTCGTTTCCCGCCATCTTGGAGGATGACGGACAGGAGGGGCAGTCCTTCTTCCAATGTCCAGATTTCCCACAATAGAAGCAGAACTGCTTTTCCCGGCGGCGTCTTCTTTCCTTTCCCTCACAGGTGACAGCGCTCACCTCCATAGCCATAGGAAGAGTCCGGGTCTCATCTCCACTGAAGAATAATGGTGTTTCCCGTTGCATAATGCCTCTAGCCCGCAGCCTGCGATCCATGCGAACTGCTTTTACCATGGCATCCTCCAGGGAGTCAGGCGGAGGATGGAGTGCCAAAGCATCCTTCAGACGTTCACACAGGCCTCTGTGGAACAGCCCTCGAAGGGCGGCATCACTCCAGGAAATCTCCGCTGCCCAACGTCTGAGTTCAGTACAGAACCATTCGGCCGAGTGCTCCCCCTGACAGACACTCATTACTTTGTCCTCAGCCAACCGCACTCTATCAGGCTCATCATAAATAAGCCCTAAGGCTTCAAAAAATGCATCCACAGACATTCTCTCAGGGGCAGAAGAGGAAAGTGAGAATGCCCAGGCTTGTGGTGACCCCCTAAGCAGGGAAATCACCACCCCCACCCTCTGTTTCTCATCCCCAGAGGAGCGGGGTCTCAAAGAAAAAAAAAGCTTACAACCCTCCTTAAATGCCCTGAAATCATCCTTGTTACCAGAAAATATATCTGGCAATTTAACCGGGGATTCAGGTGGGACTAAAATGATATCTCTTACCAAAAAAACATGGCCTACTCACCTTGATGTTAAGCGCTGCAAAACAACTGATAGCTGTTCATTGGAAAGATGTCGCTCCCCCCACATTGGAGGAGTGGCGTGACAAGATAAATCAGATTTCTCGTCTAGAGGAGCTGTCTAGCTGGGAGGTCTTTAGTCACAAATCTTATGTGTTGACTTGGGCCCCGTGGGCTAGATATCTGATGGACAACCCTCGAGGAGAGGGATCAGATACTACTTGAACCTCGCTTAGACTTGGTGGCCTTGATTTTTGGGGTGGCTGGTTCCAGGGTTACGTATAAAACTGTTCACCTGCTCTAATTTTATATTACATGCATTTATTGCTAGTGTCGATGCCGACGACTACTTTGTTTTGATGTTATTTTTATTGTTTGTTATTATATATCCCTCCTTTCCCTTCCCTTCTTCTTTTTCCTTTTTCCCGCCCACTCTCCCCTCCCCCTCTTGCTTTTTCCCCATTTATTATTTTTTACACCTTGGATGGACGCCTAAACAATCTTTAACCATATGCATTTGTAAAGGGATGATCTGTCTTATGGTGTAGTTGAAACTGGAAAATAAAGAATTTAAAAAAATAAAATGACATCTCTATTCCCCACCTGCTGGAAGCCTGCGGAAAGTACCCCCTGAACTGAGTCCTCCACCCGCTGTTCGGACTGGGCCAGAGCTTGGTGTTCCAAACAAAGCTTCTGCAGCGACTGAGTCAAGCTTCTCACCTGCTCAGATAAGGCATGCATTGGGTCCATGCTGCAGAAGTGAGGAGAGAAAAAAAAATTGCAGGCCAATTATAATGTCAGAGACACCGCACTGAACTTGCTCACTGAGCCAGTGCGCGTGTCCTGAGTAAAGCGAAAAGTACTCAAAGATACCTGTGGAGCGGGCAGCAGCCGAGTAGATGTGTACTTCACACCCGCAGGACCTGAAGCACGTGACTGCTGGGGGCGTGGCCTAAACTCCACAGAGCTAGGAGCTGCAAGACAATTCCTAGCAGAGTAACTGCGAGACAAAGTTACCCAGGGGCATAGACAGTGAGAATAGTCAGGACGTAGCCAATGAGTCACACACAGAGATAGCTGCAAGGTACCAAAAGGGGCGAGCAGAGAGTAGTCAGGTCACAGGCAATGAGTCATACACAGATAATAACGCAGTACAAAATCAACAGGCAAACTCACAACGGGAAACAGAGCCGGGTCAGAACCATATAAACAAGCTATAGCAACAAACAGGCACACGGGGGGTCAGCACACTAGGCCAAAGGCAAAAGTATAACTGGCAGGGATTGGAGCTTCCCAGGGGTTTAAGAAGCTCTCCCAGAACCAGAAAGAGGCCACAACCATTAACCCCAGGTGTGCAGGTCAAAACCTGCACCGAGCTCCAGACATTATCCCCAGGTGTGCAGCTCAAAAACCTGCACTGGGATCATGACAATATTGGTGCAGTGTTGGACAGGTGCGATATTGGTGTAGTGTAGGACAGGAGTGATATTGGCACGGTCTTGTTCCAGGTTTGATATTGGCGTGTTCTGTGGGGCACATGTGACATTGGCATGGTCTGATGCCAGGTGTAACTTTGGGATGGTGTGATGTTAGGTGTGACGTTGGCACAATCTGATGCCAGGTGTGACAATGGCATGGTCTGATGCCAGGTGTGATTGTGACATTGGCACTGTCTGAGGCCAGGTGTGACATTGGCTCGGTCTGATGCCAGGTGTGATATTGCCACGGTCTGATGCCAAGTTTGACATTGGCATGATTTGATACGAAGTGTGATATTGGCACGGTCTGGTGCCAGGTGTGACATTGGCATGGTGCGATGCCAGGTGTGACAGCAGTATGATGCCAGGTGTGATGTTGGCATGGTCTGATGCCAGTTGTTTGCACGGTCTGATGCTAGATGTGACATTGGCATGGTCTGAGGCCAGGTGTGACATTGGCACAGTCTGAGGCCAGGTGTGACATTGGACAGCCAGGTGTTTCCACGGTCGGATGAGAGGTGTGACATTGGCATGGTCTGATGCCGTGTGTGATATTGGCACGGTCTGAGGCCAGGTGTGACATTGGCACGGTCTGAGGCCAGGTGTGACATTGGCATGGTCTGAGGCCAGGTGTGACATTGGTACAATATAAGGCCAGGTGTGACATTGGCATGGTCTGAGGGCAGGTGTGACATTAGCACAGTCTGATGCCAGGTGTGACATTGGCACGGTCTGAGGCAAGGTGTGACATTGGGACAGTCTGATACCAGGTGTGACATTGGCACGGTCTGATGCCAGGTGTGACAGCAGTCTGATGCCAAGTGTGACATTGGCATGGTCTAATGCTGTGTGTGACATTGGCATGGTCTGAGGCCAGGTGTGACATTGGCATGGTTTGATGCTGTGTGTGATATTGGCACGGTCTGAGGCCAGGTGTGACATTGGCATGGTCTGAGGCCAGGTGTGACATTGGCATGGTCTGATGCTGTGTGTGATATTGGCACGGTCTGAGGCCAGGTGTGACATTGGCATGGTCTGATGCCAGGTGTGACATTGGCACAGTCTGATGCTGTGTGTGATATTGGCACGGTCTGAGGCCAGGTGTGACATTGGCATGGTCTGAGGCCAGGTGTGACATTGGCACAGTCTGATGCCAGGTGTTTGCACGGTCTGATGCCAGGTGTGACATTGGGATGGTCTGATGCCAGGTGTGACATTGGCACAGTCTGATGCCGTGTGTGATATTGGCATGGTATGAGGCCAGGTGTGACATTGGCGTGGTCTGATGCCAGGTTTGACATTGGCACAGTCTGATGCCAGGTGTTTGCACGGTCTGATGCCAGGTGTGACGTTGGGACGGTCTGATGCCAGGTGTGTCGGCACAGTCTGATGCCAGGTGTGACGACAGTCTGATGCCAGGTGTGACATTGGCACGGTCTGAGGCCAGCTGTGACGACAGTTTGATGCTAGGTGTGACGTTGGGGTGGTCTGATGTCAGGTGTGACGACAGTCTGATGCCAGGTGTGATGGCAGTCTGATGCCGTGTGTGATATTGGCACGGTCTGATGCCAGGTGTGACATTGGCACGGTCTGATGCCAGTTGTGACGGCAGTCTGATGCCAGATGTGATGTTGGCACGGTATGATGCCAGGTGTGACGGCAGTCTGATGCCTTGTGTGATATTGGCACGGTCTGAGACCAGGTGTGACGGCAGTCTGATGCCAGGTGTTTGTACGGTATGATGCCCGGTTGATATTGGCACGGTGTGATGCCAGGTGTGACGACAGTCTGATGCCAGGTGTGACATTGGCATGGTCTGAGGCCAGCTGTGACAACAGTCTGATGCTAGGTGTGACGTTGGGGTGGTCTGATGTCAGGTGTGATGACAGTCTGATGCCAGGTGTGACAGCATTCTGATGCCGTGTGTGATATTGGCACAGTCTGAGGCCAGGTGTGACGCAGTCTGATGCCAGGTGTTTGTACGGTATGATGCCCGGTTGATATTGGCACGGTGTGATGCCAGGTGTGACGACAGTCTGATGCCAGGTGTGACATTGGCACGGTCTGAGGCCAGCTGTGACAACAGTCTGATGCTAGGTGTGACGTTGGGGTGGTCTGATGTCAGGTGTGACGACAGTCTGATGCCAGGTGTGACAGCATTCTGATGCCGTGTGTGATATTGGCACAGTCTGAGGCCAGGTGTGAGGGCAGTCTGATGCCAGGTATTTGCCCGGTCTGATTCCAGTTCTGGTTTTGGTGCACTTTTCAGCACTGGATTCACTTGAACACGAAGCTTTTGATAAAATCAGATTTCCTTGTGCTTTTTCCGATACGCAGCTGCCAAACATTCGCGGAGCCTCCAGCTCAGATTTAATCAACTCCAGCTCGGCGACCATTAGAGGAGAGAAGTTCTGTCTGGAGGTGAAATGCTGAACAATGCGGGGACACGTTCTCCGCCTCGTGTCCTTTGTCTACAGTTGAATGAACAGAAATGGGTTTCCTTCACTCGGCTGCGGGGCGCATGTCCTGAAAATCCTTCATGTCATTGTGCAGGGTCATCACTTCTGCATCCAGCCGCCATTCAGGATCCGGAGAGGGTGATGGACGCAATCGTGAATAATAATCCATCACGTTCTCCGCCCAGAGCTCCGTCTCCACTCACGGAATAATGTCCCAATAAATGTAAACACACGGAACCCTAACCGGGAGGAGCGGAGCCGCGCGGCTGTGAGGGGGGATTGTAACACGGGATGTCGGGGATGTTCGGCCGGCGCAGGTACAAAGGTCGATCAGCTCTGCGAGGAGGCACTCAATGCTCCGGGCGTCACCGCCGCACTTACAAAGCGCAAACTCCCTGACACTTAGATTATTCTACGCCGAGTTCATTGGCGCCAGAAGATACGGTGTGAAAACCTCGTCAGAGGAACCAGATCTATCAGTCATCAATCAGGAGTCACATCCAATGTCCTCCCAAGATGGAAGTGGGATCTCCCATCAGTCCCATGCAAGCTGCATACAGTCATGGTCATGCCCACCGATGCAGCACAGATCTCCCCTACTCTCTCCTACCTGTGGAGCCGCAGCTGGCAGAGACCTAGCGGGGAGCGAGTGCAGAGGTCTGTCCTGCGCACCACCTCTGCACTGCTGGGGTGAGAGGTAACCATGTGCGACGTACATGTGTGAACTAAATGGTAAAACACCAGGTACAACTGACACTGAAAAGACTTGTGTGCATAGACGCTGATCTCCGCTCTAGTGCCCAGCGTCAGGCAGCTGTGGCCAAGGCTAATAAAATCACAGGATGCATTAAAAGAGGCCGCGGTGCTCCTGACAAGAACATAGTATTCCTCTATTCAAGTCACTAGTGCGGCCACACTTACATACGGTGCAGAATATTGGGCTGCAGTGTATAAGAAGCACACATGCTGCTTAGCATAAATGAGTACACCCCCTTTGAAAAGTAAGCTTTTTAATCAATATCTTATGGAGCACAAGAACAATTTCTGTAATTTTGATGATTCTGAGTTTCATTATTTCCCCCATAACACAACAGTGAGGTTATAATATACAGGAGCTTCTCACAAAATGAGAATATCCTCAAAAAGTGAATTTATTTCAGTTCTTCAATACAAACAGTGATTCTCCTCTATTCTCTAGAGTCATTACACCCAGAGTGATCTATGTCACGGGTTTATTTCTGGTATTGTTGATGATTATGGCTTACAGCCAATGAAAACCCAAAAGTCATTATCTCAGGAAATTAGAATACTTCATAACACCAGCCTGAAAAATGATTGTAAAATCTGAAATGTCGTCCTACTGAAATGTATGATCAGTAAATGCCCTCAGTACTTGGTCGGGCTCCTTCTGCATCAATTCCTGCATCAATGTGGCGTGGCATGGAGGCGATCCGCCTGTGGCACTGCTGAGGGGTTATGGAAGCCCAGGTTGCTTTGATAGCAGCCTTCAGCTCGTCTGCATTGTTGGGTCTGGTGTCTCATCTTCCTCTTGACAACACTCCATAGATTCTCTATGGGGTTAAGGTCAGGCGAGTTTGCTGCCAATCAAGCCCAGTGATACTGTTGTGTGTACACCAGGTATTGGTACTGTTGGCAGTGTGGACAGGGGTCAAGTCCTGCTGGAGAATGACATTTCCATCTCCATAAAGCTTGTCGGCAGAGGGAAGCATGAAGAGCTCTAAAATGTCCTGGTAGACGGCTGCGCTGACTTTGGTCTTGATAAAACACAGTAGACCTACACCAGCAAATTAAGAATATACAGTATAACACACCACCAACGTTTCCAAGATTCAAAATAAGGAAATAAAGATTCAGAATTGGTTTCTCTGGGTCTGTAGACGTCTGAACTATGAAAATATAAAAGTAACGAATCCATAAAGCCACAAAAAATTACATAGCAATGAAACCCCGGCGTCGCAGTTTTTCAGTTCTCTCACTTCTCCAAATGCAGTAAAAACTGATCCAAGTTCTGTATTTACCATAAAATGATACAAAAAATGTCAGTGAACGGCTCCAACAACAGGGAGATCCGGCTCTCACAAAATGGGGATAACATTTTTTTTTATTGATTTCTGAATTTTTTTAACCACTAAAATAGTAGAAGAAAACTACAGGAGTTTGATATCGCGGCAGACGCTGTAACTGGGGAACCGTGATGCCAGATCCTTATTACCGCACAGTAAATGCCATAAAAACAAAAGACAACAGCAGAATTCCATTTTTTCCACCATTCTATGCCTCTTGGAATTTTCTGTTTCCTTTTCTTCAGGGCATTTTCTGGTAAAATGAATGATGTCAATCACAACTCATCCCGCAGACACCAAGTCCTCGTACGGCTCTGTGGACGGAAAATGAAAAGATGATGCTTCTCTCAACATGGGGATGAAATATCAAAAATTAAAAAATTCACTGTGTCCTTAAGGAGTTAAACCCCGTGGGTCATTCTGTGGTTGTGCGGGTCCGTGCTGCTCTCGTGATTACAGTGATACATGGAAACAGCATGGTGACTCAGAGGTTAGCACACAGTAGCTCAGTGGTTAGCAGTAGCCTACAGAAGCTCAGTGGTTAGCACGCGGTGGCTCAGTGGTTAGCAGTAGCACATGGTGGCTCAGTGGTTTGCATACAGTGGCTCAGTTAGTAGCAGTAACATACGGAGGCTCAGTGGTTAGCAGTAGCACACAGTGGCTCAGAGGTTAGCACACAGTGGCTCAGTGGTTAGCAGTAGCCTACATAGGCTCAGTGGTTAGCACGCGGTGGCTCAGTGGCTAGCACACGGTGGCTCAGTGGTTAGCAGTAGCACACAGTGGCTCAGTGGTTAGCATGCGGTGGCTCAGTGGCTAGCACACGGTGGCTCAGTGGTTAGCAGTAGCACATGGTGGCTCAGTGGTTAGCATACAGTGGCTCAGTTAGTAGCAGTAACATACGGAGGTGTGGTTAGCACATAGTGGCTCAGTGGTTAGCAGTAGCACACAGTGGCTCAGAGGATAGCACACAGTGGCTCAGTGGCTAGCAGTAGCATACGGAGGCCCAGAGGTTAGCACATGATGGCTCAGTGGTTAGCACACTGTGGCTCAGTGGTTAACAGTAGCACACGGTGGTTCAGAGGTTAGCACATAGTGGCTCAGTGGATATTAGTAGCACACAGTGGTTCAGTGGTTAGCACACGGTGGCTCAGTGGTTAGCACACAGTGGTTCAGAGGTTAGCACATGGTGGCTCAGTGGTTAGCATACAGTGGCTCAGTTAGTAGCAGTAATATATATAGGCTCAGTGGTCAGCACATGGTGGCTCAGTGGTTAGCAGTAGCACACAGTAGCTCAGAAGTTAGCACACAGTGGATCAGTGGGTTAGCAGTAGCATATGGAGGCCCAGAGGTTAGCACATGATGGCTCAGTGGTTAGCATACTGTGGCTCAGTGGTTAGCAGTAGCACACGGTGGTTCAGAGGTTAGCACACAGTGGCTCAGTGTATATTAGTAGCACACAGTGGCTCAGTGGATATTAGTAGCACACAGTGGCTCAGTGGTTAGCACACGGTGGCTCAGTGGTTAGCAGTAGCACACGGTGGTTCAGAGGTTAGCACACAGTGGCTCAGTGTATATTAGTAGCACACAGTGGCTCAGTGGATATTAGTAGCACACAGTGGCTCAGTGGTTAGCACACGGTGGCTCAGTGGTTAGCACACGGTAGTTCAGAGGTAAGCACATGGGTGGCTCAGTGTTAGCACATGATGGCTCAGTGATTAGTGCTGTTCCTTTGCAGTGCTGGTGTCCTGGGTTCACATCCCACCAAGGGCGATATTTGCAGGAGAAGAGTTTGTATGCTCTCCCCATGTTTGCCTGGGTTTCCTCCAACTCTCCAAAGACTGATTGGGAATGGGGGTTGCGATCTCCAATGGGGACAGTTGTGATAATGTCTGTACTGCAGATTATGATGGCGCTATATAAGCATATATATATATATAGACATTTCTGGATTTCATGTCTCAGCCTCCTCAGGACCAGGGACTGGGATCAGGTCGGTGACCCCCTTCTCTATTCCTGCTGACTCCGGGGTCCTCCGGCCTCTCAGACATCTTCTAATTACCTCTCTGCATCACTTTAATATTTTGCTGGAGGCTTCGGTAGAAGATTCTCTGCAGCGACACAATGAGAAAGTTTCTCCTTCTGTGAATTTTGCTGTGAAAGGGAAAGTCTCCTAATCAGACAGGAGGAAAGTTTCCTGATTGTGAGTGTCAGCGCCAGATGACAAGTGACAGCGCCAAGCGCCTTTCTTCCCAGCGTCTGTCTCCTTCCCACCTGTGCGCCTCTCTGCCAGGCCGATCCACCAGATACATCGCATCAGCAATTTCTGCCGCCTTTGATGAGCGCTGACGGCGGATCGCACTGTATTCTTATCCCACGTAGAGTTTACCGACATGACAAATGCCCAAAGACTGTAGAGTGGAAATATGGAGGAGGAAGAGATTACCGATCGCCTAAAGCCACTGGGTCAGAGAAGCTAAAACTGATGCAATGCAATATAACAGAGTCAATATCTCTGCTTGCTGTCAGTGAATGGGAACAGTCTTGATTATATTATTATTAATATTTATTTCTATAGCTCCAATGATTCCATGGTGCTGTACATGAGACGGGGTTACATACAGATTACAGATACAGTGTCCAATTTTGGGCACCACATTTTAAAAAAGACATCAACAAACTGGAGCAAGTTCAGAAAAGAGCGACCAGAATGGTGACCGGTCTGCAAACCCTGTCTTATGAGGAAAGGTTGCAGGATTTGGGAATGTTTAGTTTGCAAAAGAGAAGACTGAGAGGAGACTTAATAGCTGTCTACAAATATCTAAAGGGCTGTCACATTGTAGAAGGATCAACTTTATTCTCATTTGCACAAGGAAAGACTAGAAGCAATGGGATGAAGCTGAATGGGAGGAGACACAGATTAGATATTAGAAAAAACTTTTTGACAGTTAGAGTGATCAATGAGTGGAACAGGCTGCCACGAGAAGTGGTGAGTTCTCCTTCAATGGAAGTCTTCAAACAGAGGCTGGACAGACATCTAACTGGGATGATTTAGCGAATCCTGCTTTGAGCAGGGGGTTGGACCAGATGGCCCAGGAGGTCCCTTCCAACTCTACGATTCTATGATTCTATGATATCACTTACAGTAAACAAACTAACAATCACAGACTGATACAGAGGGGAGAGAGGACCCTGCCCTTGCGCGCTGACATGCTACAGGATGGTGGGGAAGGAGACAGTAGGTCGGGGGGTTGAAGCAGCTCCAGTGATGGTGAGGAGGCAGCGGGGATCATTGCAGGCTGTAGGCTTTCCTGAAGAGATGGGTTTTCAGGTTCCATCTGAAGTATCTGAGTGTGGTTGATAGTCGGACGTGTTG
Organism: Dendrobates tinctorius; assembly: GCF_039654945.1. Taxonomy (NCBI): domain Eukaryota; kingdom Metazoa; phylum Chordata; class Amphibia; order Anura; family Dendrobatidae; genus Dendrobates; species Dendrobates tinctorius. The sequence continues at coordinate 4,860,780 of NW_027361899.1, read as the reverse complement.
GGGCAAAGAATTCCAGAGGATGGGGGATATTCGGGAGAAGTCTTGGAAGCGGTAGGGTGTGGAGCGAATAAGTGTGGAGGAGAGAAGGAGGTCTTGGGAGGACCGGAGATTACGTGAGGGAAGGTATCGGGAGATTAGTTCAGAGATATATGGCGGAGACAGGTAGTAGATGGCCTTGTAGGTCAGTATTGGTAATTTGAATTGGATACGCTGAGGGAATGGGAGACAGTGAAGAGATTTGCAGAGGGGAGAAGCGGAGGAGTAGCGAGGAGAGAGATGAATTAGTGGGGCAGCAGAGTTAAGGATGGTCTGGAGAGGTGCGAGGCTGTTAGCAGGGAGGCCACAGAAAAGGATGTTGTAGTGGTCGAGGCGGGAGATGATGAGGGCATGCACAAGCATGTTAGTAGAATGAGGGTTGAGGAAGGGACGGATTCTGGAAATATTTTTGACATGGAGGCGACAGGAGGTGGAGAGAGCTTGGATGTGCGGTTTGAAGGGCAGGGCAGAGTCAAGGGTTACTCCGAGGCAGCGGACCTCTGGTACGGGGGGAAAGCGTGATGTCCAGAGATTATAACCAGAAAATGAAAAGTTGAACAGAGATAATGGCTTTCACAGCAGAATGATTGCTACAATGGCAATTTTTTTTTAGAAATACTCACTAAGTGAAACTGTCTACTGTAGATCAAGAGCTCTAAAGAAAATTTATCACACAAGACTCCACATTTAAAGCACTTTATTTTAAAGTACTGCCTGAACCACTAGTGGGAGCTCCCTGTATACAGAGATACATGACAAGATTCTGTCTGCAGCCACCACTAGAGGGAGCTCACTGTATACAGAGATACATGATAAGATCTTGTGTGTAGCCACCACTAGGGGGAGCTCCCTGTATACAGAGATACATGATAAGACCCTGCCTGCATCCACCACTAGGGGGAGCTCCCTGCATACAGAGATACATGATAAGATCCTGTCTGCAGCCACCACTAGAGGGAGCTCACTGTATACAGAGATACATGACAAGATCCTGCCTGCAGCCACCACTAGGGGGAGCTCCCTGCATACAGAGATACATGATAAGATCCTGCCTGCAGCCACCACTAGGGGGAGCTCCCTGCATACAGAGATACATGATAAGATCCTGCCTGCAGCCACCACTAGGGGGAGCTCCCTGTATACAGAGATACATGATAAGATCCTGCCTGCAGCCACCACTAGGGGGAGCTCCCTGTATACAGAGATACATGATAAGATCCTGTCTACAGTCACCAATAGGGGGAGCTCCCTCTATACAGAGATACATGATAAGATCCTGTCTGCAGCCACCACTAGGGGGAGCTCCCTGTATACAGAGATACATAAGATCCTGTCTGCAGCCAGCACTAGGGGGAGCTCCCTGTATACAGAGATACATGATAAGATTCTGTCTGCAGCCACCACTAGGGGGAGCTCCCTGTATACAGAGATACATGATAAGATCCTGTCTGCAGCCACCACTAGGGGGAGCTCCGTCTATACAAAGATAAATGATAAGATTCAGTCTGCAGTCACCACTAGGGGGAGCTCCTTGTATACAGATAGATGATAAGATACTGTCTACAGCCACCACTAGGGGGAGCTCCCTGTATACAGAGATACATGATAAGCTTCTTTCTGCAGCCACCACTAGGGGGAGCTCCCTGTATACAGAGATACATGATAAGCTTCTGTCTGTAGTCACCACTAGGGGAAGCTTCCTGTATACAGAGGTACATGATAAGATCCTGCCTGCAACCACCACTAGGAGGATCTCCCTGTATACAGAGATCCATGATAAGATCCTGTGTGCAGCCACCACTAGGGGGGGCTCTCTGTATACAGAGATACATGATAAGATCCTGTCTGCAGCCACCACTAGGGGGAGCTCCCTGTATACAGAGATACATGATAAGATTCTGTCTGCAGCCACCACTAGGGGGAGCTCCCTGTATACAGAGATCCATGATAAGATCCTGTCTGCAGCCACCACTAGGGGGAGCTCCCTGTATACAGAGGTACATGATAAGATCCTGTCTGCAACCACCACTAGGGGGAGCTCCCTATATACAGAGATCCATGATAAGATTCTGTCTGCAGCCACCACTAGGGGGAGCTCCCTGTATACAGAGATCCATGATAAGATCCTGTCTGCAGCCACCACTAGGGGGAGCTCACAGTATACAGAGATCCATGATAAGATCCTGTCTGCAGCCACCACTAGGGGGAGCTCCCTGTATACAGAGGTACATGATAAGATCCTGTCTGCAACCACCACTAGGGGGAGCTCCCTATATACAGAGATCCATGATAAGATTCTGTCTGCAGCCACCACTAGGGGGAGCTCCCTGTATACAGAGATACATGATAAGATCCTGTCTGCAGCCACCACTAGGGGGAGCTCCCTGTATACAGAGATGCATGATAAGATTCTGTCTGCAGCCACCACTAGGGAGTGCTCTTTGCATATATAGCAACATGAAATCCAGACACAACATTGCCAACTTGATTTTTTACTTTCACGCATCAAAAATTCACAGTCAGTACTTTTTTCAATCAAATTCTAAAACAATAAATACTTTTACTTCTATAAGTGATAAACTTCTACAGTCCATGATATTGATATGAAGACTTTAGCTGTAGTTACAGTGAATTTTAAAGTGCTGATAATTTCAGTCTTGATACTGTGGAACTTTCTGCAGCTTCCAAATAATCACGAACTCATTAATCATTTTTATGGACAGTCCTGTAATTTCAGGACGTTTTCAGTCCTGTCCATTCAGCAATGCTATGGGAATTTTCCACAGTGTCTGGATTCTTGATACATTGTAACCTTGTGGTACTGCTGTGTTTAACTCACAGAGGATTGTGTAGACCAGACCAGGACCAAGACAGCTGAGGGGCTGAAAACTGTGGCCTCCAGGCTGCACCTTGCCCTCCTCAGCTTGTCCGCCATCACCACTGTCACCACTATCCGCGTCCTCGGGGTGCAGGCAGCGGTGAATGCATTGGTGGAGGACGGGTCGCCGGCACTTTCTTTCACCAGTGTGTGAGACATCTGATCACTGCACAGAGTCAGTGCATCACAGAGAACAGAGGCAGAGCGCAGGGGGAACGAGGGGAGTATGTGGTGTGTTTTTCATGTGTGTGGGATGTTTGGCTGGGGAGGCTATGGGAAACTCATGCTGGATATGGGGAGGCTATGGGAAACTCATGCTGGATATGGGGAGGCTATGGGAAACTCATGCTGGATATGGGGAGGCTATGGGAAACTCATGCTGGATATGGGGAGGCTATGGGGTCTCATGTTGACATGAGGAGGCTGCATGGAGTCTCATGTTGGATATGGGGAGGCTGCATGGGGTGTCAAGTTGTACATGGGGAGGCTATGGGGTCTTAGGCTGGTTTCACATTAGCGCTTTTTAAGCGCACGCACGGCCGGGGGTAGCTCCGCCCCCGAGCCGGCTCTCTGCCCGGCGTGCCCGCCCCTTGCTTGTAGCGCCGCCTCCTAGCGCACAGCAGCGCCTGCAATCGGCGCACCCTATCTTTAGCATAGGGTGCGCAGATCGTGCGCTAGTTGCGCTTTGACCTGCGCTGCGCACTTTTGACGGTGCGCCGAGCACGCCGAAATCAGAAAAGTTTGATTTTGGCGCGCACGGCGCACCGTCAAAAGTGCGCAGCGCAGGTCAAAGCGCAACTAGCGCACGGCCTGCGCACGATCTGCGCACCCTATGCTAAAGATAGGGTGCACCGATTGCAGGCGCCGCTGTGCGCTAGGAGGCGGCGCTACAAGCAAGGGGCGGGCACGCCGGGCAGAGAGCCGGCTCGGGGGCAGAGCTACCCCCGGCCGTGCGTGCGCTTAAAAAGCGCTAATGTGAAACCAGCCTTACTCTTGACATGGGGAGGTGTAACGAATGGAAGCGGAGGCAGAGATGGTGAAGTTCACATTCGTTTTTATTTTTTAAGTGGAACCTCGGGACCACGGTCCGGAGGGGACGTGACTAGTGAGCCCCGGGCACCCGTAGTAAAGCCCCTCAGGCAGGGCCAGAATGGAATACCCGGAGGACACAGGTGCTACCTCCAGTTAGACCCCGAACACGTGGCAGCTGTCCCAGCGGGACCAAAAGGGATAACAAAGGTTACAGCAGAGTCCGTAATGCGCTGGGTCCTGGATCCAGATAGTTGGTAAGGAGTCGGTTCCAGTGACCTTCACACAGTCCTTGGACTCTGATGGCTGTAGGCGGAACGGGACGGCTTAGGCCCAGACGGTTGCTGATATAACCAGGTAACACAGGATACTGATATGCTGTGGAAACAGAGAGCATTAGACAATGCACAGAGACTGCAGATGCAGCGCAGACAGGTTAGCACGAGAACCGGATGTAGCAATGATAGATACTCATTGCTCCGGCGCTCTCCCTATGGAGGAGGGGCCAGAAATAGCAGCCAGTGCGCTGTCATTGGTTGATTGCATTTTTTGAATACTGCACACCACCCCTTTAAGAAGGCAAGCGAGCGGGCGGACGTGCCCTAATCGTCTTAGCTACAGGTCTCCTCACAGGACGCCAGGAGGAGGAGGCAGGAGGGAGGACAGAACGCTGAGCAGCAGCATGAGAGGCTCGAGGTGAGTGCCCAGAACGGAGAGCAGCGGCAGGCCTGGACGCAGCGCCAGGACGGGGGCCAGGTGTAACAGCGGCAGACCTGCGTGCAGCGCCAGGACGGGGACCGGGTGTTACAGGAGGCTATGGGGTGTCATGTTGTACATGGGGAGGCTATAGGGGTCTCATTCTGGACATGGGGAGGCTGTATAGGGTCTCATGTTGGACATGAGGAGGCTGTATAGGGTCTCATTCTGGACATGGGGAGGCTGTATAGGGTCTCATTCTGGACATGGGGAGGCTGTATGGGGTCTCATTCTGGACATGGGGAGGCTGTATAGGGTCTCATTCTGGACATGGGGAGGCTGTATAGGGTCTCATTCTGGACATGGGGAGGCTGTATGGGGTCTCATGTTGGACATGGGGAGGCTGTATAGGGTCTCATTCTGGACATGGGGAGGCTGTATAGGGTCTCATTCTGGACATGGGGAGGCTGTATGGGGTCTCATTCTGGACATGGGGAGGCTGTATAGGGTCTCATTCTGGACATGGGGAGGCTGTATGGGGTCTCATTCTGGACATGGGGAGGCTGTATGGGGTCTCATTCTGGACATGGGGAGGCTGTATAGGGTCTCATTCTGGACATGGGGAGGCTGTATAGGGTCTCATTCTGGTCATGGGGAGGCTGTATAGGGTCTCATTCTGGACATGGGGAGGCTGTATAGGGTCTCATTCTGGACATGGGGAGGCTGTATAGGGTCTCATTCTGGTCATTGGGAGGCTGTATGGGGTCTCATTCTGGACATGGGGAGGCTGTATGGGGTCTCATTCTGGACATGGGGAGGCTGTATGGGGTCTCATTCTGGACATGGGGAGGCTGTATGGGGTCTCATTCTGGACATGGGGAGGCTGTATGGGGTCTCATTCTGGACATGGGGAGGCTGTATGGGGTCTCATTCTGGACATGGGGAGGCTGTATAGGGTCTCATTCTGGACATGGGGAGGCTGTATGGGGTCTCATTCTGGACATGGGGAGGCTGTATGGGGTCTCATTCTGGACATGGGGAGGCTGTATGGGGTCTCATTCTGGACATGGGGAGGCTGTATGGGGTCTCATGTTGGACATGGGGAGGCTGTATGGGGTCTCATTCTGGACATGGGGAGGCTGTATAGGGTCTCATTCTGGACATGGGGAGGCTGTATGGGGTCTCATTCTGGACATGGGGAGGCTGTATAGGGTCTCATTCTGGACATGGGGAGGCTGTATGGGGTCTCATTCTGGACATGGGGAGGCTGTATGGGGTCTCATTCTGGACATGGGGAGGCTGTATGGGGTCTCATTCTGGACATGGGGAGGCTGTATAGGGTCTCATTCTGGACATGGGGAGGCTGTATAGGGTCTCATTCTGGACATGGGGAGGCTGTATGGGGTCTCATTCTGGACATGGGGAGGCTGTATAGGGTCTCATTCTGGACATGGGGAGGCTGTATAGGGTCTCATTCTGGACATGGGGAGGCTGTATAGGGTCTCATTCTGGACATGGGGAGGCTGTATAGGGTCTCATTCTGGTCATTGGGAGGCTGTATAGGGTCTCATTCTGGACATGGGGAGGCTGTATAGGGTCTCATTCTGGACATGGGGAGGCTGTATGGGGTCTCATTCTGGTCATGGGGAGGCTGTATAGGGTCTCATTCTGGACATGGGGAGGCTGTATAGGGTCTCATTCTGGACATGGGGAGGCTGTATGGGGTCTCATTCTGGACATGGGGAGGCTGTATGGGGTCTCATTCTGGACATGGGGAGGCTGTATAGGGTCTCATTCTGGACATGGGGAGGCTGTATAGGGTCTCATTCTGGACATGGGGAGGCTGTATAGGGTCTCATTCTGGACATGGGGAGGCTGTATAGGGTCTCATTCTGGTCATTGGGAGGCTGTATGGGGTCTCATTCTGGACATGGGGAGGCTGTATAGGGTCTCATTCTGGACATGGGGAGGCTGTATAGGGTCTCATTCTGGACATGGGGAGGCTGTATAGGGTCTCATTCTGGTCATTGGGAGGCTGTATGGGGTCTCATGTTGGACATGAGGAGGCTATATAGGGTCTCATTCTGGACATGGGGAGGCTGTATAGGGTCTTATTCTGGACATGGGGAGGCTGTATAGGGTCTCATTCTGGACATGGGGAGGCTGTATAGGGTCTCATTCTGGTCATTGGGAGGCTGTATGGGGTCTCATGTTGGACATGAGGAGGCTATGTGGGGACTTTAACGTTATATAGGGGGTTGTGTGTTATGGTATACAGAAAGGGCTGTGTGCAGGCTCAAATGGTATATAGGAAGAGGTCAGCATACTTAATTCTGCTCAATATTAAATTTTACACTTAATATTAACAGAGATAATTATAATTAATGTTGATGTTAATATTGAGCAGATTTTATTTCAACCTATCGGTTTGGCCTCCACAACAGTCACGGTCTCTCATGTGGCCCCTTGGGAAAATTAATTGCCCACCTCTGGTCTAGACTAACCTGTAAAGAACCCTCAGGTGTGTCTCTACAAGTTTATTTTTTTGCGCTTTGGAAATACACTTTCCATCCACTGGCAACAAACAGAGATTTTGTGAAACTAAGGCTACTTTCACACTAGCGTTTTCTGGCGGACGTCACAATGCGTCGGTGCGACGTATCGACGGATGCGTCAAAAATAGTGAAAAACTGATGCAACGCATACAGTATTTCGACGGATCCGTCGCAAATCCGCTAGACGGTTCCGTCGAAATACTGTATGCGTTGCATCCGTTGTGTCCGTTTTTACCATCCGTTTCATCCGTTTTTATGACGGATCCGTTTTCCATGCCTAAAAATGGGAGTCTCCCAAATGTGATTGGCTACTGGAAAATAGGGAAAACTATATATTGACTGTTTTTACACCCCATCTTTGACAGGGTTTAGAGAAAGTGGCAGAGATGGAAGGAGTGCTTGTGAGGATTGTGAACGTGGTTACTGATGTGATTTTTGAGACCAATCGGCGGGATATTATTGTTCGGGAGAAGGAGGTAGCAGCAAGACGGAGGATTCTTCTGCAGCGAAGTCGCCGGCGACGACTATGGATGCATCCTATAAATGAACTGCGGATGACCCGGGGCGTCCTTTCAACTCTCTACATGGAGTTGTGGCAGACCCCGGACAAATTTTTTAATTATGTTCGGATGAGGCAGGAGCACTTTGATTTGTTGCTGGAACAAGTTGGGGATGTCATCCGAAGGCAGGACACACGCATGAGGTTTTCCATCGCACCGGCGGAGCGGCTGATGGTGACACTGCGCTAAGCCTTATTTTTTTTTTTTATTGCTCATATTTAATGTCATGTAAACATGTTTTAACCTATAGAAAACCACATCAGCAGTGAACAATTGCGTTGCATTTTCTGCAGCATGTTAATATTTTTATTGTTTGTGGCCATTCCAGTGTTTTGCACATGCTCCATAATAGGAAGGCACAGATGTAAAAATGCTGTTTTTAATGTGGGTCCCAACAGAACAAAAATTTCCGCAGTGCCATTTATTGAAACTTTAAAAAAAAAAAAAAAAAATGTAATATTTGTGTAAATTGCTTAAAAATGTTATGTTGGTCTTTGCAATTTTTACTAACATTTTTCTTTGTTTTTCACAGCTTCCTGGCTACAGGAGAATCCCTAACTTCACTACATTACCAGTTCCGCCTTGGAATATCTACAATTTCCGTAATTGTGAAAGAGACCTGTCTGGCTATATGGGATACCTTGCATCAGGAGTACATTCCACAACCGACAAAGGACATCTGGCTGACAAGTGCAGAACTTTTTTGAGAAACTGTGCAATTTCCCAAATTGCTTGGGTGCCGTAGATGGCAAACACATCCGTATTGCAAAACCGGCAGGATCTGGCTCAGAGTACTTTAACTACAAGAAGTACTTTTCTATAGTACTCATGGCCACAGCAGATGCCAACTGTAAATTCCTGGCTGTGGACATTGGAGCCTATGGCCGGTCCAACGACTCGCAAGTCTTCAAAACTTCTCCAATGGGCTGTTTGTATGGAGATACGTATGATTTTCCACCAACCAGACCACTCCCGGGAACAACTGGACCATCTATGCCATATGTCTGTGTTGGTGATGAGGCCTTCCAGATGTCGCCACACTTACTAAAACCGTATGCAAGCAGAGACTTGACCAGAACCAAAAGTCTTCAATTACCGCTTAACTCGAGCCAGACGAGCGTGCTTTTGGAATTTTAACCGCAAAGTGGCGAGTTCTGCTAACTGCCATAAGACTGCACACACAAACAGTGGATGAGGTTGTCAAGGCCTGTGTGGTGCTGCATAACTATGTACTTTCCAAGGAGCCTGTTTCCATGGATGATGAAGGCTCAGAAACAACCTTGTGGGATTGTTCGCTCCGCAGGTTCTGTTTCCAGAATGAGGGACCACTTTGCAGAGTATTTTGTGTCCCCTGTAGGCAGGGTTCCTTGGCAAGACAACATAGTGTGAGATCTTTATTTCATGTCTCAGTGATTTATGTTTCTGTACAAAGTGTTTTTATTGACACCAAGTTTTATTAATTATTTTCCAAAAGTTTGATACTTTTGCTAATAAACCAAATTTGTTATACCTTTTAACGTGTGGTGTGTAATTTTTGTTACCATACCAGCTTACCTAAATGAAGGCACTGAAACAAATAGTAGAGTTTAAACCAAAATAAATTTTATTTACATCTTTTTTGAAATTTTTATTCAAATTCTTGTCATTTTTTCCAATAAAACTTTTAGTGTTACAACTTTTTTTATGTTTTTAAATTTTTTTGAAAAATATTTTTAATATAACAATCTTTTTTAAACAATGAAAACAACTTTCATAGGTCAGTAAAGTGTGGGGTGAAGATACTAGCGGAGGGGCTGGCAGGTTGGACCACGCCGATAGGTGGGGAAAGCCTACTCGGTTGGGGTATAGTGGAAGGGGGGAAAAAACAGGAGGCTGAGCAGGGGGTGGTGGTGTTGGGGTAGGTGGAATACTAAATGGGGAATGAAAGCTGGACAAGGAAGAAAACATTGGGGAAGACACTGGGATTTGGGGCCGGGATGGGAATTGGGACTGTGTTTGGTATAGGGCCTGGGGTGGGAAAGTTGTAGTGGCTGTGTGGGGATGTGTGGGTGTTGGAGGGGCTTCGGACATGACCTGCACTAGAGCAACATGGCTGGCTTGCATTACCCGCATCTGCTGGTTAAGAGTTAGCTTTTCCATGCTCCTGAGCATGGATTGAAAAAAAAAAGGTTGTTTGGAGATTGACTTGCATCTGAATGCAGCCTATCCAAGCGACTGCTGTGTTCACTGATGCGTGTTTGCAACATGTTGAACCCAGCAGTCACTTGCTCTTCCAAAATTTTGAAAGAGCTTTGGAAGGATGCATTCAGATGCAAGAACTCAGGAGCATAGCTCCTTTCCGGACCACTCTGTCGCTGCCGCACCGAACCTAATGGTGGTCTTGAGGTGGCAGGATCAGAGGGGTGTGGTAAAGGGAATGCTAAGTCTTGACCATCAGCTTCAAGTAAAGAAGGCTGCAATGATGCTCCAGTGCTGGCAGAAGTGGATGAAGCAGACGTACCGAAAGGGTCAGGCGAGGGGTCAGGGGGGTGGGGTCTACCGACGTGGCCCTCGGTGGCGGACTCCTGAGAGATCGCTCCAGAGGGGTCCAAGGTAGATGCAGGCGCCCGATGGCTACAGACGGTGCTGTGAAATAGGAAAAACAAAAATTAATAGATTGATAGGAAAAAGCCCTGACTGAAACCAAAAACGTTAGGTAGACATGGTGATTTATTCAATGGGCTGTTGAATACTTACGCTCTACTCGGCATTGTTTCCCTGAGGAAGGACAGGGCATGGCTGTATTTATACCGAGTCCTTCTCCATCCTGCTGAGCCACTCGGGGCCTGCATCTCCTGGTTAAACTCCCTCTTGAAGCGATCCCTGAGTGACCGCTACCGCTTCCTAAGGCCTCTTTCACACATCAGGTTTTCGCCGTCAGGCGCGATCCGGCGCTTTTGACAAAAACCGGATCCGGCGAAATGCAATGCCGGATCCGGTTTCCCCCCCATTGACTTGCATTAGAGCCGGATCGAGCCGGATGGCCATGCGTTTCATCCGATTTTCGCCGGATCCGGCAATGTGACGCGATCCGGTGTCTGGAAAAAACGGTGACTGTAGCGTACAATGAAAGCCTATGAGCGCCGCAATGCGCCTGATCCGGCGACAGCCGGATCCGGTGGCCGGATCGGTTTTTTTTGGTCTGAGCATGCTCAGTAGCTCTGCCCACAAGACATATATAAAAGCAAGACAGTGGGACCCACAGCCACACCCAACATGCCACCCAAGACAGCAACCAGGCGCAGGAGAAGGCAGCAGACATCTGCAGCACCATCAGTACTACCCCACATGGAGCAGCATGCTGAACAACGGGAGGGGAGTCCAGCAGCAGATGAGAGACAATTATCAAATCCCCCATTCCTCCAAACTAGGGCCATGGAATATCAAGATATTCATTGGCCCTTTGTTTCTCTTTATTCAACAGCCGCCCAAGAGATGCAGCAGCAGCAGCAGCAGCAATGGCAGCAGCAGGAACACCACCCACAGCCATGGAGTCTGGCCAGCAGGAAGACAGCACATCTTCTTCTGGGAGCCCTCCCTCGCATCGTCAGCGTTTGACGGTAAGTTTTTATTTCCAAAATCCATCTTCTCTGTAATATATGTGTATTCATTGCCTTTTATTTCAAAACAGGAATCACAAGATGAAGAGGAGCTCCCAGGAGAAGAAGGAAGGGGTGGACAGACACTTGGAGTGGGCTCACAATTGGTAAGATTTTTGCATGAAACGCAGAAACACAACATCACACTACACACAACACATAGAAAACAATGTTCTGCAGACCACACACAGCAAACAAATGCCTACATCCAAAGACATAACATTTTTTGTTTTCTTCTCTAGTCTTCCCAATCTGGTGCTCGGCCAAGAGGTCCTCGCAGTGCCTCCCAGGGTCGTCGGCGACAGCAACGCGGCGGTCACCAGCGTGTAAGTATAAATATTTTTGCTTTTTTGCACTTTTTATTTCATTTCTTTTGTGGAGGCTAATTATGTTATTTTTCTCTTTTTCTTTAACAGCCTTCACAGCGTGCTCCCGACTCTGACGGTGAGGATGGAGGACTCGATGTGGACCACCTCATCGATCTCGTCAGAGAAAGGGAGCCGCTCTGGAATATGGCTGACCGCCGCCACGCTGACCTTATCGTTACCCGACGACTCTGGGAGGAAATCTGTTCGCTCCTTGTGGGCCGCTGGGAGGACCTCGATGCTCGGGCCCAGATTAAAGAGCGTAAGTATATACAGTACCGGTTGCTTGATGTAAACCAGTGTTTCCCGAACTCCAGTCCTCGTGGTCCCCACGGATCATGTGTTCAGGATTTCTATTTACTTTGGAAATCCTGAAAACATGACCCCTGGGGACCATGAGGACTGGAGTTTGTGAAACACTGATGTTGTATACTAACCACTTTGTCCTTTCTCGTTTCAGGGGAGAGAATTGTGAATCGGTGGCGGTCTGTGAGGGATCGTTTCAAGAAGGAGTTCAATAAAGAGATGCGGGCCCCGAGTGGATCTGGAGGACGCAGGAGCAAGTACAAGTACGCACGAGCCCTGTCGTTCCTCCGGGAGACAATGCTCACCAGAAGGTAAATATTACACACCACATGTGAAAAAAAATGTTAGATGTAAATTTTTTTTTCAGCCAGGGCCATACCATGTCACTATTTTAATTGTTTTTTTTTCTCTTTATTACACAGCACGGTGAGCAGCACTCGGGAGCCTGCACGATTGGACCCTTCCGAGGCGATCCCTGAGGAGACCGGCACCGAGGGACACTTCGACCGCCCCGGTACATCTGCACCTTCCCAGCCTTCCCACACATTCGACCCATCTGTCCCATCCACCAGCACAGGAGCATCGTGGCCGCCTACATTACATGAAGCTGCTGGTGAGGAGATCGCTTTCCCTTTACCCCACCCTTCTGCCCCTGCCACCTCTAGTACACCTGCGGGTACTGGGCGGCAGCGGCAGAGGGGTCAGGAAAAGACTTATGCGCCAGAGTTCTTGCATCTGAATGCATCTTTCCAGAACTGTCTAAAAGTCTTGTCAGAGCAAATCTCCGCAGGCTTTCAGCAGATCAACTCCAGCATTCTGGAGGTGAAGACACTTCTGCAAACCATGCATTCAGAAGCAAGAACTTCGCCAAACCACACCTTTTTCAGGTCTGTTGTGGAGCGCATGGCAACACTATCTCCAATAGGTGTCCGCTTTTCTTATGAGGTGTGCAATGCGCTCCACCAAGTAATCAAAATTCTCCATTTTCATCCGAACATATCCAAAAAATTTCTCCGGGTTTCGTCTAAGGTCCATGCAGAGTGTAGAATAGACCCCACGCGTCATTCTCTTGGCTGTGATGGGGTGGATCCACAAACGTTGTCTACGATGCCTGATGCGCTGCTGTCTCGCTCTCTCCTTCTCCAGAACAATCACCCTCAAACGATTCGCCTCCGCTATAAAATCCGCCAAATTCTTCAAAATATTTCCAATGACAACATCCATCTTCGCCAGTAACTTGCTCTTCTCTCCAACCTGCACTTTCTCCTCTCCAACCTGTCAAAGAAGGGCTGTAGGAACACACTATATATAGTTTTCCAGTAGCCAATCCCGTTCGGAAGGCCACAAGGGTCAATTTTAAAAACCGGATCCGGCGTAATCCGTCGAAAAACGGATAGAAAAACGGATGAACCGGATCCGGTTTTGTCTGTCAAGAACAAGATGGATCCGGCAGAAAACCGGATCCGGCACATCAGGTTTTACAAAACATTTGCCGGATCCGGCATTCCGGCACGACGCCGGATCGCGCCTGACGCCGAAAACCTGATGTGTGAAAGTAGCCTAACCCTGTCACCTGTGAAGACAAGAATGAAATTAAAAAAAGGGTTAATTACAATACATTCCATTCAGCTCTAAACATTACTGAAAAGTGAATACTTACATTCTTGAGCCTGCTGCCTTGGCTGAAGGCACTCCCACCTCGGCAAAAGATTTTGGCATACTTCCTCCCAGAGCCGACAGGTCACATGTGTATCAGCATGCCTGCGGTCAGCCATATTCCACAGCGGCTCCCGCTCGCGAACCTCCTCGATGAGGCGGTCCACATCAAGGCCGCCGTCCTCGACATCTGAGTCAGGAGCACGCTGTGAAGACTGTGAAAAGAAAAAAAAAAAAAAAAAATACATAATTAGTACACTGAAGCCCAAAACTACCAAGAGAAAAAAAGAAAAAAAAACAACTCACTGCTGGCTGACCGCTGCAGCGATGATGACGCCGACTCTGGGAGCGGCTGGGAGGACCTTCATGGCGTTGGCCAGAATGTGCAGCAGACTAAAAGAAAAGAAAAAGAATTCTCTTTGATGTAGGCCTATGTTGTATGTGTACAGTGATGTATGATGATCTGTTTTGTGTTGGGTGCACTGCGATGTGTGAAGCAACTGTTTCGCCACAACTTACACTCTGTGCGCCCACTCCTTGTATTTCTACACCCGTCTCGTCCCCTTCTGAGAGGCCCTCGGCTACTTCAGCTTCCTGAAAAAACATAATTAATGCACATAGTGATTAACAGAAATTTTAACTATGACACCAAAAACTTAAAAAATTTTAACTTCCCGCTACACGCTGTCGCTCTGGAGGAGGGCGCACAGAAGAGGACATTCTTGCAAAGTGGTCCTTGGTGGCTCTGTAAGTAAAAAGACACTTGTAATCTGCTATACACATTGAATTGGCAGATTTGGGGTCTTCAAAACTTAAATCTGGAAAGTGGCGTGCTGTGGCTCTAAGTAAAAAGAATTTATAGTTAGACCCACCCCACAAACTAGGTATTCTGAAATATTTAATAACCACCCTGTTCCAATTATGTGAGCAATGTTCATGCATGCCAACACCAACAGTTTTGAGAAACAAACCCAAAAACAAATAGATCCAAGTCACACCAGTGTGAGCAGGATTACCTACTTGAATAGTATGTGCAAGCTGTGAAACCTTTTCCACCCACCCATACAAAAAAATAAAAAATAAAAAAAACCTTTAAAAGTGAAAGGCCTAAACACCATGTGAAAATGTATTGACCACATATGAGATTTTAAAATATCCCGTTAAAAATTACTAAAAAAAAAAGAAAATAAACCCTTTAAAAATTTTCAATTAACTTTTTTCTTAAAAAAAAAAAAAAAAAAACCCTCAGGAGATTTTGCAGGATGCGTTTTTTTCACAAAACAACGCATTGTGACGTCCGCCAGAAAACGCTAGTGTGAAAGTAGCCTAAGGGTCAGATTCATTGGGACTGACATTGTACCCGCTAGTCTTAATGAAGGCGAATTTTGGAGTAACGTGCACCAAATTTATTAAATGTTGCATACCATGTAATGATGCCCTGTGGACCTCACAGAAATACTACTCCAGTTAGGGACTGGCATAGCATTTCTGGAGTAAAAAAGGTGCCACTATTAATGAATTTGTGTGCACTTTGCAATTCCTTGTCTTGGTGTACATTTTTGCAGAGCTGCCTTTAAACTGGTCTGAAAATACCCATAGCCGCAAAATTCTTTTGCAACTTCACTTTACACAAAAGAAAAAAAATATTTACGTTACAATGTGTTTTACACCAGTTTTCTGGAGTAAACATTTTAAAGAGTCGGGGCCAAAGTCTATTAGAAAACGTTCCAAACTTTTCATTATTCAGAGATTAGGATTTTATAAATCCATGTCTGTAGTAAAGCAGCCATTCGTTGACGCTGCACTGAAACTAGAGAAATAAAAGTATATGTCTATAGAGGGATATTGATCTCATGAGCCACAGTGAAGAAATCAGCCGCGTGATGGAGGTTAATTGCTCAATTTGGTCTAATTTGAAGTTTTCCTCCTTATAATATATTGTGGAGCATAAGACACTTAACCTTGGAGGGGATATTATTACCTGCTCCTGGACAGCGACGGTGACGGAGACTGATAACGGGGAGGAATGATGAAGTAGCGCCGAACAGATCTCATTCCCTGCCCTTGACAACTCATCACGCAGTAGGGGATACAAGATGTTAGTGTGTATGTTTCTACAGTATAAATATACAGTATACAGGGCATTACTACCCTTGCTGGTGTATGGGGCTGAGTGAGCAGAAGGAAACAGGGGTGGCTCAGACGCAGTCCAGGCACCCCCTGCTCTTTTGCTTCTGCTCACCGGGCCCCAGGGACAGCGGTGAGTTGTGGCTCACATCACAATAAAGGGAGCTTTACTGGAGCATGCGCAGCTCAGAGCTCCCACTGCCTCTTCTGTGATGGCGCCATATGTGATGACATCATTGCGCCGGAAATGGGGCTGCAGGGGATTGTATGTTTTTTAATAAAATGAAATAAAAGGGTGTGGGGGGGAGAATGAGGCTGAATTGAGAGTAGGGGATGGGGAACAAATGATTATGAATTGAGACTGGGGATGGGGTGCAGCAAATAACGGTGAATTGAGACTGGGGGTGGGGTACAGCAAATAATGAATTGAGACTGGGAAATGGGCTGCTGCAAATAATGATTAATTGAAACTAGTGGATGGGGTAAAGCAATTGATTATAAATTGAGCCTGGGGGATAGGGGAGAATAAGTGTTATTTTCTTCAGAGACGATATCTGGCTGGAAGAAGTGATGGCGGTCTGCACTGGATGAAGAAGAAAAGCTAAGATAAAGGACTTCAACTAGAGAAGTCACTGGTGAGTCAGTGTATTACCTGTACACTGACACTATATACTGTATACTATGTACAGAGCTCCTGTTTATGTCACTGGTGATCACTGTATTATCTGCACACTATACACTATATACAAAGCTCCTGTGTAAAATGTCACTAGTGATCACTGTCTTAACTGTACACTGACATTATATACAGAGGCCCTGTGTATAATGTCACTGGTGATCACTGTATTACCTGTACACTGACACTACATACAGAGCGCCTGTGTATAATGTCACTGGTGATCACTGTATTACCTGTACACTATATACAGAGCACCTGTGTATAATGTCACTGGTGATCCCTGTATTACCTGTACACTGACACTATACACAGAGCTCCAGTGTGTAATGTCACTGGTGATCACTGTATTACCTGTAAACTGTCACTATATACAGAGCTCCTGTGTATAATGTCACTGGTGATCCCTGTATTACCTGTACACTGACATTATATACAGAGCTCCTGTGTAATGTCACTTGTAATCCCAGTATTACCTGTACACTGACACTATATACAGAGCTCCTGTGCATAATGTCACCAGTGATCACTGTATTACCTGTACACTGACATTATATACAGAGCTCCTGTGTATAATGTCACTGGTGATCCCTGTATTATCTATACACAGACACTATATACAGAGCTCCTGTGTATAATGTCACTGGTGATCACTGTATTACCTGTACACTGACACTATATACAGAGCTCCTGTGTATAATGTCACTGGTGATCACTGTATTACCTGTACACTATACACTGTGTAGAGAGCTCCTGTGTATAATGTCACTGTTGATCACTGTATTACCTGTACACTATACACTGTGTACAGAGCTCCTGTGTATAATGTCACTGGTGATCACTGTATTACCTGTACACTATATACAGAGCTCCTGTGTATAATGTCACTGGTGATCACCGAATTACCTGTACACTATATACTATATGCAGAGCTCCTGTGTATAATGTCACTGGTGATCCCTGTATTATCTATACACTGACACTATATACAGAGCTCCTGTGTATAATGTCACTTGGGATCACTGTATTACCTGTACACTATACACTGTGTACAGAGCTCCTGTGTATAATATCACTGGTGATCACTGTATTACCTGTACACTATACACTGTGTACAGAGCTCCTGTGTATAATGTCACTGGTGATCACCGTATTACCTGTACACTATACACTATATACAGAGCTCCTGTGTATAATGTCAATGGTGATCAATGTATTACCTGTACTCTATATACTGCATACAGAGCTCCTGTGTATAATGTCACTGGTGATCCCTGTATTATCTATACACAGACACTATATACAGAGCTCCTGTGTATAATGTCACTGGTGATCATTGTATTACCTGTACACTGACACTACATACAAAGCTCCTGTGTATAATGTCACCAGTGATCACTGTATTACCTGTACACTGACACTAAATACAGAGCTCCTGTGTATAATGTCACAGGTGATTACTGTATTACCTGTACACTGTCACTATATACAAAGCTCCTGTGTATAATGTCACTGGTGATCACTGTATTACCTGTACACTGTATACTATATACAGAGCTCCTGTGTATAACCTCACCGGTGATCACTGCATTACCTGTAGACTGTCACTATATACAGGGCTCCTGTGTATAATATCATTGGTAATCCCTATATTATCCTGTACTTTATATACTATATACAGATCTCCTGTGTATAATATCACTGGTAATCCCTATATTACCTGTACTTTATACACTATATACAGAACTCCTGTGTATAATATCACTGGTAATCCCTGTATTACCTGCACTTTATACACTATATGCAGAACTCCTGTGTATAATATCACTGGTAATCCCTGTATTACCTGTACTTTATACATTATGTACAAAACTCCTGTGTATAATGTCACTGGTGATCACTGTATTACCTGTACACTATATACTATATGCAGACCTCCTGTGTATAATGTCACTAGTGATCGCTGTATTATCTATACACAGGCACTATATACAGAGCTCCTGTGCATAATGACACTGGTGATCATTGTATTACCTGTACACTGACACTACATACAGAGCTCCTGTGTATAATGTCACCAGTGATCACTGTATTACCTGTACACTGACACTAAATACAGAGCTCCTGTGTATAATGTCACAGGTGATCACTGTATTACCTGTACACTGACACTAAAGACAGAGCTCCTGTGTATAATGTCACTGGTGATCACTGTATTACCTTACACTATACACTATATACAGAGCTCCTGTGTATAATGTCACTGGTCATCACTGTATTACCTGCACACTGTCACTATATACAGAGCTCCTGTGTATAACCTCACCAGTGATCACTGCATTACCTGTACACTGTCAATATATACAGGGCTCCTGTGTATAATATCACTGGTAATTCCTGTATTACTTGTACACTGACACTGTATACAGAGCTCCTGTGTATAATGTCACTGGTGATCACTGTATTGCCTGTACACTGACACTATATACAGAACTCCTGTGTATAATGTCACTGGTGATCACTGTATTACCTGTACACTGACACTATATACAGAGCTCCTGTGTATAAAGTCACTGGTGATCACTGTATTACCTGTACACTGACACTATATACAGAGCTCCTGTTTATAATGTCACTGGTGATCACTGTATTACCTGTACATTGACATTATATACAGAGCTCTTGTGTATAATATCACTGGTAATCCCTGTATTACCTGTACTTTATACACTATATACAGAGCTCCTGTGTATATTGTCACTGGTCATCACTGTATTACCTGTACACTGTCACTATATACAGAGCTCCTGTGTATAACCTCACCAGTGATCACTGCATTACCTGTACACTGTCACTATATACAGAACTTCTGTGTATAATATCACTGGTAATCCCTGTATTACCTTTTCTTTATACAATACAGTATATACAGAACTCCTGTGTATAATGTCACTGGTGATCACTGTATTACCTGTACACTGACACTATATACATAGCTCCTGTGTATAATGTCACTGGTGATCACTGTATTACCTGTACACTGACACTATATACAGAGCTCCTGTTTATAACGTCACTGGTGATCACTGTATTACCTGTACACTGACACTATATACAGAGCTCCTGTGTATAATGTCACTGGTGATCACTGTATTACCTGTACACTGACACTATATACAGAGCTCCTGTTTATAACGTCACTGGTGATCACTGTATTACCTGTACACTGACACTATATACAGAGCTCCTGTGTATAATGTCACTGGTGATCACTGTATTACCTGTACACTGACATTATATACAGAGCTCCTGTGTATAATATCAATGGTAATCCCTGTATTACCTCTACTTTATACACTATATACAGAGCTCCTGTGTATAATGTCACTGGTCATCACTGTATTACCTGTACACTGTCACTATATACAGGGCTCCTGTGTATAATGTCACTGGTGATCAGTGTATTGCCTTACACTATACACTATATACAGAGCTCCTGTGTATAATGTCACTGGTCATCACTGTATTACCTGTACACTGTATACTTATGTGGTGTAATGACCACTGTGTCCACTAGGGGGCGCTGTGCGGATGTCCTAGGAGAAGGGATGAATGGCAAAACCATGAAGGACCGTTATGATCTCAAGGTGGGTGGCTTTGAGATGGAGACTGATGCATGTATTGACCAGCAGTGATACTGCTGAGGTGTCGTTAGTACATGTAAGGGAGAAGTCTCCAAGTAACTAGAGAGATGGGCAGACCTGGTTGCCTACATAACCACCCAGGGGGTGTGTTTAAAGCACTGTTGTAAAGAGTGTGAAAATGTCTGAAGGACCTGTGATGAGGTCAGTCATGTGACCCAGTGGGTGTGGCTATGAACGATATAATGTGGCCAGGGTGAGTCACAAGGGGTGAATGCTGGGACCTGGTTGGTCCAGTGTGGAAGGTCCCGCTGAGATGGAGCTTCCTGCCTGACAGCACGTGTGAAGTGGCTGTGAGTAATGGCGACGTGTGCCTGTTAGTTCCCTGGAGGGAATGGATGCATGCAGCATGGAGGAACAGCCGTGAGAGAACCCTGATGGGTGAGATAATTATGAGGCTGAAGAGCCTGTGTATGCTGGACATTGCTACTAGAGTGAAGCTATAATGGACGCTATGCTGTTATATGCTGTTTATGTTGCCTCTGTGGGTTTATGATGGAGGAATAAACCGCATGGACTATGTTATGATTTATGGAAAACACGGTGCCGGATACAGAACATACAATATACAGGACATATTCAGAACATACAATATACAGGACATACAGAGCATGCAATATACAGGACACATACAGGACATACAATATACAGGACATATTCAGAACATATAATATACAGGACATACAGAACATACAATATACAGGACACATACAGAACATACAATATACAGGACACATACAGAACATACAATATACAGGACATATACAGAACATACAATATACAGGACATACAGAACATACAATATACAGGACACATACAGAACATACAATATGCAGGACATATTCAGAACATACAATATACAGGACATACAGAACATGCAATATACAGGACATATACAGAACATACAATATGCAGGACATATACAGAACATACAATATACAGGACATATACAGAACATACAATATACAGGACACATACAGAACATACAATATACAGGACACATACAGAACATACAATATACAGGACATATACAGAACATACAATATACAGGACATATACAGAACATACAATATACAGGACATATACAGAACATACAATATACAGGACACATACAGAACATACAATATACAGGACACATACAGAACATACAATATACAGGACATACAGAACATACAATATACAGGACATATACAGAACATACAATATACAGGACATATACAGAACATACAATATACAGGACACATACAGAACATACAATATACAGGACACATACAGAACATACAATATACAGGACATATACAGAACATACAATATACAGGACATATACAGAACATACAATATACAGGACACATACAGAACATACAATATGCAGGACATATTCAGAACATACAATATACAGGACATATACAGAACATACAATATACAGGACATACAGAACATACAATATACAGGACACATACAGAACATACAATATGCAGGACATATTCAGAACATACAATATACAGGACATATACAGAACATACAATATACAGGACATACAGAACATACAATATACAGGACATATACAGAACATACAATATACGGGACATATACAGAACATACAATATAAAGGACATATTCAGAACATACAATATACAGAACAGACAGAATGTATACAGGACATACAGAACATACAGTGCTGTGCAAATTAATTGGGACAAAGCATTTTTTTAAGTAAAATCGTAAGTTGGTTACCAGTCAGTGATTCAAACCAGTTTTAACTGCTTTGAACAGGTGTGAGTGCCTGCACAGCACTGTATACAGGGCACAGAGTGTGTACAGGGCACAGACAGAGTGTATTTGTTACACCGCTCTACCATACTCACCCGGCCTCCGCTCCCACACCGCAGTCGGCCTCCGCTCCCACGCCGCAGCTTCTCTCCACCCGACAGCCGCGGCGATCACCTGAGACGGGCTCGCGACCGATGCCTTCCCTGCATGCTATGCGCATGAGCCATAGGCCGCGGCCGCGCCTCCTTCCTGCTTCTTATGCTCCGGTTGTACCCTGACCCGGAAGCACCTTTGGACCAATGGCTGACCAGACGGGGCCATATCAGGCCGCTTCTCCCTGAGGGAGGCGCCTGATCGTTGTGTTTCCTGACACTCTGGCCTCGCTTCATCGTGTGCACTCTGCTCCTGCAGTTCCAGTCTCGGCTGCTCCTCGCAGCAGATTCTCAGTCCTGCTACCCGTGTTCCTTGTTGTCTTCTGCAGTTCTGTCTCCAGTGTTCCTGCCGTCCTGCCCCAGTCCTGCCTTCAGTGTTCCTGCCGTCCTACTCCAGTCATGCCTTCAGTGTTCCTGCCGTCCTACTCCAGTCCTGCCTCCAGTGCGCCTGCCGTCCTGCTCCAGTCCAGCCTTCAGTGTTCCTGCCATCCTACTCCAGTCCTGCCTTCAGTGTTCCTGCTGTCCTACTCCAGTCCAGCCTCCAGTGTTTCTGCCATCCTACTCCAGTCCTGCTTTCAGTGTTCCTGCTGTCCTACTCCAGTCCTGCCTTCAGTGTTCCTGCCGTCCTACTCCAGTCTCAGTCTTACTCTGGTCCATCCTGAGCCGCCCCTCTCGGTATCAGCTACCGTGGTACTCGAACCCCTGGGCCTGCTCCTAACGGTCCCTGTATAGGGGTCGGTTCCACCTGGCAGCTCGCCCGGGGTCCCTCGGTGCCACGGTCCAGAGGGTCCACTCCCAGAGTTTCCTGTTCCAGACCACCCACGCTAACAGTATTCGTGGCACATACAGTGTATACAGGGCACAGACAGAGTGTATGTGTAACAAGGTAGCACAGGGTGGTAGTTCTGGGTGAGGCCATTAAGCCACAGACAGCGAGCACCCGGCACCTTGCACATGGAGAGATGGGTGCAGTGTAGTACTCACTTCTGTTGCTGGGATTCCCTCTGTCTCTGTCATTCCAGTCTCTGGCTCCCAGGTTCCATGAAACACCACAACTTCATAGTTCTTTTCCAACAGTTGAACTTTACTAAATGGCAAGGCATCCATCACATCAGCAGCACAGTTCACACAGGGCAAAGTTTCCTGTCCTTTCCCTGCTTTCTGGGCAGACTATAGTATCTCTGTCATTTCTTTCTCTTTACTCCCAGAGTTCACGGCCATACCTCTAGCCAGATTCTGTCCTGTCTGCGCTTTCCTTTCCTCTGCCATCCGGGCAGCATCTTTAGACAGTCCGTGTCTCGTCTGTACCTTCAGCTTCACCAGCTCCCTGTCAGCCCATTGTCCTTCCTGAGGATGATCCTGTTGAGCTGTTGCCCAGCTGCACATATTCTCCATCCTGGGGTCCCTTACTGCCATCTGCATCTTTACCCTGTAAGGCTAGGTTCACATTTGCATATGGAGGAGCTGCGGAGGGCTGCGGACTTCCTCTGTGAAGCTCTGCCCACAACTGCACGTCCTCTGGTCAGCTCCGCCTACAGCCGCATACTTCTGCATGCGGCCTGCGCACCCTATCTTTAACATTGGGTATGCACGTCATACGGAGGCATCCGCACGACCTGCGCACCCAATGTTAAAGATAGGGTGCGCAGGCCGCATGCAGAAGTACTCGGACACAGGAGGAGCTGACCGGAGGAGGTGCGGCCGTGGGCGGAGCTTCACGGAGGAAGTCCGCAAACGTCTGCAGCTCCTCCATACGCAAATGTAAGCCTGTCTGACTGTATGCGTCCTGCCCTTGGGCAGACTGACCAGTGGCTGCTTCTAAATAAGTCCCTTTCTTATATCTCCCTGCTTTGTGCCCCTCCCATCTACTTAACTCCTTGCTGCCTGTGACTAAACTAATACCATTATCTATCCTAGTCTCTATCTCTAATGTGCCCCTTGTATTCTAGTCCCCCTACAGTCCTTTACTACATAAGATTCTATTCTATCCCTAAGCTTATTAACAGTACATGACAGATACAGTATCTAAACTGTTATGAATGAGTCACCGAAGGAGGAAAAAACAAAAATACAAGCTAAGTCCAGAAAACCGGAGAGGTTGGTAGCTATCGGATTGCAGACCCCTGATCCTATCCACAACAACTAACAGTAGCCGTGGGGGGTCCTACGATGCCCTAGACTCCTCGATCATAGCCGGAGAACTAAATAGGCCTAAAGAAAGAAAGGGGAAATCTAAACTGCCCCGGAGCAGACCCCAAAGCAATAGGCAGCCCCCAACATATAATGATGGTGAAGCAAGATGAAAACACTAACACAGATAGAAAGATAGGTTGAGCAAACGATGGGGCCCAAGCTAACTAAAAAGGACAGGATAGAAAAGCTGCTGTCTGCAATACGTAAAAAACCCTACCAAAAAATGTCCCAACCGTCTGATAGGAAAAACAGGCCCTGAAGTCACTAGGACTTCAAAAATGACTATATCAGCACTCAGGTAAATTCTGAAGACAAAGCAAAGAGACAAACTGATCAGAGACAAAAATGGAACTCAGCACACCCCCGACCGGGGATGGCTGAACTCCAAAAAACAAGGAAAACAAAACTAATAAGTTCAATAGCAGAGCAAAAACTTATCTTTGGGAAGCAGGAATCAGACTGGTCTCCAAGAATCCAGCAGAGAAATCACCAGCGACTCAGAAGGGCGTCGGCTGCCTTATATCCAGTCAGAAGTTCCTGTTACCCAGTCATCATCTAGCTGCTCAGGTGTTTGGTAATCAGCCTCACTACCTTCTTTCACCAGAAAAGGGAGTTCATCAGACATCGACGGTGAAGGGGAAAATGAACTCACAACACTAAACATTACATTGCACATTACAGCACATGACATTACAGTATATAAACAATGAGGTGCCGCATGTGACTGTGTGAACAGCGTCCTGAAGAGAGGAGGCACGTGAGGTTCCCCGCCACCTCCTTACATAGCACAGGGCACAGAGTGTATAGAGGGCACAGACAGTGTGTACAGGGCACAGACAGTGTGTACAGGGCACAGAAAGTGTATAAAGGGCACAGACAGAGTGTGTACAGGGCACAGACAGAGTGTGTACAGGGCACAGATAGTGTATGCAAAGCACAGACAGTGTATACAGAGCACAGACAGAGTGTATACAGGGAACAGACAGGGTGTATACAGGGTGCAGACAGTGTATACAGGGTACAGACAGTGTATACAGTGTACAGGCAGAGTGTATATAGGGCACAGACAGGGTGTATACAGGATGCAGACAGTGTATACAGGGTACAGACAGTGTATACAGTGTACAGGCAGAGTGTATATAGGGCACAGACAGGGTGTATGCAGGGCACAGACAGGGTGTATACAGGGCACAGACAGGCCTATGTTGTCTGTTTGTGTTAATAGTGAGTGGTCATTAGAGGACAGTAAATATGGAGGACTCTACACTGATTAATTAGGTGTGAGATGATCCCCCTGAGTTTGCTCCCAGAGTCAGCACGGATGGAAACACCATCTGTTTTCTGGCTCGCCGGACGCTTGGTGCACAGTCTGTGGCTGAATCTGCTGACCCAGGTTACATTTTCTTCAGTTATGAAGTGTGTGAACGTCAGCAGCTCGGAGCAGTGTGCCAGCGCCGCCACGCAGCGCAGAAACCAGCACTGAGCATAAAAAGCCAGGGGAAGCCAGGGCACAACTCTAAAAGGAACACTCCAGGCAAAACTGATACAAGGAGAGAACAATGGAAAGGACACCATTGTAGGCATTTACTACAGGCCGCCTGTGCAAGCTGAAGATATGGATGAACTCTTTATGCATCAAATGGCCAAGTTCTCCAAAAAATATGACATAGTTGTCATGGGAGATTTCAACTATCCAGACATTTGTTGGGAATCTCTCTCAGGCAAAACTAACAGGTCAAGGAAATTCTTATCCTCTCTTACTGACAACTTTATCTTCCAAAAGGTAGGGGAGAAAACAAGGGGAGCTGCTACCTTGGATCTAATCCTTATAAACAGGGAGGAAATGGTTGAGGAGGTAAGAGTGGCTGGGACCCTAGGAGGTAGCGACCATGCTATTTTAGAATTTTGGATAACTAGAGGAGGAAGACCTGTGAAGACTCAGACGTCAAGGTTAGATTTCAGAAAGGCAGATTTTAAGGGATTCAGAAAGAGAATTGGAGGGATCCAATGGCTGGATATCCTTAAAGACAAAAAATGTCCAGGAAGGATGGGAAATCTTGAAAAAGGAGATTCTCAAAACACACTCGTTAACAATTCCGAAAAGAGGGAAGAATAGGAAGCATTTAAGGAAACCAGGATGGATGAACACAGAACTTAAGCACATGCTAAAAAGGAAGAAAGAAATGTTTATCAAATGGAAAGAGGGAGGCATATCTAAAGAAGGTTATAATGCTGTCTGCAGAACCTGCAAGGCACAAATCAGATTATCTAAAGCTGACTGAATTGAGGCTTGCAAGAGACGTCAAAAGCAATAAAAACGTTTTTGGGGATATGTCAAAAGTAAAAGAAAAGTCAAAGATGCTATAGGATTTTTACAGGATGAAAATAATGAAATGGTAAGACAGGATGTTGAGAAGGCTGAACTTTTAAATTCCTATTTTGCATCTGTTTTCTCTCAGAAAGGAAATGTAACATCAACTGATCTTTACCGTCCTATTAAGGGAATAGAAGAATCCAGCATATCAATAAACAGAAAGATAGTGAGGAAACACTTAGCTAACCTAAATGAATTCAATTCTCCAGGTTCAGATGAATTACACCCCAGAGTACTGAAAGAGATAGCAGAAGAAATTTTTGAACCCCAGAAGTCTGGAGAAGAGCAAATGTTGTTCGTATCTTCAAAAATGGCAAGAAGGTGGACCCAGGGAACTATTGGCCGGTGAGTCTGACTTCTCTACAAGGAAAGATCTTTGAACAAATTATTAAATAACATGTATGTAAGTACCTGGATAAGAATGAAGTGATTAAACAGAGTCAGCATGGGTTTGTAACTAATAAGTCATGTCAGACTAACTTAATTTCCTTCTATGACAGAATAACTGACTGGGTGGATCAGGGAAATGCTGTAGAGATATAGTATAACTTGACTTCAGCAAATCATTTGACAAAGTATTTCACACAATTCTTATTAAAAAGTATGGAAAGGACAAGGCAACTGTTAGGTGGATTCAAAACTGGCTTAGTGATCGGACCCAAAGAATGGTCGTAAATGGCTGCACATCCAGTTTTAAGAATGTCTCAAGTGGGGTACCACAGGGCTCTGTCCTGGGCCCAGTATTGTTCACAATCTTTATCAATGACTAGATGAAGAGCCCGGCGCTGCCCGGGCATAGTAACTAACCATGGTTAGTTATAACAAATTATAATTATCCTCCATCCCATAGACCAGTGCCCATATACCCATAATACATATCCTCCATCCCATAGTCCCGTGCCCATATACCCATCATACATATCCTCCATCCCATAGTCTAGTGCCCATATACCCATCACACATCCTCCATCCCATAGTCCCGTGCCCATATACTCATAATACATATCCTCCATCCCATAGTCCCATGCCCATATACCCATCATACATATCCACCATCCCATAGGCCCGTGCCATATACCCATCATACATATCCTCCATCCCATAGTCGAGTGCCCATATACCCATCAAACATATCCTCCATCCGTTAGTAGAGTGCCCATATACCCATCATACATCCTCCATCCCATAGTCCCGTGCCCATATACCCATCATACATATCCGCCATCCCATAGTCCCATGCCCATATACCCATCATACATATCCTCCATCCCATAGTCCCATGCCCATATACCCATCACACATCCTCCATCCCATAGTCCCGTGCCCATATACCCATCATACATATCCGCCATCCCACAGTCCAGTGCCCATATACCCATCACACATCCTCCATCCCATAGTCAACCATTATGACATCATAATGAGCGGCGGGGCTTGCAACCTATGATGAATCAGCGTCGCCATGGCAACCATTATGACATCATAATGAGGGGCGGGGCTTGATACACACACACTTTTTCCCCATTTTGTAGATAGGGGCAGCTGTTATGAATGGGTCACCGAGGAGGACAACAAAAAGCCAAGTCCCAGAAAACCAGAGAGGTTGGTAACTATGCAGATTGCAGATCCCTGATCCTATCCACACAACTAGCAGTAGCAGTGGAGCATTCCTACGATGACCTAGACGCCTCGTCACCGCCGGAGGACTACATAAGCCTAAAGCAAGAAAAGGGGAAAAGTAACTGCCCCAGAGCAGACCCCAATGGAAAGACAGCCCCCAAACATCTATTGACGGTGAAACAAGATCAAAACACAAACACAGGCAGGAAAATAGGCTGAGCAAACGATGGGGCCCAAACTAACTATAAAGGATGGGAAAGGAAAGACACTGTCTGCAATCTGCCAAAAACCCTACAAAAATAATGTCCAACAAGTCTGATAACAAAATTAACCCTGAAGTCACTAGACTTCTCCCACTATATCAGCACTCTGAAATATTCTGAGACAGAGCAAAAAAGAGGCCAATCTAATAAGGGACTAAAAAGCAAATTGGCAAAAACAGATAAATAAAAGTGGAAATTCAGCACAGCCCCAGCCGGGGCTGGCTGAACACACAAAAAACTGAATAAACCAACAAAATCAAGTGTGAACATTA
This sequence comes from Dendrobates tinctorius, assembly GCF_039654945.1. Classification (NCBI taxonomy): domain Eukaryota; kingdom Metazoa; phylum Chordata; class Amphibia; order Anura; family Dendrobatidae; genus Dendrobates; species Dendrobates tinctorius. The sequence goes on along the minus strand of NW_027361899.1, from coordinate 4,831,913 downwards.
GCAAAAACACTTAGCTTTGAGAAGGCTGGAACAGAGCTGAAAACCAAGACCTCAGAAGCCAGAAGCAATCACCAGCACTGACTTAGGGCGTCGGCTGTCTTAAATCCAGTCTAAGATTCCTGAGGTCCAATCGTCATCCTCATTCTCAGATGGTATTAAATCAGCCTCACTACCTCCTGTTACCACCAGAGGGAGTCTGGAAGGAGAACTCACTATTGGTGGACCAGAGAATGAACTCACAACAGGCAACATTGTTTGGTGAATTGGAACGCGCGGGGTTAAAATTTTGCCTCACAACATAGCCTATGATGCTCTCGGGGTCCAGACGTGTGACTGTGCCAAATTTTGTGGCTGTAGCTGCGACGGTGCGGATGCCAATCCCAGACATACACACAAACACACACATACATACATACATACATACATACACACATTGAGCTTTATATATTAGATTTAGATGAAGGATTTGAGGGTAAACTGATTAAATTTCTGATGACACAAAGCTAGGAGGGATAGCTAATAATAGAGAAGAGAAAGAAAGGATTCAAAAAGATATAAATAAACTGGAGCAGTGGGCAGCAACTAACAGAATGGCTTTTAACAGGAAAAAATGCAAAGTACTACATCTGGGCAATAAAAATGAAAAAAGCATATACAGAATGGGAGGAATAGGGCTAAGCGACAGCACATGTGAAAAAGACTTGAGTATACCAATAGATCACAGACTGAACATGAGTCAACAGTGTGAAGCAGCAGCAAAAAAGGCAAATACATTTCTAGGATGTATTAACAGAAGCATACAGTCTAGATCACATGAAGTCATTATTGCCCTCAACTCCTCTTTGGTCAGACCTCATCTGGAATACTGTGTTCAGTTTTGGGCATCACATTTTAAAAAAGACATCAACAAACTGGAGCAAGTTCAGAAAAGAGCAACCAGAATGGTGACCGGTCTGCAAACCATATCCTATGAGGAACGATTGCAGGATTTGGGAATGTTTAGTTTGCAAAAGAGAAGACTGAGAGGAGACTTAATAGCTGTCTGCAAATATCTGAACGGTTGTCACATTGTAGAAGGATCATCTTTATTCTCATTTGCACAAGGAAAGACTAGAAGCAATGGGATGAAAGTGAATGGGAGGAGACACAGATTAGATATTAGAAAATTCTTTCTGACAGTTAGGGTGATCAATGAGTGGAACAGGCTGCCACAAGAGGTGGTGAGTTCTCCTTCAATAGAAGTCTTCAAACAGAGGCTGGATAGACATCTGTCTGGGATTACTTTGTGAATCCTGCTTTGAGCAGGGGGTTGGACCAGATGGCCCAGGAGGTCATTCCAACTCTACCATTCTATGATGCTATGCTTCACCTAGCGTAGGGACCAAACGAGGAGCATGACCCAGAGATCTTCTAGGATCACCAGATATCCCACATTCCACTGTAGTGTAGTAGTTTTCCATGACATTGTGGTTGCAGCTTTAGCTGTGATTGGAACATTCGACAGGATGTACCTTAAGAACATTGCAAGAAGTGACAAGTAGAGATGGGCGAACCTGAACAGTAAAGTTTGTCGTCAGTACTAAACACCTACTGTTCGGGCGCAGACACTGAGCACGGACTTCATCAGGAAGTCTGTGTTACTGTTTGGGTTCGGTCCCCCAAACAACATGTGTTTGTCATGCTGTCATGTGCATGACAGTGCAGCAAACACCACATCTGATCGGCAGTAAAACCATCAACATCGGTGAGGCAACCGCGGTTCCCACGCTATCAAAAGACAGCATGAACCCGCAGCTATGATCGGAGATATAAGTTTACCTCCGGTCACTGGAGTCAGCTTATAGGACTACTGCGCCCATCATCCAACACCTGCTATTGCTAATAACAGTGAGAGCAGGAGCGAGTGATGGGAGTATAAATCAGCCAGAGCCTGGCTGTAAATAAATAATTTAAAAAAAAAAACGGAGTGAGTTCTCCCTTATTTTTAAGAACTAGCGAGGCAAAACTCATAGCTGGGGGCTGCAACCTTCAGCTGTCAGGGTTATCAAGAGCAGAGGGTTCTTCTTCAGGCTGAACTGCGGTGACCTTGGTGAGATCCCCAGCACCATGAGAAAGTCTCATGGTGTAGAGGCGAGTTCAACACAGTTCACCGGGAGAATTTCACAGCAGTGAATTTGAACTGAGGTGAACTGGCCTCTGCACCGTGAGGCTTTTCCCTCACTGTGCTATTGGGGATTTCACCAAGGTCACTGCAGTTCAGGGTCCCAGCTGGGAATGCAGCCTTAGTGACCGGCAGTAACCTCGATGATGTCAGTGCTAGTCACTGATGCTGCGCTTGCAGCAGCTCATTCTGCAGTTGTGCTCAGCCTGGACGGTGCATCTTGGCACCGTCTCTCCATTACTAATCCGTGGGCTTGATGTCACCAGGCAATACAAAGGTGACATTAACCCCACAAATTTAAATCCCACTTGCCACCACTACAGGGCAAGTGGGAAGAGCTGGGCAAAGCACCAGAATTGCTGCATCTAATAGATGTGCCTTTTCTGGGCGGCTGCAAGCTCCTATTTTTAGGCTGGGGGGCCAATATCCGCGACCTCTTACCAGCCTGAGAATACCAGCCCCCAGCTGTCTGATTTAGCTTGGTTGGTTGTCAAAAATGGGGGGGAATCCACGCTGTTTTTTAAAACTATTTATTTAAATTATTAAAAAATATGACATGGGACCCTACAATTTTTGATAACCAGCCTTGTTGTAGCTGAAAGTTGGAGGTTGCAGCCCCAGCTGTGAGTTTTGCCTGGCTGGTTATCAAAAATACGGGGGAACCTACGCCGTTTTTGTTTTTCACAAAGTTCGCTGCCTCAGCTTTTTTAGTGGCAACATGCATTATCTCTAGATTTCTATGAAGAGTGATCAAATAAATTGCACAAAACTGCAGTCATTGCCATGAAAATTAACTCAATCACAAAACCTCTATTTCCACTGATTTTCAGCCATGAGACAAAATGATCGTTAGACCATTTCAAGAATCTTCTCATTAATTCATGAGAAAGTACACTGTGTTCCAAATTATTATGCAAATTATATTTTTCTCTGATTTTCCTAAATAGTCGGTACAAATGACAGTCAGTCTAATAAAAGTCATCACCCTTTAGAGTATACATCAAATTTTATTGAAGAAACCTCCCAATAATAACAGTATAATCTCCAAAATGAATAAAAACTCAAATTGCACTGTTCCAAATTATTAGGCACAGTAGAATTTCTAAACATTTGATATGTTTTAAAGAACTGAAAATGCTCATTTGTGGAATTTGCAGCATTAGGAGGTCACATTCACTGAACAAAAAAGCTATTTAACTCCAAAACATCCTAACAGGCCAAGTTACATGCTATCATAGGAACCCTTCTGTGACATCACCTTCACAATTCTTGCATCCATTGAACTTGTGAATTTTTGGAGAGTTTCTGCTTGGATTTCTTTGCATGAAGTCAGAATAGCCTCCCAGAGCTGCTGTTTTGATGTGAACTGCCTCCCACCATCATAGATCTTTTGTTTGATGATACTCCAAAGGTTCTCTATAGGGTTGAGGTCAGGGGAGGATGGTGGCCACACCATGAGTTTATCTCCTTTTATGCCTATAGCAGCCAATGACTCAGAGGTATTCTTTGCAGCATGAGATGGTGCATTGTCATGCATGAAGATGATTTTGCTCCTGAAGGCACATTTCTGCTTTTTATACCCTGGAAGACAGCTGTCAGTCAGAAACTCTATATACTTTGCAGAGGTCATTTTCACACCTTCAGGAACCTTAAAGAGCCCTACCAGCTGTTTCCCCATGATTCCGGCCCAAAACATGACTCCTCCACCTCCTTACTGACGTCGCAGCCTTGTTGGGGCATAGTGGCCATCCACCAACCATCCACTACTCCATCCATCTGGACCATCCAGGGTTGCTCGACACTCATCAGTAAACAAGACTGTTTGAAAATTAGTCTTCATGTATGTCTGGGCCCACTGCAACCATTTCTGCTTGTGAACACTGTTTAGGAGTGGCTGAATAGTAGTCTTATGCACCACAGCAAGCCTTTGAAGGATCCTACACCTTGAGGCTCGAGGGACTCCAGAGGCACCAGCAGCTTTAAATATCTGTTTGCTGGTTTGTAATGGCTTTTTAGCAGCCGCTCTCTTAATCCGATGAACTTGCCTGGCAGAAACCTTCCTCATTCTGCCTTTATCAGCACAAACATGTCTGTGCTCAGAATCAACCACAAATCTCTTAACAGTACGATGGTCACGTTTAAGTTTTTGGGAAATATCTAATGTTTTCATCTCTTGACCAAAGCATTGCACTATTTGATGCTTTTCAGCAGCAGAGAGATCCTTTTTATTTCCTAAATTCCTTGAAACCTGTGCCCTGCTTAATAATGTGGAACATCATTCTTAAGTAGCTTTCCGTTAATTGGGCTCACCTGGTAAACTAATTATCACAGGCGTTTGAGATTGATTTCAGTGATCCAAAGAGTCCTGATACACAATAGTATCTATGACTTTATTTGAAAAACAAAAAATTACATCTTTATGACACTTAAATCCAATTTGCATAATAATTTGGAACACAGTGTATAAGGGTGTGTGCAGACGCTGCGGAATCCGCTGCGGATTAATCCGCACGGATTTTGCAAAAACCGCAGATAAACTGCAGGTCAAAAGACCTGCAGATTATCTGCGGTTTTGACTGCGGTTTGGTCCTGCGGCTTCACCATCTCCACGATGGTGGAGATAGGAACCCGCTGCGGATTCCGCAGAAAGAATTGACATGTCACTTCTTTCTGCGGTTTCAAAACCGCAGCAAATCCGTGCGGATTTTTCCGCAACGTCTACACAGCGTTTTTTTTTACCATTCATTTGAATGGTACTGTACACCGCAGCTAAAACTGCTGCGGGTCCGCAGCGGCCAAAAACGCTGCGGAAACGCAGCGGAATCCGCAGCGTGTGCACATACCCTTAAAGAGGACAAGGCAGCTGAGATCACACTGTCATGTGATTGAATTATAAGATCAGACTGGTGGCTTTAAAAGAGGGTTTGTTGTTGAAATCATTGTCTCCTGCTAGTCTTGGTTACATCCAAGGAAACTTGCAGTCTTCATGACTTTGAATCAAATGAGCTTTAGGCTGTTTGCCCACGTAGCGATTTTTAAGCATTTTTGCCGCGATTGACTACTACTGGTTCCGGGTCAGGAACTAGCCAGAAAGCACATGACCACTACAGGTTCCGGGTCAGGTCCTCCATTACCATAGAGAGGACCGAGCCCTATACAGCACTGACAGGAGCATGCAAGCGCAAACGTGACATGTAGGAGGAGGCCCGGGGACGAGAGCTGCGCGTACGCACCCTACGGGACCCCCGGAGTGACCGCAGCTCCGGAAGAGATGACGTCGGGACCGAGGTCCCGCCCCCAGGTGAGCACGGCGTGACAGTACCCCCCCCTTTACGCCCCCTCTTTCTAAAACTGGAGAGGAACTTAGACAAAATCTGGGGTGCGTGGATATTCTCCCTGGGTTCCCATGACCTCTCCTCGGGGCCAAAACCCTTCCAATCGACCAGGAACATGGTTCTCCCTCTTACCTTCTTCATGGCCAAAATGTCATTCACCTCAAACTCATCCCCCAAGCCAACAGGCTGGGGTGTGTGGCCTGGAGAAGGATGAAATCGGTTAAGAACCACAGGTTTTAGGAGAGACACATGGAAGGAATTGGGAATACGGAGTGAAGGAGGCAGCTTCAATTTGTAAGCAACATCATTAATCCGCCTGAGGACCTCAAAAGGACCAATGTAACGGGGACCCAGTTTGTAAGATGGTACCTTAAGGCGGACGTATTTGGTGGAGAGCCACACCTTGTCACCAGGGAGAAATGGAGGAACGTCCAGGAGCCTCTTGTCAGCGTGTAATTTCATTCTGTCCCGTGCTTTCTCGAGAGCGGTTTTGGTCTCCTGCCATACCCTGGAGAACTCCACAGACTGAGAATCGGCAGCAGGTACCCCCGAGACAGGAAGTACCGGTAGAGGCACATTGAGATGCTGTCCAAAGACGATGAAGAAAGGAGACTTGGTAGACGATTCACTGGAGTGATTATTGTAGGCGAACTCAGCCCAAGGAAGTAGACCGACCCAGTCATTCTGATGAGCATTAGAAAAATGCCGGAGATAGGATGTAAGGATCAGGTTGGTACGTTCCACCTGCCCATTGGTTTGGGGGTGATAGGCGGAAGAGAAATCCAATGACACTTTCATGAGTCCGCATAGAGCTCTCCAGAACCGGGAGGTGAATTGGACCCCTCTATCCGACACGATGTGCTGGGGGAAGCCGTGAATCCTGAAGATATGGGAAATGAAGATCTTCGCCAAGTCAGGAGCAGAGGGTAGTCCGGGAAGAGGAATGAAGTGAGCCATCTTTGAAAATCGGACTACAACCACCAAGACCACAGTACAACCGGAAGAACAAGGCAGATCAGTAATGAAATCCATGGCTATGTGCTGCCATGGAGCCGACGGAATGGGAAGCGGGAACAGAAGACCGGAGGGTGGTTGTCTGGGTATCTTGTTCTGGGCACAGGACGGGCAAGATGCTACAAAGTCTTTAACATCCTGGGAGAGTGAAGGCCACCAATAATGGCGAGAGATTAAGTCCAAAGTCTTTTTGACACCAACGTGGCCGGCAATCTTGGACGAATGTCCCCAATTTTGCACTCGTTTTCGTTTATTCTCAGCCACAAAGGTTCTTCCCGGAGGTAACGTGGTTAACTTGACAGGAGCCACAGTAATTACTTTGGATAAATCAATGATATGAGAGGGTTCTTCCTCTGCATCAGACGACAGGAATGATCTTGACAACGCATCCGCTCTAACGTTCTTATCGCCGGGCCGAAAATGTAGCTCAAAGTCAAAGCGGGCGAAGAATAGGGACCACCTGGCTTGCCGAGGATTGAGCCTCTGTGCGGACTGGATGTACGCCAGGTTCTTATGGTCTGTGAAGATCTTGAATGGATGTATGGCACCCTCCAGTAAGTACCTCCACTCCTCCAAGGCCAACTTAATGGCCAATAGCTCTTTGTCGCCAATGGAGTAGTTCTGCTCAGTGGAGGAAAATACTTTAGAAAAGAAGCCACAGGTGACAAAACGTCCAGAAGAGGATTTCTGCAGAAGGACTGCGCCAGCCCCAGTAGAGGATGCGTCTACCTCGAGAGTGAAAGGTCTACTAACCTCAGGTCGGTGAAGCGCCGGAGCAGCGGCGAAGGCTTGTTTCAACGACTGGAAGGCCTCTTCAGCCTCAGAGGGCCAAGCCTTTGGGTTAGCTCCCTTGCAGATAAGGGACGAGATGGGGCGAACCAACGAGGAAAAATGAGGAACGAACTGTCGGTAGTAGTTCGCAAAACCAAGGAAGCGTTGGATTGCCTTCACCCCATGGGGCTGTGGCCAATGGAGGACGGCGGACACTTTTGCCGGATCCATGCATAGACCTGATTCTGAGATAATGTACCCCAAGAATGGCAGGGACGTTTGCTCGAAGGCACATTTCTCGAGCTTGGCATAAAGGCGGTTCTCCCTCAGGCGCTGGAGGACTTGACGCACGTTCTTTCTGTGGGCGGAGAGGTCTGGAGAAAAAACGAGGATGTCATCCAGATAGACTACCACGCAGGAGTACAGCATATCCCGGAAGACGTCATTCACGAACTCCTGGAAAACCGCTGGGGCATTGCAGAGGCCGAAGGGCATGACCAAGTACTCGTAGTGACCGTCTCTGGTGTTAAAGGCGGTCTTCCACTCATCCCCGGAACGAATGCGGATCAAGTTGTAGGCCCCACGAAGATCCAGTTTGGTGAAAATTCGAGCTCCTCTAAGTCGGTCAAAGAGCTCCGGGATCAATGGCAATGGGTACTTGTTCTTGACCGTGATATTGTTCAGGCCTCGGTAGTCTATGCAAGGACGGAGGGAGCCGTCCTTCTTTTTTACAAAGAAAAATCCCGCTCCCGCGGGCGAGGAGGACTTACGGATGAAACCTCTAGCAAGGTTCTCCTGGATATAGTCAGACATAGCTTGGGTCTCAGCAGGGGATAGCGGGTATATCCTACCCCTGGGTGGCGTAGAACCAGGAATGAGGTCAATCGGACAGTCATATGGCCGATGGGGGGGCAGAGTCTCGGCCTCCTTCTTGTCGAAAACATCTGCAAAGGACCAGTAAGCCGACGGCAGACCTGTAGGTGCCGGGGATGGACCGGCAGAGTTCATCAGACGGACGGGCAACAGGCACTTCTCCTGACAGAACGGTCCCCACCGGAGTATCTCGCCCGACCGCCAGTCCAGGGTTGGCTCATGAGTCCGTAGCCAAGGGAGGCCTAGAAGAAGTGCGTGAGACATGGTGGACAAGACGAGGAAGGAGATCTTCTCCAGGTGCAGGGCTCCGATCTGCAGCTCGATCTCTTCAGTGGCCTGGGTAACGGACTCCAGCACGGACGTACCATTGACCAAAACAATCGACCGAGGAGTCTCCAGGGATCTGACAGGAATCCGGTATTTTTTAACCGCCTCGAGTGTGATAAAATTCCCCTCCGCGCCAGAATCCAGGAAAGCCTCCTCAGAATAACGCTTGGCACCGAGATTCAATAATACGGACACGAGCAGGGGAGGAGAGGAATCACGTACACCTAGGGAGGCCTCTCCTATCAACCCTAGGCGGAGAAGTTTCCCGGCTTCTTGGAGCAGGAACGGAGGAGGTGAGAGGAGCTCCTCTCTCTGGCTAATTCACGGGCACGTTCCTGAAACCGCAGGTCGATGCGTGTCGCCAGTGAGATCAGATCCTCTAAAGAGGTGGGAGTATCCCGACCTGCCAGTACGTCTTTGATCCGACTGGACAGGCCACGCCAAAAGATCCCTACGAGAGCCTCGTTGTTCCAACCGAGTTCGGAGGCCAAGGTACGAAAATGGATGGCATACTGTCCTACCGGTAGCGTACCCTGATGGAGGTTAAAGAGGGACTCGGTGATAGAGGCCAGCCGACCCGGCTCGTCGAACACCTTGCGGAAGGTGTCCAAAAAGGTGGAAAGCCGAGAGACGAGTGGGTCATTGCGCTCCCAGAGGGGGTTCACCCATGCTAATGCCTCCCCCTCTAAGTGTGAAACAATAAAGGCAATTTGGGCGCGCTCAGTGGGATAGTGCTGCGGCAAAAGCTCAAAATGTAACCGGCATTGGTTCAGAAATCCTCGACAAAACTTAGGGTCCCCGCTATATCGGGGTGGCTTGCCGAGGCGCGGCATCGGGTGCGGGGCCGAGGACTGGGCAGAAACGGATTGTATGGCCGACAAACGAGACTCCATGGATTTCAAAAAGACCATAATCCTGGTCTGACTCTCCCGTAGGAACACCAGTTCCTTTTGGATGGAGGTGGTGGCACCAGCGGGGTCCATGGCCTGATTATACTGTGACGACTCCTGGAGTGGACCCTCTGGGTCGTGACACCAACCCTCCCAGGGCGAGCTGACCTAGTGAAGACCACCCCCTATACAGGGAGTGTCAGGGGCAAGCCCCAGGGGGTGAGGCACCACGACTGCTGGCACCAGGCGGCCGGCTCACAGGAGACACGAGTGGGTGAGAGTGTCTGCAGGAACGTGTAAAGTGTGGACACGGGAACACGTGGTATACAGAGACTTCGTTCGTCCGGGTGTGAGTGAAGCAGGAAGCGTGCAAGGAGCACGTCAGAGCACTGAGTCAGGCAGCAGGTGTGCCAGGAGGTGTAACAGAGTAAGAGACTGAGTACAGGATCAGAGTGTGTGCCCGGAGGCACAACCGAGTATAAGACAGAGCACGGAATCAGAGTGTGTGCCAGGAGGCACGACTGAGTATAAGACAGAGTACAGGGTAAGAGCGTGTGCCAGGAGGCACAACCGAGTATGAGACAGAGTACAGTGTCAGAGCATGTGCCAGGAGGCACAACCGAGTACGAGACAGAACACAGGATCAGAGCGTGTGCCAGGAGGCACAACCAAGTACAAAGCAGAGTGCAGATTCAGAGCGTGTGCCAAGAGGCACAACAGAGTGCAAGGCAGAGGACCTGAGTACAGCGCACAGCCAGGCAGGGACACGGCAGACCAAGCCAGGAAGCACAACAATAATCAGGCACCTCCCCTAGGGGGAGGTCGTCTGATATAGCACATGACTACTACTGGTTCCGGGTCAGGAACTAGCCAGAAAGCACATGACCACTACAGGTTCCGGGTCAGGTCCTCCATTACCATAGAGAGGACCGAGCCCTATACAGCACTGACAGGAGCACGCAAGCGCAAACGTGACATGTAGGAGGAGGCCCGGGGACGAGAGCTGCGCGTACGCACCCTACGGGACCCCCGGAGTGACCGCAGCTCCGGAAGAGATGACGTCGGGACCGAGGTCCCGCCCCCAGGTGAGCACGGCGTGACAGTACCCCCCCCTTTACGCCCCCTCTTTCTAAAACTGGAGAGGAACTTAGACAAAATCTGGGGTGCGTGGATATTCTCCCTGGGTTCCCATGACCTCTCCTCGGGGCCAAAACCCTTCCAATCGACCAGGAACATGGTTCTCCCTCTTACCTTCTTCATGGCCAAAATGTCATTCACCTCAAACTCATCCCCCAAGCCAACAGGCTGGGGTGTGTGGCCTGGAGAAGGATGAAATCGGTTAAGAACCACAGGTTTTAGGAGAGACACATGGAAGGAATTGGGAATACGGAGTGAAGGAGGCAGCTTCAATTTGTAAGCAACATCATTAATCCGCCTGAGGACCTCAAAAGGACCAATGTAACGGGGACCCAGTTTGTAAGATGGTACCTTAAGGCGGACGTATTTGGTGGAGAGCCACACCTTGTCACCAGGGAGAAATGGAGGAACGTCCAGGAGCCTCTTGTCAGCGTGTAATTTCATTCTGTCCCGTGCTTTCTCGAGAGCGGTTTTGGTCTCCTGCCATACCCTGGAGAACTCCACAGACTGAGAATCGGCAGCAGGTACCCCCGAGACAGGAAGTACCGGTAGAGGCACATTGAGATGCTGTCCAAAGACGATGAAGAAAGGAGACTTGGTAGACGATTCACTGGAGTGATTATTGTAGGCGAACTCAGCCCAAGGAAGTAGACCGACCCAGTCATTCTGATGAGCATTAGAAAAATGCCGGAGATAGGATGTAAGGATCTGGTTGGTACGTTCCACCTGCCCATTGGTTTGGGGGTGATAGGCGGAAGAGAAATCCAATGACACTTTCATGAGTCCGCATAGAGCTCTCCAGAACCTGGAGGTGAATTGGACCCCTCTATCCGACACGATGTGCTGGGGGAAGCCGTGAATCCTGAAGATATGGGAAATGAAGATCTTCGCCAAGTCAGGAGCAGAGGGTAGTCCGGGAAGAGGAATGAAGTGAGCCATCTTTGAAAATCGGTCTACAACCACCAAGACCACAGTACAACCGGAAGAACAAGGCAGATCAGTAATGAAATCCATGGCTATGTGCTGCCATGGAGCCGACGGAATGGGAAGCGGGAACAGAAGACCGGAGGGTGGTTGTCTGGGTATCTTGTTCTGGGCACAGGACGGGCAAGATGCTACAAAGTCTTTAACATCCTGGGAGAGTGAAGGCCACCAATAATGGCGAGAGATTAAGTCCAAAGTCTTTTTGACACCAACGTGGCCGGCAATCTTGGACGAATGTCCCCAATTTTGCACTAGTTTTCGTTTATTCTCAGCCACAAAGGTTCTTCCCGGAGGTAACGTGGTTAACTTGACAGGAGCCACAGTAATTACTTTGGATAAATCAATGATATGAGAGGGTTCTTCCTCTGCATCAGACGACAGGAATGATCTTGACAACGCATCCGCTCTAACGTTCTTATCGCCGGGCCGAAAATGTAGCTCAAAGTCAAAGCGGGCGAAGAATAGGGACCACCTGGCTTGCCGAGGATTGAGCCTCTGTGCGGACTGGATGTACGCCAGGTTCTTATGGTCTGTGAAGATCTTGAATGGATGTATGGCACCCTCCAGTAAGTACCTCCACTCCTCCAAGGCCAACTTAATGGCCAATAGCTCTTTGTCGCCAATGGAGTAGTTCTGCTCAGTGGAGGAAAATACTTTAGAAAAGAAGCCACAGGTGACAAAACGTCCAGAAGAGGATTTCTGCAGAAGGACTGCGCCAGCCCCAGTAGAGGATGCGTCTACCTCGAGAGTGAAAGGTCTACTAACCTCAGGTCGGTGAAGCGCCGGAGCAGCGGCGAAGGCTTGTTTCAACGACTGGAAGGCCTCTTCAGCCTCAGAGGGCCAAGCCTTTGGGTTAGCTCCCTTGCAGATAAGGGACGAGATGGGGCGAACCAACGAGGAAAAATGAGGAACGAACTGTCGGTAGTAGTTCGCAAAACCAAGGAAGCGTTGGATTGCCTTCACCCCATGGGGCTGTGGCCAATGGAGGACGGCGGACACTTTTGCCGGATCCATGCATAGACCTGATTCTGAGATAATGTACCCCAAGAATGGCAGGGACGTTTGCTCGAAGGCACATTTCTCGAGCTTGGCATAAAGGCGGTTCTCCCTCAGGCGCTGGAGGACTTGACGCACGTTCTTTCTGTGGGCGGAGAGGTCTGGAGAAAAAACGAGGATGTCATCCAGATAGACTACCACGCAGGAGTACAGCATATCCCGGAAGACGTCATTCACGAACTCCTGGAAAACCGCTGGGGCATTGCAGAGGCCGAAGGGCATGACCAAGTACTCGTAGTGACCGTCTCTGGTGTTAAAGGCGGTCTTCCACTCATCCCCGGAACGAATGCGGATCAAGTTGTAGGCCCCACGAAGATCCAGTTTGGTGAAAATTCGAGCTCCTCTAAGTCGGTCAAAGAGCTCCGGGATCAATGGCAATGGGTACTTGTTCTTGACCGTGATATTGTTCAGGCCTCGGTAGTCTATGCAAGGACGGAGGGAGCCGTCCTTCTTTTTTACAAAGAAAAATCCCGCTCCCGCGGGCGAGGAGGACTTACGGATGAAACCTCTAGCAAGGTTCTCCTGGATATAGTCAGACATAGCTTGGGTCTCAGCAGGGGATAGCGGGTATATCCTACCCCTGGGTGGCGTAGAACCAGGAATGAGGTCAATCGGACAGTCATATGGCCGATGGGGGGGCAGAGTCTCGGCCTCCTTCTTGTCGAAAACATCTGCAAAGGACCAGTAAGCCGACGGCAGACCTGTAGGTGCCGGGGATGGACCGGCAGAGTTCATCAGACGGACGGGCAACAGGCACTTCTCCTGACAGAACGGTCCCCACCGGAGTATCTCGCCCGACCGCCAGTCCAGGGTTGGCTCATGAGTCCGTAGCCAAGGGAGGCCTAGAAGAAGTGCGTAAGACATGGTGGACAAGACGAGGAAGGAGATCTTCTCCAGGTGCAGGGCTCCGATCTGCAGCTCGATCTCTTCAGTGGCCTGGGTAACGGACTCCAGCACGGACGTACCATTGACCGAAACAATCGACCGAGGAGTCTCCAGGGATCTGACAGGAATCCGGTATTTTTTAACCGCCTCGAGTGTGATAAAATTCCCCTCCGCGCCAGAATCCAGGAAAGCCTCCTCAGAATAACGCTTGGCACCGAGATTCAATAATACGGACACGAGCAGGGGAGGAGAGGAATCACGTACACCTAGGGAGGCCTCTCCTATCAACCCTAGGCAGAGAAGTTTCCCGGCTTCTTGGAGCAGGAACGGAGGAGGTGAGAGGAGCTCCTCTCTCTGGCTAATTCACGGGCACGTTCCTTAAACCGCAGGTCGATGCGTGTCGCCAGTGAGATCAGATCCTCTAAAGAGGTGGGAGTATCCCGACCTGCCAGTACGTCTTTGATCCGACTGGACAGGCCACGCCAAAAGATCCCTACGAGAGCCTCGTTGTTCCAACCGAGTTCGGAGGCCAAGGTACGAAAATGGATGGCATACTGTCCTACCGGTAGCGTACCCTGATGGAGGTTAAAGAGGGACTCGGTGATAGAGGCCAGCCGACCCGGCTCGTCGAACACCTTGCGGAAGGTGTCCAAAAAGGTGGAAAGCCGAGAGACGAGTGGGTCATTGCGCTCCCAGAGGGGGTTCACCCATGCTAATGCCTCCCCCTCTAAGTGTGAAACAATAAAGGCAATTTGGGCGCGCTCAGTGGGATAGTGCTGCGGCAAAAGCTCAAAATGTAACCGGCATTGGTTCAGAAATCCTCGAAAAAACTTAGGGTCCCCGCTATATCGGGGTGGCTTGCCGAGGCGCGGCATCGGGTGCGGGGCCGAGGACTGGGCAGAAACGGATTGTATGGCCGACAAACGAGACTCCATGGATTTCAAAAAGACCATAATCCTGGTCTGACTCTCCCGTAGGAACACCAGTTCCTTTTGGATGGAGGTGGTGGCACCAGCGGGGTCCATGGCCTGATTATACTGTGACGACTCCTGGAGTGGACCCTCTGGGTCGTGACACCAACCCTCCCAGGGCGAGCTGACCTAGTGAAGACCACCCCCTATACAGGGAGTGTCAGGGGCAAGCCCCAGGGGGTGAGGCACCACGACTGCTGGCACCAGGCGGCCGGCTCACAGGAGACACGAGTGGGTGAGAGTGTCTGCAGGAACGTGTAAAGTGTGGACACGGGAACACGTGGTATACAGAGACTTCGTTCGTCCGGGTGTGAGTGAAGCAGGAAGCGTGCAAGGAGCACGTCAGAGCACTGAGTCAGGCAGCAGGTGTGCCAGGAGGTGTAACAGAGTAAGAGACTGAGTACAGGATCAGAGTGTGTGCCCGGAGGCACAACCGAGTATAAGACAGAGCACGGAATCAGAGTGTGTGCCAGGAGGCACGACTGAGTATAAGACAGAGTACAGGGTAAGAGCGTGTGCCAGGAGGCACAACCGAGTATGAGACAGAGTACAGTGTCAGAGCATGTGCCAGGAGGCACAATCGAGTACGAGACAGAACACAGGATCAGAGCGTGTGCCAGGAGGCACAACCAAGTACAAAGCAGAGTGCAGATTCAGAGCGTGTGCCAAGAGGCACAACAGAGTGCAAGGCAGAGGACCTGAGTACAGCGCACAGCCAGGCAGGGACACGGCAGACCAAGCCAGGAAGCACAACAATAATCAGGCACCTCCCCTAGGGGGAGGTCGTCTGATATAGCACATGACTACTACTGGTTCCGGGTCAGGAACTAGCCAGAAAGCACATGACCACTACAGGTTCCGGGTCAGGTCCTCCATTACCATAGAGAGGACCGAGCCCTATACAGCACTGACAGGAGCACGCAAGCGCAAACGTGACATGTAGGAGGAGGCCCGGGGACGAGAGCTGCGCGTGCGCACCCTACGGGACCCCCGGAGTGACCGCAGCTCCAGAAGAGATGACGTCGGGACCGAGGTCCCGCCCCCAGGTGAGCACGGCGTGACAATGTGGAGAATAAGGGGCGGGAGTGTGAAGAATAAGGGGCAGGAGTGTGGAGAATAGGGGGCGGGAGTGAGGAGGATAGGGGGCGGGAGTGTGGGGGATAAGGGGCGGGAGTATGGGGGATAAGGGGCAGGAGTGTGGGGTATAAGGGCAGGAGTGTGGGGAATAAGGGGCGGGAGTGTGGAGAGTAAGGGGCAGGAGTGTGGAGAGTAAGGGGCAGGAGTGTGGAGAATAGGGGCAGGAGTGTGGAGAATAGGGGGCAGGAGTGTGGAGAATAAGGGGCAGGAGTGTGGAGAATAAGGGGCAGGAGTGTAGAGAATAAGGGGCAGGAGTGTGGAGAATAGGGGGCAGAAGTGTGGGGAATGAGGGGCAGGAGTGTTGAGAATAGGGGGCAGGAGTGTTGTGAATAGGGGGCAGGAGTGTGGAGAATAAGGGGCAGGAGTGTGGAGAATAGGGGGAGGAGTGTGGGGAACAGGGGGCAAGTGTGTGGGAAATAGGGGCCAGGAGTGTGGGGAATAGGGGGCAGGAGTGTGGGGAATAGGGGGCAGGAGTGTGGGGAATATGGGGCAGAAGTCTGGGGAATGGGAATAAAGGGCAGGAATGTGGAGAATAAGGGGCGGGAGTGTGAAGAATAAGGGGCGGGAGTGTGGAGGATAGGAGGCGGGAGTGTTGGGAATAAGGGGCGGGAGTGTTGGGAATAAGGGGCGGGAGTGTGGTAGTAAGGGGCGAGAGTGTGGGGACTAAGGGGCGAGAGTGTGGGGAATAAGGGGCGGGAGTGTGGGGATTAAGGGGCGGGAGTGTGGAGGATAAGGGGCAGGAGTGTGGGGAATAAGGGGCAGGAGTATGGAGAATAAGTGGCAGGAGTGTGGAGAATAAGGGGCAGGAGTGTGGAGAATAAGGAGCAGGAGTATGGAGGATAAGGGGCAGGAGTGTGGAGGATAAGGGGCAGGAGTGTGGAGGATAAGGGGCAGGAGTGTGGAGAAAAAGGGGCATGAGTGTGGAGAATAAGGGGCAGGAGTGTGGAGAATGAGGGGCAGGAGTGTGGAAAATGAGGGGCAGAAGTGTGGAGAATGAGGGTCAGGAGAGTGGAGAATGAGGGTCAGGAGCGTGGAGAATGAGGGTCAGGAGCGTGGAGAATGAGGGTCAGGAGAGTGGAGAATGAGGGTCAGGAGCGTGGAGAGTAAGGGGCAGGAGCGTGAAGAATATGGGGCAGAAGACTGGGGAATGGGAATAAAGGGCAGGAATGTGGAGAATAAGGGGTGGGAGTGTGAAGAATAAGGGGCGGGAGTGTGGAGGATAGGAGGCGGGAGTGTTGGGAATAAGGGGCAGGAGTGTTGGGAATAAGGGGCGGGAGTGTGGTAATAAGGGGTGAGAGTGTGGGGACTAAGGGGCGAGAGTGTGGAGAGTAAGGGGCAGGAGTGTGGAGAGTAAGGGGCAGGAGTGTGAAGAGTAAGGTGCAGGAGTGTGGAGAGTAAGGGGCAGGAGTGTGGAGAATAAGGGGCAGGAGTGTGGAGAATAAGGGGCAGGAGTGTGGAGAATAAGGGGAAGGAGTGTGGAGAATAAGGGGCAGGAGTGTGGAGAATAAGGGGCAGGAGTGTGGAGAATAAGTGAAAAAAACACATTTGAAAGGTAAACTCACCAAACCCTGACTAATGCACTAGCAGGATGCAGCAGACCTCCATTGATAAAGGCTGGGGCAGCACAGGTGCAAACCACTGATGAAAACAGCTAGTATCCCAAAAGGGTCTGGCTGCCTAATGGAAAAAATGCACACAAATAAGGCCTGCTTAGGACATCAGTCACACAGGTAAGTGTCGTGCAAAGTGTCTGAGCAGCCTATTAATAACGCCCATAATATTAGCGGGCGGGCTGCTCGGCACTATATGTATGCATCACACAGAAAAAACCAAGCCGACATAAAGAGGCCTAGCTTGCGTCCTGCAAAAATGATAAAAAGTGCAAAAAGATAAAAAGATATGGGGTATTAGTTGCTATTTTGGCCAAAGCAGATTAGCTCGCAACCCAACATCAAGGGTCCCCAAATTTTGCGAGTCCCTAAGGGGCAGGAGTGTGGAGAATAAGGGGCAGGAGTGTGGGTAATAAGGGGCAGGAGTGTGGAGAATAAGTGGCAGGAGTGTGGGGAATAAGGGGCAGGAGTGTGGAGAGTAAGGGGCAGGAGTGTGGAGAATAAGGGGCAGGAGTGTGGAGAATAAGGGGCAGGTGTGTGGAGAATAAGGGGCAGGTGTGTGTAGAATAAGGAGCAGGAGTGTGGAGAATAAGAGGCAGGAGTGTGGAGAATAGGGGGCAGGAGTGTGGGGAATAGGGGGCAGGAGTGTGGAGAATAGGGGGCAGGAGTGTGGAGAATAAGGGGCAGGAGTGTGGAGAATAAGGGGCAGGAGTGTGGAGAATAGGGGGCAGGAGTGTGGGGAATAGGGGGCAGGAGTGTGGGGAATAGGGGGCAGGAGTGTGGGGAATAAGGGGCAGGAGTGTGGAGAATAAGGGGCAGGAGTGTGGAGAATAAGGGGCAGGAGTGTGAAGGATAAGGGGCGGGAGTGTGGAGGATAAGGGGCGGGAGTGTGGAGGATAAGGTGCGGGAGTGTGGAGAATAGGGGGCAGGAGTGTGGGGAATAGGGGGCAGGAGTGTGGAGAATAGGGAGCAGGAGCGTGGGGAATCGGGGGCAGGAGTGTGGAGAATAGGGGGCTGGAGTGTGGAGAATAAGAGGCAGGAGTGTGGAGAATAAGGGGCAGGAGTGTGAAGGATAAGGGGCAGGAGTGTGGGGAATAAGGGGCAGAAGTGTGGGGTATAAGGGGCAGGAATGTGGAGAATAAGGGGCAGGAATGTGGAGAATAAGGGGCAGGAATGTGGAGAATAAGGGGCAGGAATGTGGAGAATAAGGGGCAGGAGTGTGGAGAATAAGGGGCAGGAGTGTGGAGGATAAGGGGCAGGAGTGTGGAGAATAAGGGGCAGGAGTGTGGAGAATAAGGGGCGGGAGTGTGGAGAATAAGGGGCAGGAGTGTGGAGAATAAGGGGCAGGAGTGTGGAGAATAAGGGGCAGGAGTGTGGAGAATAAGGGGCGGGAGTGTGGAGAATAAAGGGCGGGTGTGTGGAGGATAAGGGACGGGAGTGTGGAGGATAAGGGGCAGGAGTGTGGAGAATAAGGGGCGGGAGTGTGGAGAATAAGGGGCGGGAGTGTGGAGGATAAGGGGCAGGAGTGTGGAGAATAAGGGGCGGGAGTGTGGAGGATAAGGGCAGGAGTGTGGAGAATAGGGGTCAGGAGTGTGGGGAATAGGGGGCAGGAGTGTGGGGAATAGGGGGCAGGAGTGTGGACAATAAGGGGCAGGAGTGTGGAGAATAGGGGGCAGGAGTGTGGAGAATAGGGGGCAGGAGTGTGAAGGATAAGGGGCAGGAATGTGGGGAATAAGGGGCAGGAGTGTGGGGTGTAAGGGGCAGGAGTGTGGAGAATAAGGGGCAGGAGTGTGGAGAATAAGGGGCAGGAGTGTGGAGAATAGGGAGCAGGAGTGTGGGGAATCGGGGGCAGGAGTGTGGAGAATAGGGGGCTGGAGTGTGGAGAATAGGGGGCTGGAGTGTGGAGAATAAGAGGCAGGAGTGTGGAGAATAAGGGGCAGGAGTGTGAAGGATAAGGGGCAGGAGTGTGGGGAATAAGGGGCAGGAGTGTGGGGTATAAGGGGCAGGAATGTGGAGAATAAGGGGCAGGAATGTGGAGAATAAGGGGCAGGAGTGTGGATAATAAGGGGCAGGAGTGTGGAGGATAAGGGGCAGGAGTGTGGAGAATAAGGGGCAGGAGTGTGGAGAATAAGGGGCGGGAGTGTGGAGAATAAGGGGCAGGAGTGTGGAGAATAAGGGGCAGGAGTGTGGAGAATAAGGGGCAGGAGTGTGGAGAATAAGGGGCGGGAGTGTGGAGAATAAAGGGCGGGTGTGTGGAGGATAAGGCACGGGAGTGTGGAGGATAAGGGGCGGGAGTGTGGAGAATAAGGGGCGGGAGTGTGGAGGATAAGGGGCAGGAGTGTGGAGAATAAGGGGCGAGAGTGTGGAGAATAGGGGTCAGGAGTGTGGAGAATAGGGGTCAGGAGTGTGGGGAATAGGGGGCAGGAGTGTGGGGAATAGGGGGCAGGAGTGTGGACAATAAGGGGCAGGAGTGTGGAGAATAGGGGGCAGGAGTGTGGAGAATAGGGGGCAGGAGTGTGAAGGATAAGGGGCAGGAATGTGGGAATAAGGGGCAGGAGTGTGGGGTGTAAGGGGCAGGAGTGTGGAGAATAAGGGGCAGGAGTGTGGTAGATAAGGGAAAGGAGTGTGGAGAATAAGAGGCAGGAGTGTGGAGAATAAGGGGCGGGAGTGTGGAGAATAAGGGGCGGGTGTGTCGAGGATAAGGGACGGGAGTGTGGAGGATAAGGGGCGGGAGTGTGAAGGATAAGGGGCAGGAGTGTGGAGAATAAGGGGCGGGAGTGTGGAGAATAAGGGGCGGGAGTGTGGAGAATAAGGGACGGGAGTGTGGAGGATAAGGGGCGGGAGCGTGGAGAATAAGGGACGGGAGTGTGGAGGATAAGGGGCGGGAGTGTGGAGAATAAGGGGCAGGAGTGTGGAGAATAAGGGGCGGTAGTGTGGAGAATAAGGGGCGGGAGTGTGGAGGATAAGGGGCGGGAGTGTGGAGGATAAGGGGCAGGAGCGTGGAGAATAAGGGGCGGTAGTGTGGAGAATAAGGGGCGGGAGTGTGGAGAATAAGGGGCAGGAGTGTGGAGAATAAGGGGCGGGAGTGTGAAGAATAAGGGATGGGAGTGTGGAGGATAAGGGGCGGGAGTGTGGAGAATAAGGGGCGGGAGTGTGGAGAATAAGGGGCGGGAGTGTGGACAATAAGGGGCAGTGCTGCTTGGAATATTAAGGCGTCACAGAAACTTCATGCATTTGTCAATAAAATGTAACAAGGTGCAGAATATTTATAATTGTCCATCAGTAACCATAGAAACAGCAACTAAAAGAGTAAAAAAACACTAAAACCACAAAATGTGAAAACTAAAGTATGTATCAGTCTGAGGACTTTTGGCCACTAGTATAGGCCATGCGCTTCAGAGTCCAACCATCCCTTTAAGATGTTGCTAGTTAGGTATCCGAGTTGCTGACCTCTTGTATATTGAATTCCTCTATTATGTGCTGCTATTATGTCATTTATTGGTTTTTTTAAATCATAGAATAACATTTTCCATATTCCGAATGTCACACTCTAGTCTCCAGGAATACTCTTGTGCTGGACTAATTTTCTGGAATGCACTACTCCAGACCATCTGATTAATTCCCAGTATCCACAGTTTTAAGTGTGCCCTAAAACCCATTTCTTTAGACAGGCCTATCACTTCACTAATCTAAGTATTCCCTGTTCTCCCTTCATTACTTCTCTATCATCTCTTTCCTCACCCTCCATTCACACAACATATAATATAATATAATATAATATGCATTTATATGATTTTCTGGTGATTCCTCTGGTTTTCCACTGTAGGTTAATATTTAAGATGGAAATTTCCATCCGCTATTGTTAATTGATAAGCGGGAAGACTTGATACATTGTGTCGTGTTCTTACCCTGAAAGAGTCAAGTGAACACCGTGATGGTCACAGAGTTGTCACTGACCTTTTCTTCCTCAGAGGATTCTCAGTCCTGTGTATAACTTTCCAGCTGGAGTCACAGGATCTTCTTTGCTCCTTCATGGACAGTTTTATTAGGTGGCAAAATGGACAATTGCCCAGGACCAAATCTTTTAGCGACCCCTAAAGACGTGCAAAATAGCTCTACTGTAGTCTGTCCAGGCATTCTATGGTCCATGGATTTTGTGCTGGGGCATTTTGTGTACCATGAGCCTTGTGCTGACGCATTTTATGGACAATGAACCTTGTGCTGACGCACTTTGTGGACCATGAGCCTTGTGCTGACGCACTTTGTGGACCATGAGCCTTGTGCTGATGCACTTTGTGGACCATGAGCCTTGTGCTGACGCACTTTGTGGACCATGAATCTTGTGCTGACGCATTTTATGGACCATGAGTCTTGTGCTGACGCACTTTGTGGACCATGAATCTTGTGCTCATGCATTTTGTGGACCATGAGCCTTGTGCTGACGCATTTTGTGGACCATGAATCTTGAGCTGACGCACTTTGTGGACCATGAATCTTGCGCTCATGCATTTTGTGGACCATGAGCCTTGTGCTGACGCACTTTGTGGATCACGAATCGTGTGGTGACGCATTTTATGGACCATGAATCTTGTGCTCATGCATTTTGTGGACCATGAATCTTGTGCTGACGCACTTTGTGGACCATGAATCTTGTGCTCATGCATTTTATGGACCATGAGCCTTGTGCTGATGCACTTTGTGGACCATGAATATTGTGCTGACTCATTTTGTGGACCATGAATCTTGTGCTCTTGCATTTTGTGGACCATGAGCCTTGTGGTGACGCATTTTGTGGATCACGAATCTTGTGATGCATTTTGTGGACCATGAGCCTTGTGCTGACGCATTTTATGGACCATGAGCCTTGTGCCGACGCACTTTGCGGACCATGAATCTTGTGCTGACGCATTTTGTGGACCATGAATCTTATGCTGACGCACTTTGTGGACCAAGAATATTGTGCTGATGCATTTTGTGGACAATGAATCTTGTGCTCATGCATTTTATGGACCATGAGCCTTGTGCTGATGCACTTTGTGGACCATGAATCTTGCGCTTACGCATTTTGTGGATCGTGAATCTTGTGCTCATGCATTTTGTGGACCATGAGCCTTGTGGTGATGCATTTTGTGGATCACAAATCTTGTGGTGATGCCTTTTGTGGACCATGAATATTGTGCTGACGCATTTTGTGGACAATGAATCTTGTACTCATGCATTTTATGGACCATGACCCTTGTGCTGACGCATTTTGTGGACTATGAATCTTGTGCTTAGGCATTTTGTGGACCATGAATCTTGTGCTCATGCATTTTGTGGACCGTGAGCCTTGTTGTGACGCATTTTGTGGATCACGAATCTTGTGGCGATGCATTTTGTGGACCATGAATATTGTGCTGACGCATTTTGTGGACCATGAATCTTGTGCTGACGCATTTTGTGGACCGTGAATCTTATGCTGACGCACTTTGTGGACCATGAATCTTGTGCTGATGCACTTTGTGAACCATGAATCTTGTGCTGATGCATTTTGTGGACCATGAATCTCAAGTTGACGCATTTTGTGGATCACGAATATTGTGGTGACGCATTTTGTAGACCATGAATCTTGTGCTGATGCATTTTGTGGACCCTGAGTCTTGTGCTGATGCATATTGTGGACCATGAATTCTGTGCTGATGCATATTGTGGACCATGAATTCTGTGCTGATGCATTTTGTGGACCGTGAACCTTGTGACGCACTTTACAGACCATGAGTCTTGTGCTGACGCACTTTGTGGATGTTGTGATCAAGCATTTCTTGGAAGCTGAGAAGTACAGGATGAGGTTGAACTTCTGAAATGTGACCCTAAAGCAATGGTCTAAGTGCCACCTCTACTGCTCTTTCAGGTGCTCCCCCCCCCCGGAGCTACTGCTGCCTGTCATTTGCCAGGTGCATTGTGGGGGATCATTTCCTGACATTTCCCTTTAATCAGAAAATAAATGTTCGGATTATTTCCCTTTCACTGGAATTAAGTGATCCACCAACACAACCTTTGCCTGCGCGCCAGGCCGACCTCCGAATGCCGCATTGTCAGTGATGGAGGCTCCATGAGGTCGGGTTTACGAGATTAATGAGTTTGGAGTAAACGTCTAATGCTCTTCAATCAGCGCCATTTTCTCGCCTCGCGCCTCCGATACCTCTCATCTAATGAACCATATGTTACTCTGCTGGTGACATTTCCAGAGCCGCGGCCTCTCCTGAGCAGGGACAATAACTGATTAAGACGCCGCTTCTCATCTCAATCCACTTATGAATATTGGATCTCACTTCCATTTACCGTCGTTGGCGTCACTTTCCGGCAGCCGCGGGATCGTCTTACCTTGCGTTTCCTCATTACGCCCAATGTCCAGATTCATGTTGCCCCCTAATTGTATCAAGGGACAATTACAGAAGTGATTATCAGCAAGATACAATGTCCAGGAAAGTAGTGACAACCAACCGAGCGCCGTAACTCAGATTTCCCACTCAGGGGCCTGGGAAAGTTGAGTGACACAAGGCTGTATCCCTGAAAACCTGATCAGAAGCTACCTGACTTTCCCAGGAGAAGATATCTGTAGAACATTTCCCATTTCTCATATTTATTGGCGCTGTAGAGCTGGAGCGGCTGCTGTGCCAGGGCGTTATTTACTGGACTAATAAACCTTCCGTAATTCCATTAACCTTTCCTGATATTTCTGCTATTTACCAATTTTACTTTGATGGATAAAATGTCACATGATTTACTGATCATCTGTCACTGGAACCAGCGGAAAACTCCAGAAATCAAACAGATATTTACATTTTGGGTGAGTTGTTGGAATAAAGATCTAATTTACAGAGTGTTTCCCTCCATTTCTGTCAAGAGAGCTCTCCCCATACTACAGTAAGAGAGAGATCTGCCTGTCATCTTTCTATCGGAGTGTCTATTATTTATTTATTATGCATTGTTTATATAGTGCTATCATATTTCACAGCGCTGTACAATTATTATCATCACTGTCCCCATTGGGGCTCACGATCTACATTCACTATCATTATCTTTTTGGAGCATGGGAGGAAACCAGCAAAAACAGGGAGAACATACAAGCTCCTTGCAGATGTTGTCCTTGGTGGGATTTGCACTCAAGACCCCGGTGCTGCAAAGCAACAGTGCTAACCACTGAGCCACCATGCGACAGTAGTGTGAAAAAGAGTTCTCCCCCTTCCTGATTTCCTATTCTTTTCAATGTTTCTCACACTTAAATGTTTTAGATCACCAAACAAATGTGAATATTAGACAAAGATAACACAAGTAATCGCAAAATATAGTTTATAAATTAAGGTCTTTATTATTAATGGAAAAAAAATCCAAACCTACAGGGTCCTGTGTGACAAAGTGATTGCCCCCCAGCTTAATACATGAATTAACTATGGTTTATCACATCTTTGGGAAGCAGAGTTCACATTCCCTAGCCACACCCAGGCCTGATTACTGCCACACCTGTTCTCAATCAAGAAATCACTGACATAGGACCTGCCTGATAAAGTAAAGTAGACCAAAAGATCCGCAAAAGCTAGACATCATGCCGCGATCCAAAGAAATTCTGGAATAAATGACATACAAAGTAATTGAGATCTATCAGTCTGGAAAAAGTTTAAAGCCATTTTTAAAGCTTTGGGACTCCAGCAAACCACAGAGAGAGCCATTATCCACAAATGACGAAAACAAGGAACAGTGGTGAACCTTCCCAGGAGTGGCTGGCTAACCAAAATTACTCCAAGAGCGCAGAAATGACTCATTCAAGAGGTCACAAAGGACCCCACAACAACATCCAAAGAACTGTAGTCCTTACTTGCCTCAGTTAAGGTCAGTGTTCATGACTCCACCTTAAGAGACACTGCATGGCAGAGATCCAAGATGAAAACCACTGCTGAGCAATAAGAACATAAAGGCTTGTCTAAGTTTTGCCAGAAAACATCTTGATGATCCAGGAAACTTTTAGAAGAATACTCTGTGGATTGACAAGACAAAAGTTGAACTTTTTGGAAGATGTATGTCCCATTACATCTGGTGTAGAAGTAAAACAGCATTTCAGAAGAAGAACATCATACCAACAGTCAAATATGGTGGTGGTAGTGTGATGGTCTGGGGCTGTTTTGCTGGTCCAGGAACTGAAAGACTTGCTGTGGTAAATGGAACAATGAATTCTGCTGTCTACCAAAAAATCCTGAAGGAGAATGTCCGGCCATCTGTTCCTGACCTTAAGCCGAAGTGCACTTGGGTTATGCAGCAGAACAATGATCCAAAACACACCAGAAAGTCCACCTCTGAATAGCTAAAGAAAAAAAAAATTAAGACTTTGGCATGGCCTAGACAAAGTCCTGACCTCAATCTGAATGAGATAATAATAATAAATTTTATTTCTATAGCGCCACATATTCCGCAGCACTTTACATTTCAGAGGGGATTTGTACAGACACTAGACATTACAGCATAACAATAATCACATAGATCATAACAGATACCAAGAGGAATGAGGGCCCTGCTCGCAAGCTCACAATCTAGGAATGAGATGCTGTGACATGACCTGAAAAATATGGTTCATGCTAGGAAACCCTTCAATGTGGCTGAATTACAACAATTCTGCAGAGATAAGTGGCCAAAATTGCTCCACAGCATTGTAAAAGATTCATTGCCAGTTATCGCAACCGCGTGATTTCAGTTGTTGCTACTAATGGCGGCCCAACCAGGTATTAGAGTTAGGGGGCAATCATTTTTCACACAGGGCCCTGCAGGTTTGGATTTCTTTTTCCCTTAATAATAAAGATCTTCATTTAAAAACTGCATTTTGTGATTTTGTGTTTTTTTTAATATTTACATTTGTTTGGTGATCTGAAACATTTAAGTGTGCCAAACATGCAAAAGAATAGAAAATCAGGAAGGGGCAAACACTTTTTCACACCACTCTATCTATCTGTCTATCTATCCATCCATCTATTATCTATCTATTATTTTCTTTACATGAAGTTGGGGCAGGTCCTTTTTTTTACAGGAAGTTATGGCGGGTCCTTGTCTTACAGGAAGTTGGGGCGGGTCTTTGTCTTTACAGGAAGTTTGGGCGGGTCTTTGTCTTTACAGGAAATTTGGGGGGTTCTTGTCTTTACAGGAAGTTGGGGTTGGTCTTGTCTTACAGGAAGTTGGGGTGGGTCTTTGTCTTTACAGGAAGTTTGGGGCGGGTCTTTGTCTTTACAGGAAGTTTGGGGGGTTCTTGTCTTTACAGGAAGTTGGGGTGGGTCTTTTTCTTTACATGATGTTGGGTCGTTTCCTTGTCTTTACAGGAAGTTGGGGCGGGTCTGTATCTTTACAGGAAGTTGGGGCAGGTCCTTTTTCTTTACAGGAAGTTGGGGCAGGGCCTTTTCTTTACAGGAAGTTGGGGCAGGTCCTTTTTCTTTACAGAAAGTTGGGGCAGGTCTTTGTCTCTACAGGAAGTTGTAGCTGGTCCTTGTCTTTACAGGAAGTTGGGGCAGGTCCTTTTCTTTACAGGAAGTTGGGGCAGGTCTTTGTCTTTACAGGAAGTTGGAGCAGGTCCTTTTCTTTACAGGAAGTTGGGGCAGGTCTTTGTCTTTACAGGAAGTTGGAGCAGGTCTTTGTCTTTACAGGAAGTTGGAGCGGGTCCTTGTCTTTACAGGAAGTTGGGGCAGGTCTTTGTCTTTACAGGAAGTTGGAGCAGGTCTTTGTCTTTACAGGAAGTTGGGGCAGGTCCTTGTCTTTACAGGAAGTTGGGGCAGGTCCTTTTCTTTACAGGAAGTTGGGGCAGGTCTTTGTCTTTACAGGAAGTTGGAGCAGGTCCTTTTCTTTACAGGAAGTTGGGGCAGGTCTTTGTCTTTACAGGAAGTTGGAGCAGGTCTTTGTCTTTACAGGAAGTTGGGGCGGGTCCTTGTCTTTACAGGAAGTTGGGGCAGGTCTTTGTCTTTACAGGAAGTTGGAGCAGGTCTTTGTCTTTACAGGAAGTTGGGGCAGGTCCTTGTCTTTACAGGAAGTTGGGGCAGGTCCTTTTCTTTACAGGAAGTTGGGGCAGGTCTTTGTCTTTACAGGAAGTTGGAGCAGGTCTTTGTCTTTACAGGAAGTTGGGGCGGGTCCTTGTCTTTACAGGAAGTTGGGGCAGGTCTTTGTCTTTACAGGAAGTTGGAGCAGGTCTTTGTCTTTACAGGAAGTTGGAGCAGGTCCTTGTCTTTACAGGAAGTTGGGGCAGGTCCTTTTCTTTACAGGAAGTTGGGGCAGGTCTGTGTCTTTACATGAAGTTGGGGCAGGTCTTTGTCTTTACAGGAAGTTGGAGCAGGTCTTTGTCTTTACAGGAAGTTGGGGCAGGTCCTTGTCTTTACAGGAAGTTGGGGCAGGTCCTTTTCTTTACAGGAAGTTGGGGCAGGTCTTTGTCTTTACAGGGAGTTGGAGCAGGTCTTTGTCTTTACAGGAAGTTGGGGCGGGTCCTTGTCTTTACAGGAAGTTGGGGCAGGTCTTTGTCTTTACAGGAAGTTGGAGCAGGTCTTTGTCTTTACAGGAAGTTGGAGCAGGTCCTTGTCTTTACAGGAAGTTGGGGCAGGTCCTTTTCTTTACAGGAAGTTGGGGCAGGTCTGTGTCTTTACATGAAGTTGGGACGGGTCCTTTTCTTTACTGCGACTTGGGACGGGTCTCTTTTGTTCTTGAGCTTACGGTGCTGGAAACTGTTGCTGAAGCAGAAACTCCAATTGGAAAAGGGTGGATGACTATTTATTAAGTGTGAGAATCGGGACAGTTCCCAGTCAGTTAAGACTGGTTTTTACCCTTAAAGTGCCCCTGTTAGCAGGATTGTGCTCAGTGACGACAGGCAGTGTCAGGTTGGCGCCGTTATACTGATTACAATGATACCTGGTGATGAAATCCGTCTTGTGGTTGTTGTTTAATCTTTATTTTCAGTTTTGAGTTAATGATATGTTCGTGCTTCGGGGCGTGACTGTGGGGGGTCGTTATGTGGTTCTCTGATTAGGTATTCATCTGTATTGGCTTCTGACAGGTCACTGATCCCTCACTGACCCACCCCCTAGTTTACATAATTTACATAATGAATAATATATATATATAGGAAAAAAAATCCCCTTCTGCAGGCAGATGCTGGCAGACTGATTGCATGTGTAATGTGCAGTTAATTAGGTTTTTTTTATGGTATACATTAATTTATTAAAAAAGAGTTAGTCTGAAAATAGTGCCGGTCATGCATGTGCAGTAGCAGCTATCAGATTTTTTTAAATTAATTAATGTATGCCATAAAAAAAATCACTGCACATTACACATGCGATCTGCCTGCAGAAGGGGATTTTTTTTCAATACATATATAATATTCGTTATGTAAACTAGGGGGCAGGTTCCCTTTAAAGCATCAAGAAGAGGGCAGCAAGACCAGGACCAGGATCAATTTAATGACCAGTTCTAGGACCAAGACCTTGACTGGAACCAAGAAGTGAACCAAGATCAAGACTAGGACCAAGATATTAGGACCAGGAATAAGACCAGGGTCAGGAGACCGAAGCCAGGACCAGGACCAGGCTATTGTACAGATTTGTGACCGGACAGCTGTAAGTTTATCCGTAGATCACGGTGGTAACATCTGGCCAGGTTTACTGTAGAGCAATGATTTATTTTCCAGTTCCCAGAGTCCTTTCTTCCAGCGGTCGGGTGGCCACGTGTGGACTGTCAGGTGGACTGCAGCTAATACTAATGTGAGAGGGAGATTAATCATCGTTAATGGAGATCAGATGAAGTGGACGGACGTTTAATTCAATCAATTCTGTTTTCTGCAGAAAGCTGAATAAAGATATAACTGATCGTTCCGTCCCGATGGCTCGACATGACTTGTACTATTTACAGAGTTGTGATTAATGACCGCACCAATCAGCTCAATCTGTATCACCATGTTACTGTGCGGCTCTCGCCCACCGCCGCCGCCACTGACACGTCTTCATATATCTGGCAGGGAATATAATCCCCACTCTATAACAGGGGACATTCCAGTCACAGATTTACATCTGGGGGCTCGGCCCTAGACATCCTCTGTACTGCACCTATATAATACTGCAAAACCGTACTGAAAGAATACTGCCACAAAGTGCTCAGATTATACTGCCGCATGATGACCAGAAAAGAAATCCGAAAAATGCACAGAAGTAACCCAAACGATCAGCACTAACCACAATGCTGAGCTAACCTCACCCAGGGAACATAAAGCAGTTGTAACGAATGGAAGCGGAGGCAGAGATGGTGAAGTTCAGATTCGTTTTTATTTTTTAAGTGGAACCTCAGGACCACGGTCCAGGGAGCTCCGAAGGCGGCGTGACTAGTGAGCCCCGGGCACCCGTAGTAAAGCCCCTCAGGCAGGGCCAGAATGGAATACCCGGAGGACACAGGTGCTACCTCCAGTTAGACCCCGAACACGTGGCAGCTGTCCCAGCGGGACCAAAAGGGATAACAAAAGTTACAGCAGAGTCCGTAATGCGCTGGGTCCTGGATCCGGTTAGTTGGT
Source organism: Dendrobates tinctorius (assembly GCF_039654945.1). Classification (NCBI taxonomy): domain Eukaryota; kingdom Metazoa; phylum Chordata; class Amphibia; order Anura; family Dendrobatidae; genus Dendrobates; species Dendrobates tinctorius. The sequence goes on along the minus strand of NW_027361899.1, from coordinate 4,802,206 downwards.
AAGGAGTCGGTTCCAGTGACCTTCACACAGTCCTTGGACTCGGATGGCTGTAGGCGGAACGGGATGACTTAGGCCCAGATGGTTGCTGATATAACCAGGTAACACAGGATACTGATATGCTGTGGAAACAGAGAGCATTAGACAATGCACAGAGACTGCAGATGCAGCGCAGACAGGTTAGCATGAGAACCGGATGTAGCAATGATAGATAGATGGAGGAGGGGCCAGAAATAGCAGCCAGTGCGCTGCCATTGGTTGATTGCATTTTTTGAATAATGCACACCGCCCCTTTAAGAAGGCAAGCGAGCGGGTGGACGTGCCCTAATCGTCTTAGCTACAAATCTCCTCACAGGATGCCAGAAGGAGGAGGAGGCAGGAGGGAGGACAGAATGCTGAGCAGCAGCATGAGAGGCTCGAGGTGAGTGCCCAGAACGGAGAGCAGCGGCAGGCCCGGATGCAGTGCCAGGACGGGGGCCAGGTGTAACAGCGGCAGACCTGGGCATAGTGCCAGGACGGGGACCGGGTGTAACAGCAGTACAGTGTGAGTGACAGTGCGCAAGTAATACTGGTAGGGAGGACAAGTAATACCGCCATAGGGTGATCACTGCAGCTAGTGCACAAAACAGTGCAGTGCTGAGCCCTACATCAGAGGGACTACAACAACAGCAGCAACAACAACAACAAAACAACCACAGCAGCAACAACAATAAGAATAATAACAATAATAATGGTGAACAGAGAGCAACACATTGTAACAGCAGACATTGCTCATTCTTTACATCTGTCTATTGCAGGGGATGACTTTAACACATAGCTGTTAGGCACTCAGAGCCACAGGGTTTTTATGTCACTCACAGAATACTGTTTGCTTCCACAGGTTACAAGTTACTGAAAACAAAACTATAAGCATAAAATGCCAGCCTAGACCAGGCACTAACTAAACAATACAGACCCTGGCTCCTTGTCACGACTCTGTTATCTGGTGTCCCGGGACCAGGGGCTCATTCCCTGTCCCTAATGCTAGGGGGTGCCCTAACCTGGCATGTTTCCCGTATTACTTGTGATGGTGAAGATGCCGGTGCCACATACCTTGCCATAGCTCCTGAATCTGCCCTCTGTCTGTACCCTTCCCCCACCCAGGGAAAAGGGGAGTAGTAGTGTGCCGTAATACACCAACCAGACTAACAAGATAATACAAACAGGGATAAAGGAAAATATAAAAAATACAAATATACTCACACATATAACAGAGGAATGCATCAGGGAATGGAGGATGGGGTAAAACCAAAGTAGGAGAAGAAAGGGAATTATCACTCACTAAAAACCTAGAATTTTAGAGAAAGGAGAGGAGAAAGAGCAAATAGGGTCTTATCTCACAGATTTGAAGGGATAATCTCCAAGAAAACTGCTCACCTGTTGATACTTGGTAAGGGCTCAAAAAGTCGTCTGCTGCAGATCCACAGGACAGTAACCGACCATAAGAGACAATGTATGCAAGGAGTGTGGCTTGCTTCTACACTGCCACAGTAATACACTTTCCAGCGCAGAAGCAATCCACACTCCTTGCATACATTGACACTAAAAACCTAGCAACAGTCACAGATAAATCCTCCAAACACCTTCTCCAATAATAACCAACAACAACCTGCAACCATGCAGGAGTAGGAGAAATCAGACACTGTGGCCCTTTGACTCCTCTCTGTTGCGGTAAACATATATATCTATTGTCTATCTACAATATCTATCTATCTATCCATCTTTCTTTGCTTGACAAAGACCGTGTTGTGAGGTCGAAACGTTGCACCACTTGGTGCTGGATTAAAGCCCTCAATTTTTCCTTCAACTGGAGTGCTGCCTGATTCTTTTTCCATTTCTATTTTGCGTTTCATTATTCAGGAAGTATTACACCCAAAATCTGCTCAAGTTTGTGCTGCTATCTGTCTTATCTATCTATCTATTATCTATGATATACAGTTGTGGCCAAAAGTATTGACACCCCTGCAATTTTGTCAGATAATACTCAGTTTCTTCCTGAAAATGATTGCAAACACAAATTCTTTGGTATTATTATCTTCATTTAATTTGTCTTAAATGAAAAAACACAAAAGAGAATGAAGCAAAAAGCAAAACATTGATTATTTCACACAAAACTCCAAAAATGGGCCAGACAAAAGTATTGGCACCCTCAGCCTAATACTTGGTTGCACAACCTTTAGCCAAAATAACTGCGACCAACCGCTTCCGGTAACCATCAATGAGTTTCTTACAATGCTCTGCTGGAATTTTAGACCATTCTTCTTTGGCAAACTGCTCCAGGTCCCTGATATTAGAAGGGTGCCTTCTCCAAACTGCCATTTTTAGATCTCTCCACAGGTGATCTATGGGATTCAGGTCTGGACTCATTGCTGGCCACCTTAGAAGTCTCCAGTGCTTTCTCTCAAACCATTTTCTTGTGTTTTTTGAAGTGTGTTTTGGGTCATTGTCCTGCTGGAAGACCCATGACCTCTGAGGGAGACCCAGCTTTCTCACACTGGGCCCTACATTATGCTGCAAAATTTGTTGGTAGTCTTCAGACTTCATAAAGCCATGCACACGGTCAAGCATTCCAGTGCCAGAGGCAGCAAAGCAACCCCAAAACATCAGGGAACCTCCTCCATGTTTGACTGTAGGGACCATGTTTTTTTCTTTGAATGCCTCTTTTTTTCTCCTGTAAACTCTATGTTAATGCCTTTGCCCAAAAAGCTCTACTTTTGTCTCATCTGACCAGAGAACATTCTTCCAAAACGTTTTAGGCTTTCTCAGGTAAGTTTTGGCAAACTCCAGCCTGGCTTTTTTATGTCTCGGGGTAAGAAGTGGGGTCTTCCTGGGTCTCCTACCATACAGTCCCTTTTCATTCAGACGCCGATGGATAGTACGGGTTGACACTGTTGTACCCTCGGACTGCAGGGCAGCTTGAACTTGTTTGGATGTTAGTCGAGGTTCTTTATCCAACATCCGCACAATCTTGCGCTGAAATCTCTTGTCAATTTTTCTTTTCCGTCCACATCTAGGGAGGTTAGCCACAGTGCCGTGGGCTTTACACTTCTTGATGACACTGCGCACGGTAGACACAGGAACATTCAGGTCTTTGGAGATGGACTTGTAGCCTTGAGATTGCTCATGCTTCCTCACAATTTGGTTTCTCAAGTCCTCAGACAGTTCTTTGGTCTTCTTTCTTTTCTCCATGCTCAATGTGGTACACACAAGGACACAGGACAGAGGTGGAGTCAACTTTAATCCATGTCAACTGGCTGCAAGTGTGATTTAGTTATTGCCAACACCTGTTAGGTGCCACAGGTAAGTTACAGGGGCTGTTAATTACACAAATTAGAGAAGCATCACATGATTTTTCGAACAGTGCCAATACTTTTGTCCACCCTCTTTTTTATGTTTGGTGTGGAATTATATCCAATTTGGCTTTAGGACAATTCTTTTTGTGTTTTTTCATTTAAGACAAATTAAATGAAGATAATAATAACAAAGAATTTGTGTTTGCGATCATTTTCAGGAAGAAACTGAGTATTATCTGACAGAATTGCAGGGGTGTCAATACTTTTGGCTACAACTGTATCTATCTATTATCTATCATCTCTCTATTATCTATTTATCTAGCACTTTTTCATTTTGCTTCTTGTCTTTACATTAACCTGAATTACTTAGCGATGCCCCAACAATCTGAGATGACTTTGTATCAGAATTAATTACCCAAAGAGCAGAATTATCCATCCGACTGAAGAGCTGACAGTTTATCTGGTCCCGGTAATGATCGTGGCCTCAGAACACGTGGCGCGCATCACGTCACCTTTACACCTGCGCCGCCTTTGACCGTTGCATCATTAAACATGGAAATTAGCAAAAGGTCCACAGCAGGTTCCTGTGGCGAGACGATCAGATGGAAGACACTGACAGCGACAATCAGTCCTGGCTCGTTGTGTTTCCTACTAATTGAATATTTGCCTGAAGTTCTGGAATGACTGATGATCACTGAAGGAAATCCTTAAAGAGATAGAACGACTGAACAAACACATTGTACCCTTCATACAATAAAATCTTCTACAAATTCCCAGGATACTTTCTGCATCATTTTCTCGTGGTTTTTAAGATCTCTGCTTATAAGTAAACAGGAACCATCATATTCTCTTTCTGGTGGATACAATTAGTAATGCACTCATTACCAAGACATAACGGTAACGGGACTATCACTGTAATGAGCCGCGTCCCTGTGTCCATCACACAAACAAGACAGAGTTTATCTGTCAAAAGTAGACATTGATGATTTCCATTTTCTGACAGCAAGCGGTGGTCTAGTATAGAGAAGGCTCCCCTGGTGATCTAGTGTAGTGATCTGTTCCCTGCTGCTCTAGTGTAATGTAGGGTTCCTGATGGTCTAGTGTAATGTTTTGTTCCTGATCGTCAAGTGTAAAGTAGAGTTCCTGCTGGTCTAGTGTAAAGTAGGGTGTCACAATGCATTTTTGGATTTGTGGCAGCTCTGGTTTCGCTCAGTTAAAACTTTTTTCTTTTCAGGCCTTAAGGGGTTAATGTCAGTTTTTCCCCCGCTGGCAATCTGGTGTAACTTCAGTGCTGCTGGGTCAGCTGATGTGGCAGTGACCACTCCCACCATCCTTTAAAGCATCACCTGATACATTACCTGTTAGTGATAGAATTTCTCTCTTGAGCCCATCTTAGCAGTGGCAGTTTTCTGGTGTCTGCTGTTTCTGGAGTTAAGTGTCCGGCTTCTGTGTCATCTGCGGTGTGGGGCTTGGCTGCGGGGGCTCTCAGATGTGTGGTGTTTTTTCCCCATTCCCTTTTGTGTTTGTCACTGTGCCCTGGGCGTACTGTCTGTGGTGGCTAGGCTTGCGCCCTATGCTGGCCAGTGCACTAGGCAGGGCAGTGTTAGGTGACAGCAAGGGACGAGGTATCCTGATGGCGGTGGGGGGAAGGACCCATATAGGGTGTTAGGGGAGTGCAGGGGCAGGCCCAGGTTTGAGCTCAGGTGGTGACCATCCCTCATTCCCTATCGGTAGGGCCTTCCTCTCCCCAATACCGTCCCGTTGTGTGAGTGTTGCACCGTCCGCTGACCGACCACCCGTTGGGTCGAGTCACATTGTAACATTGGGTTCCTGATGGTCTAATGTAAAGTAGGGTTTCTGATGGTCTAGGGAAAAAGTTATGCTGGGTCCTTGAATTAAAAAATATCCTTGTCTTTATTTGAAAATCATTAAAAGATCACATCAGGGTAGTCAGTAACTGGAAATCACTTAAAATCACAGTACCACTCCCATTTAGTGAAATCATACATGTCATTATTTACAAGGAACACATGTGAGGAACCATGAGAGACCAAAAAAATAGCCTTAAGTCCAAGCAGCACAATAAAGGAAACAGAGTATACATAGATACAGTATATATCGGAGTTTCAAAAATGGAGAGTCCAATTATTTGGCAAAGGAAGGGAAAACCTCAAAAGAGATCATCGCAAGAGAGTCATGGAGAATCATGTTCATTTTCCCTCATGCTAACTTTGATTTGACTGTTTCTGACTCCGTTTCTACGGTGGAATCCTACCTCCGGAATAGAAGTACAATAAGTACCAGCATGGACTCTTGAAGAGGAGGATATAGCTGCTTGGGCTTCTGAGGCAAAAACCGGAGCATGCAGGAACGAGGGAGAACGCTAATATGTCTCATGTTGTGCTATTAGCACCTTTGATTTGGTCCAATAGGCATTCTTTTTGTAGCTTGGTATGGAGAACATACATTTATAACATCAATAACCCATTCAGTCAGCATTTGACATGGTGCGGCCGCTTTTAGATGACATCCGGATTGTTTGGTCAGGTGGGCAAGCGGCCGCACATGAATTTGTTAGTTACATTAATAGCAACAATTTAAATCTCAAATTCACTTTTCAGAACTTGGACAATCAATTCCTTTTTTGGACATTTTTATAATTGTAGATTCTGGTGCAGGAAGGGTGAATGCAACCATTTACCGTAAGCCCACTGCCGGTGACACCATAGTCAGGGCAGAGAGGTGTCGCCCTAGACATACAATTATGGCGATTCCATATGGTGAAATGGTGAGAGCAACGCGCATTTGTACTAACAATGAGTTATTTGATGAGCAGTGTGATCTAATACAGTACAGATTAAAACAGAGGGGGAATGAAGATTCTTTGTTGAAAAACGCCGATTTATTGATAAACAAGGGAACTACAAAATCTAGAAGAAAAGGCAAAACTGATTGCAATTTACCATTTAATGTAAAAAGAAAAACAAGAATTCTCTTATGGGGACAGATAACGGTCAGCAAAAAATTAGTTTTGTTACAACTTACCGTAAACAGTTCAATGGTATCAAACGTAGAGCGTCTAAATACTTACCAGTCCTAAACCAAGATGAAATATGTGCATCCATTTTAAAACCTGGGGGCAATTTTATAGACAGGAAAGGGAAAACTTTGGGTGATTTTTTTATCCCCAAGTTTATTTGATGAAAAGACTAAAAAAATTAAAGAAAACCTGGCTATCGGTAACAGGACTTTTTAAAATGTGGATTAAACCAATGTAAGGAATGTCAATATGTGTTTAAAGCACAAAAATTTGGAAATGGACAGAATTTGGATGTTTATTCTAGCAGGAGTTTTACTAATTGTGAGATTACATATGTTATATATGTCAATATGTGTACACAATGTAATCTCACATATGTGCGGTGTACTATACGTCGTCTAAGGCCGGTTTCACACGTCAGTGGCTCCGGTACATGTAGTGACAGTTTCCTCACATACCGGAGACACTGACACACGTAAACACATTAAAAGGAATGTGTCTCTGCACATGTCAGCATGTTTTCATGGACACACGATCCATGTGCAAAACATCAGTGTTTATGGGAGCGCACAGTCCGCAAACGTGCTGAACATGGCAGACGGACAACAGTTCACACTGTCCTTTATGTACACGGACAGCCGCCGCGGAACAAGCACTACAGTAAGCCACTGTTCCCCGGCGACTGGTGCTGAACGCTGCTGTCATTCTTCTCTCCTGCTCTGCCGGCAACAGCGAGCAGGAGAGAAGTCTCCAGTTCCAGATGAATTACACCCCAGAGTACTGAAGGAGATAGCAGAAGAAATTTTTGAACCCCTCTCCATAATCTTTGAAAATTCTTGCAGAACAGGAGAAGTCCCAGAAGACTGGAGAAGAGCAAATGTTGTTCCTATCTTCAAAAAGGGGAAGAAGGTGGACCCAGGCAACTATAGGCCGGTGAGTCTGACTTCTATACCAGGAAAGATCTTTGAACTAATTATTAAACAACATGTATGTCAATACCTGGATAAGAATGAAGTGATTAAACAGAGTCAGCATGGGTTTGTAACTAATAAGTCATGTCAGACTAACTTAATTTCCTTCTATGACGGAATCACTGATTGGGTGGATCAAGGAAATGCTGTAGATATAGTATATCTTGACTTCATCAAAGCATTTGACAAAGTCTCTCATACAATCCTTATTGAAAAAATGACTAAGTATGGAATGGACAAGGCAACTGTTAGGTGGATTCATAACTGGCTTAGTGATCGGACCCAAAGAGTGGTCGTAAATGGCTGCACATCCAGTTGGAAGAATGTCTCAAGTGGGGTACCACAGGGCTCTGTCCTGGGCCCTGTATTGTTCAACATCTTTATCAACGATTTAGATGAAGGAATTGAGGGTAAACTGATTAAATTTGCTGATGACACAAAGCTAGGAGGGATAGCTAAGACTAGAGAAGAGAGAGAGAGGATTCAAAAAGATATAAATAAACTGGAGCAGTGGGCAGCAACTAACAGAATGGTTTTTAACAGGGAAAATTGCAAAGTACTACATCTGGGCAATAAAAATGAAGAAAGCATATACAGAATGGGAGGAATAGGGCTAAGCAACAGCACATGTGAAAAAGACTTTGGTATACTAATACATCACAGACTGAATATGAGTCAACAGTGTGATGCAGCAGCAAAAAAGGCAAATGCAATTCTAGGATGTATTAACAGAAGCATACAGTCTAGATCACGTGAAGTCATTATTTCCCTCTACTCCTCTTTGGTCAGACCTCATCTGGAATATTGTGTCCAGTTTTGGGCACCACATTTTAAAAAAGACATCAACAAACTGGAGCAAGTTCCGAAAAGAGCGACCAGAATGGTGACCGGTCTGCAAACCCTGTCTTATGAGGAAAGGTTGCAGGATTTGGGAATGTTTAGTTTGCAAAAGAGAAGAGAAGGGCTGTCACATTGTAGAAGGATCAACTTTATTCTCATTTGCACAAGGAAAGACTAGAAGCAATGGGATGAAACTGAATGGGAGGAGAAACAGATTAGATATAAGAAAAAACTTTTTGACAATTAGAGTGATCAATGAGTGGAACAGGCTGCCACGAGAAGTGGTGAGTTCTCCTTCAATGGAAATCTTCAAACAGAGGCTGGACAGACATCTGACTGGGATGATTTAGCGAATCCTGCTTTGAGCAGGGGGTTGGACCAGATGGCCCAGGAGGTCCCTTCCAACTCTACAATTCTATGATTCTATGAATGAAAACCCGATGTGTGGTTCCCCTCTGTTTGTGAACCAATCCGGCAAAGCTCACAGCTGGGGGCTGCTCTTCTCATGCTGGTAAGGGGCCATTGATCTTGGCCCCCCACAGCCTAAAAACAGCAGCCCACAGCTGCCCAGAAAAGGCGCATCTATTAGATGCGCCTATTCTTGAGCTTTGTCGGGTTCTTACCACTTCCCCTGTAGCAGTGGCAAGTGGGGTCTTAAGGGGTTAATATCACCTTGCTATTGTAAGGTGACATTAAGCCCGGATTAGTAATGGAGAGGTGTCAATAATCCATCTATGCATTACTAATCCTATAGTTAATCAAGGGTTAAATAAACACACAAACAATAAGAACAAAGTATTTTAATGAAAGAATACACTACACACAGTGTTTAAAGCTTTATTATACTCCTAATTCCATATTGACGCCATCTCTTGTGAACTCCCTTGCTTGGATTTCTGAGCCAAAGCTCCCTCTGCTCCCTCTGGTGGTTACTGAGAGTAGTGGAGCTTGCCAGGTGGATGGAGGTTCTCCACCTGACGATGATAATTGGGAATCTGGGATTGCTGGCTGGGAGCATATAATGGAGCTGGCTGCTCTTGAAAGTTGCTGGTGATTTTTTCCTCTGTGTGCATTTGGAGCTCTTTTGTCACCTGCCTGATCTGCATGTTCAGGTAATGTAAGTGATTCTTTTGCTAATCCTTTCCATCTAATCTGGTTGTGTCTTTTTTTTTGCTTTCTGCTTTGCTGTTAGGGTTCAGCATGCTCCCTGCTGGGGGCAGCACTGGGCCCTGCTTCATATGTTGCAGCTTGTTCAGTCCCCTGTTATGTTAGTATCTTTTTGCTTGCTGCCAGTTTATACCAGAGTGCTGATCTAGCGGGGGGTGAGATCGTGTGATCTCAGGGTTTTTTTTGGATATCAGAAGTGTTGGACTTTTTCAGGGTTTTGTGCGTGATTGCAGACAGTATCTTTTTCTGTCCTGTCCTGTCTAGACAGCTTGGTCCCCACCATTTGCTCAGTCTGTTCTCTGCTTGTGTTTGTGTCTCATCTTGTCTCACCGACAATATATGTTTGGGGGCTATCTATTCCTTTGGGGTCTGCTCTGGGGCAGTTTAGATTTCATCTTTCTGTCTTTAGGCTTAATTAGTCCTCCGGCTGTGATGAAGCTTCTAGGGCATCGTAGGAATGCTCCACAGCTACTGCTAGTTGTGAGGATAGGATCAGGGGTCTGCAATCCGCTTAGTTACCAGCCTCTCTGGTCTTCTGGTGGATTAGCCTGTTCCTGGCTTCCTCCTTGGTGACCCATTCATAACAGCCATCGTTCTGCTGTAAAAGAATAAAAAATAATACACCAACAATACCCATACCTGTCCGGCGCTCAGTCATGTCCCATGGCATAATACATATCGGAGGGGGTTAATCAGTTTACAGCTGGAGTGCTGCTAATGCGACCACTCCAACTATAAACTACTGGGGAATGAAGGAGAAGCAGCGTGCACAGGCTCTGTGATGTCACCGCTACTCACTGAGCATGCGCCGGCTGCTTCCATTCATTCCCCAGTAGTTTACAGTCAGAGCGGTTGTATTAGCAGCAACATCAGTTGGAGTCTGGAGGTGATGACGTCGGCAGTGTGGAGGTGATACTGTCGGCAGTCTGGAGGTGATGATGTCAGCAGTCTGGGGGTGATGACATCAGCAGTGTGGAGGTGATGACGTCGGCAGTCTGGAGGTGATGATGTCGGCAGTCTGGAGGTGATGACGTCAGCAGTCTCGGGGTGATGACATCAGCAGTCTGGAGGTGATGATGTCGGCAGTCTGGAGGTGATGACGTCGGCAGTCTGGAGGTGATGACATCGGCAGTCTGGAGGTGATGACGTCGGCAGTCTGGAGGTGATGACGTCAGCAGTCTGGAGGTGATGACGTCGGCAGTCTGGAGGTGATGACATCGGCAGTCTGGAGGTGATGCCATCGGCAGTCTGGAGGTGATGACGTCGGCAGTCTGGAGGTGATGACGTCAGCAGTCTGGAGGTGATGATGTCGGCAGTCTGGAGGTGATGACGTCGGCAGTCTGGAGGTGATGACGTCGGCAGTGTGGAGGTGATGACGTCGGCAGTCTGGAGGTGATGACGTCGGCAGTCTCGGGGTGATGACATCAGCAGTCTGGAGGTGATGACGTCAGCAGTCTGGGGGTGATGACATCAGCAGTGTGGAGGTGATGACGTCGGCAGTCTGGAGGTGATGATGTCGGCAGTCTGGAGGTGATGACGTCGGCAGTCTGGAGGTGATGCCATCGGCAGTCTGGAGGTGATGCCATCGGCAGTCTGGAGGTGATGACGTCGGCAGTCTGGAGGTGATGCCATCGGCAGTCTGGAGGTGATGACGTCGGCAGTCTGGAGGTGATGACGTCGGCAGTCTGGAGGTGATGACGTCGGCAGTGTGGAGGTGATGACGTCGGCAGTCTGGAGGTGATGACGTCGGCAGTGTGGAGGTGATGACGTCGGCAGTCTGGAGGTGATGACGTCGGCAGTCTGGAGGTGATGCCATCGGCAGTCTGGAGGTGATGACGTCGGCAGTCTGGAGGTGATGACGTCAGCAGTCTGGAGGTGATGATGTCGGCAGTCTGGAGGTGATGACGTCGGCAGTCTGGAGGTGATGACGTCGGCAGTGTGGAGGTGATGACGTCGGCAGTCTGGAGGTGATGCCGTCGGCAGTCTGGAGGTGATGACGTCGGCAGTCTGGAGGTGATGAAGTCAGCAGTCTGGAGGTGATGATGTCGGCAGTGTGGAGGTGATGACGTCGGCAGTCTGGAGGTGATGACATCGGCAGTTTCGGGGTGATGACATCAGCAGTCTGGAGGTGATGATGTCAGCAGTCTGGGGGTGATGACATCAGCAGTGTGGAGGTGATGACGTCGGCAGTCTGGAGGTGATGATGTCGGCAGTCTGGAGGTGATGACGTCAGCAGTCTCGGGGTGATGACATCAGCAGTCTGGAGGTGATGATGTCGGCAGTCTGGAGGTGATGACGTCGGCAGTCTGGAGGTGATGACGTCGGCAGTCTGGAGGTGATGCCATCGGCAGTCTGGAGGTGATGACGTCGGCAGTCTGGAGGTGATGACGTCGGCAGTCTGGAGGTGATGACGTCAGCAGTCTGGAGGTGATGATGTCGGCAGTCTGGAGGTGATGACGTCAGCAGTCTGGAGGTGATGACGTCAGCAGTCTGGAGGTGATGATGTCGGCAGTCTGGAGGTGATGACGTCAGCAGTCTGGAGGTGATGACGTCGGCAGTGTGGAGGTGATGACGTCGGCAGTCTGGAGGTGATGACATCGGCAGTCTCGGGGTGATGACGTCAGCAGTCTGGAGGTGATGACGTCGGCAGCCTGGAGGTGATGACATCGGCAGTCTGGAGGTGATGCCGTCGGCAGTCTGGAGGTGATGACGTCGGCAGTCTGGAGGTGATGACGTCGGCAGTCTGGAGGTGGTGACGTCAGCAGTCTGGAGGTGATGACGTCGGCAGTCTGGAGGTGATGACGTCAGCAGTCTGGAGGTGATGACGTCGGCAGTCTGGAGGTGATGACGTCAGCAGTCTGGAGGTGATGATGTCGGCAGTCTGGAGGTGATGACGTCGGCAGTCTGGAGGTGATGACGTCGGCAGTGTGGAGGTGATGACGTCGGCAGTCTGGAGGTGATGACATCGGCAGTCTCGGGGTGATGACATCAGCAGTCTGGAGGTGATGACGTCAGCAGTCTGGGGGTGATGACATCAGCAGTGTGGAGGTGATGACGTCGGCAGTCTGGAGGTGATGACGTCGGCAGTCTGGAGGTGATGACGTCGGCAGTCTGGAGGTGATGACGTCGGCAGTCTGGAGGTGATGACGTCGGCAGTCTGGAGGTGATGACGTCAGCAGTCCGGAGGTGATGACGTCGGCAGTCTGGAGGTGATGACGTCGGCAGTCTGGGGGTGATGACGTCAGCAGTCCCGGCCCTATGACCCCAGAGGTCCTAACCCACAAGGCCAGTGCGATCGCGTTGATTGCAGGAACGATCTCTCGTCTCTTGTCCCTTGTTAGATTTTCTCTGGTTACTTTTTGGATTTCAGGATGTGGCGATTCCCCTGAGGAATACCTGCACAGAACATGTAAATCCGGAGACGCTCTCCCGGACCCGCCGCCCTCGTGTACGTACACAAAGAGAAGACTTGAAAGCGTTGCAGAACATCTGTAGTCGATCTTCAAAGCTCTTTGTAAGATTAAATAGATGAAGCTCCCAGGCGGCTGACAATGGAGGCAGATGTGGGGGAGGGGAGCGCAGACGCTGGCCAGATGTTCCGCTCAGAACAATGGCCTTTATCAAATGACACCGGATTGTTCCTCATCGAGCGACCTTTACAATTCACATCTTATTACTGGGACTGCAGCGAAGTGAGAAGAGGATGAGGATGACACGGATGACACATCATCAGACAAGTGCGCAAAGCTTCAACACTCTCCAGGTGGAACCTCATCTGTACAGCACATGAGAGACTGATGGGACTGCCCATTATAGTCAATGGTGGATACTGACAGCCCATTATAGTCAATGGTGGATATTGACAGCCCATTATAGTCAATGGTGGATACTGGCAGCCCATTATAGTCAATGGTGGATATTGACAGCCCATTATAGTCAATGGTGGATACTGACAGCCCATTATAGTGAATGGTGGATACTGACAGCCCATTATAGTAAATGGTGGATACTGGCAGCCCATTATAGTCAATGGTGGATATTGACAGCCCATTATAGTCAATGGTGGATACTGACAGCCCATTATAGTCAATGGTGGATACTGACAGCCCATTATAGTCAATAGTGGATACTGACAGCCCGTTATAGTCAATGGTGGATATTGACAGCCCATTATAGTCAATGGTGGACACTGACAGCCCATTATAGTTAATGGTGGATATTGACAGCCCATTATAGTCAATGGTGGATACTGACAGCCCATTATAGTCAATGGTGGATATTGACAGCCCATTATAGTCAATGGTGGATACTGACAGCCCATTATAGTCAATGGTGGATACTGACAGCCCATTATAGTCAATAGTGGATACTGACAGCCCGTTATAGTCAATGGTGGATATTGACAGCCCATTATAGTCAATGGTGGATACTGACAGCCCATTATAGTCAATGGTGGATATTGACAGCCCATTATAGTCAATGGTGGATACTGACAGCCCATTATAGTCAATGGTGGATATTGACAGCCCATTATAGTCAATGGTGGATATTGACAGCCCATTATAATCAATGGTGGATACTGACAGCCCATTATAGTCAATGGTGGATACTGACAGCCCATTATAGTCAATGGTGGATATTGACAGCCTATTATAGTCAATGGTGGATACTGACAGCCCATTATATTCAATGGTGGATATTGACAGCTCATTATAGTCAATGGTGCATACTGACAGCCCATTATAGTCAATGGTGGATACTGACAGCCCATTATAGTCAATGGTGGATATTGACAGCCCAATATAGTCAATGGTGGATATTGACAGCCCATTATAGTCAATGGTGGATACTGACAGGCCATTATAGTCAATGGTGGATACTGACGGACCATTATTGTCAATGGTGGATGCTGACAGCCCATTATAGTCAATGATGGATACTGACAGCCCATTATAGTCAATGGTGGATACAGACGGACCATTATTGTCAATGGTGGATGCTGACAGCCCATTATAGTCAATGGTGGATGCTGACAGCCCATTATAGTCAATGATGGGTACTGATAATGGTGGCAAGGTGGCTCAGTGGTTAGCACTGTTGCTTTGCAGCACTGGAGTTCTGGGTTCTTGTACAGAGTTTGTATGTTCTCCTCGTATTTCATGGGTTTCAACTGAGTTCTCCGGTTTCCACCCACACATCAAAGACTGATAGGGAATGTAGATAGTGAGCCCCAATGGGGACAGTGCTGATGTCTGTACAGCGCTGCGGACAGGGTCGGTGTTAAGGGATGGGAGAAAAACTGGGCAGTTGCTCAGGGCCCCAAAGTCATCAGGTTCCCCCAACATCTACAGAAAAAATTATATTCATAATAGCTCTGCATTATCAATCTAATTTCCGATGTTGAAGCTGCTTAAGGACCTTCAGTGACATGACAGTGACATGTGAGCGTGATGTCACCGCAGACCCAGCACTGGGAGTTTAGAAGAACTGAAGAAGAGACTGGTAAGTATTCCATAGTGTATGTGTTGTGACAGGGTCACTGGCATAGTGTGTGAAGGGAGATACGTGTCACGGTGCCTTCTGCGGTCAGTGATGTAAAACCAGGGTTTTTTCCTCCAGCACACCAAGTGCTGAGAGGGTTAATAGGACCCTATGTAATGGGCTGGTTTTAGTGGACCTTCATAGAGCGGGTGGGTGAAGGTCCACCGTATCTCCACCTCAATAGAGAAAACCACCAATTTAAACACAGTGAGATAGAAATAAAATTGACAGAAAAAGGGCTAAAAGTGACAAAGCAAAAACCGCATAAACCAAGGCGGTAAAGACAGTGCAGGGGACCTGATATATATTAGAAATATCCACATCTGCAATTCAATATAAAAGGAGTCTATGTAAAATTCATAGTGATTGTAAACAGAAGCAAACTAAGCAAAGTAAATAGATCAATGTTGCATACTCCACATAGACCCCCATCACAGAAATGGTTGAACATCCATAGAGTGTAATCAAAGATTGTAATAAACATACCCGATAGCAGTATACAGGACACCACGCTGTCTCCCACGTCACAATCCACAAAAGACGACCTCAAAAAGCGCAAGCTGAAGGATTCACAATGGCCCTCACAGTCCCCTGATCTGAACAGCATTGAAAATCTGTGGCGAGACCTCAAAATAGCAGAGGAAGCGAGACGCCCAGGAATCTCACAGAACGGGAGGAATTCTCCAAGGAAGAATGGAGGAAAATCCCTCAGAGAAGAAAAGAAAGACTAGTCTGGCTACAAAAAGTGTTTACAAGCTGTGATACTTGCAAAAGGGGGCGCTACTAGGTACTAACCATGTAGGGTGCACAAACTTTCGCATGCCATTGTCTATGTATCTTGGCAGATCTGTGACTTTTCATAAACAGGGAGGAATTGTCACCAGATCATTGTACATGTTCTAGACTCCAGAGAATTAGAACATATATTATTTTGTGATTAGACACCTTCTGTCACTAAACTCATTTTCTGCAGGTAGACCACTCATTGTTCTTACCAGACCTAAGGATGAGACTTCCCAGAATGCCAGTCATCAGTTTAGGACGCAGTGATAATGTCTTGTGAATGGGGGGGTCACGCTGCTGCCCCCCTGAATATTCAGCTGGAGAGAATATAAGCATGTTACATGTGCCCATGGCAGCAGATCAGCCCTGGGAGTGATATCCGGCAGCTGCTTATCTCCCCGTCCTTATGGCAGTACATAAATGACTGATCCAAACTTCATTCATCAACTGTTCCCAAAAGCTGCAGAGTCTGGTCATCTGCTACAATGTAGCACTCTCACATTACTGGACCAGTCACTTCCATGGCATTCTAGGGTAATGGAGGCCCCTGGGGCATCGCCCCTTAGGCTCCCCCTTACCAGCCTTGTTTACATTTTTTTGTGACAACTTTTGCCCCCCTCTCTGATAATTGTCAGATGTATCCCCTTATCTTATTTCTCTGTCCCCACAGTCTCAGTAAGTCACCGGCAATGGAGAATCTCTCCAGATCGGCAGCTAGAAATGATCATGAGACAAAACCGTAAACTAAGAGGAGTTGTACATCTGCCTCGCACAACGCTCACGAGTCCTGTGATCTGATGACCGGGGTCCCCCTTTAACCCTCCCTGGCTGCAGTGTCTTACAGCTCTGTACATTATAACCTGCGGATCCTGTACATTAATTGTTGTTTCTTGCATTTGTCCCTTTTGTTTAACAGTTTTCCTAAAACAAGTGGCTAAAAGCTGCTGAGAAGCCGAGAGCAGCCATTAGTGGATCCAGGTTATTTATTATGTTCTTTAATAACACACATCGCTTTTATAGATCTGCGTCTTCTTTATCTGATAGAAATGCTTTTTGTCTGTATCTTGATCCTGCTGCTTTCAATTCTCTTTCCTTGTCTCACAGACTGGAAGCTAAGCTTCAATTTAAGGGGAGAGCATTACAAAATGGTGACAATACAGTCCATCTATCATCTGGGAGGCTTTATATTACAAAAGGTCATATGTACAAAGTGCAATCAAAGTTCAAGTAGTACTTTATAAACTTACATAAGTTTATGTCTGAAGCCACCACTAGGGGGAGCTCCCTGTATACAGAGATGCATGATAAGATCCTGTCTGCAGTCACCACTAGGTGGAGCTCCCTGTATAAAGAGATACATGATAAGATCCTGTCTGCAGACACTAGGGGGAGCTGCCTGTATACAGAGATACATAAGATCCTGTCTGCAGCCACCACTAGGGGAGCTCCCTGTATACAGAGATACATGATAACATTCTGTCTGAAGCCACCACTAGGGGGAGCTCCCTGTATGCAGAGATACATGATAAGATCCTGTCTGCAGCCACCACTAGCGGGAGCTCCCTGTATACAGAGATACATGATAAGATCCTGTCTGCAGCCACCACTAGGGGGAGCTCCCTGTATACAGCGATACATGATAAGATCCTGTCTGCAGCCACCACTAGGGGGAGCTCCCTGTATACAGAGACACATAAGATTCTGTCTGCAGCCACCACTAGGGGGAGCTCCCTGTATACAGAGATACATGATAAGATCCTGTCTGCAAACACTACTAGGGGGAGCTCCCTGTATACAGAGATACATGATAAGATTCTGTCTGCAGCCACCACTAGGGGGAGCTCCCTGTATACAGAGATACATGACAACATTCTGTCTGAAGCCACCACTAGGGGGAGCTCCCTGTATGCAGAGATACACAATAAGATCTTGCCTGTAGTCACCACTAGGGAGAGCTCCCTGCATACAGAGTCACATGATAAGATTCTGTCTGCAGTCACCCTCTGATTATTACTGAAGGTAGTGGAGCTGGTCAGATTGACAGAGAGGTTAAGAGTTCTCTTTCTGGGACCCTCTGGTGGTTACTGGAGGTAATTGAGCTGATGTGATTAACAGAGGCTTGCCACCTGATAATGAGGATGACGATTGGAGATCTGGGGTTTCAGATTGGGATTTAAGACAGCTGTCTCCCTCTATCCCTGCTGGTGAATTTCTTCTGCCTCCTGAGGTCTGGTGTTTACAGCTCAGTCCCTGCATGTTCAGCTAAGTGTTCATTTGCTATTCTGTTTGCATTTGACAGGTTTTGTCTATCTAAGTTTTGTGTGGGTCAGCCAGCTCCAGCTGAGGCTGTGCTGAATCACCGTCCATATGTTATTGCTTGTGCCAGTTTGTTTTTGTCCCTTATTAGATTGGCCTCTTTTTGCTCTGCTTTCAGAATATACCAGAGTGCTGATATAGTGGGCGAAGTCGTGTGACTTCAGTGTTTTTTGCATCAGACGTGTTGGACTTTTTGCAGGGTTTTTTGCGTGATTGCAGACAGCGTCTTTCCTTTCCTGTCCTGTCTAGTTAGTGTGGGCCCCATCATTTGCTCAGTCTATTTTCCTACCTGCGTTTGTGTTTTCACCTTGTCTCACTGACAATATCTATTTTGGGGCTATCTATTCCTTTGGGGTCTGCTCTGGGTCTGTTTAGATTTCCCCTTTCTTGCTTTAGGCTTGGTTAGCTGTCCGGCTGTGCCGAGGCATCTGGGATCATCGTAGGTAGGCTCCACGGCTACTGCTAGTTGTGTGGATAGGATCAGGGGTCTGCAATCCACTTAGTTACCAACCTCTCTGGATTTCTGTGGCTTAGCTTGGGCTTGCTCTCCTCCTCGGTGACCCATTCATAACAGAATCACCAGCCTAACTGTAGACTCTAGGGTACTCTAAAAAGGAAAGAATTAAAAAAAAAAAAAAAAAAGGGTGTCAAAATTTTTTTTTTCTTGTATATTTTTCCTCTTTTTTTTCTGGGGCTGCAGGAGGAGATTTTTTTTTCTTTTTCTAAATGGAGACTAAGCAATTGTTTAATCGTGTGGAGAAGCTCGCTGCTGAAGTGCGGGGAATTTCTGCCTATCTCGGTCAATCTGCTGTTGAACAAAAATCCCTACTCCTGATGTGTTTTCTGGGGATCTGTCTAAATTTTTGAATTTTAAGAATAATTGTAAACTATTTCTTGCCTTGAAGCCTAACTCATCGGGGAGCTCTGTGCAGCAGGTTAAAATTGTCAACTCCCTGCTGCGCGGCGATCCCCAGGATTGGGCCTTTTCTTTGACACCCAGAGATCCTATTCTGGCTAATGTGGATGCGTTTTTCCCAGCCTTGGGGTTGTTGTATGATGAACCTAATGCTATTGATCAAGCTGAGAAAACCTTATTGGCTTTGAACCGGGGTCAGGATTCTGCAGAGTTATGTTGTCGAAAATTCCAAAAGTGGGCGGTCCTTACTACATGGAATGATAGTGCATTGGCAGCTCTCTTTCGGAAGGGTTTGGCAGAAATCGTAAAAGATGTTATGGTGGGATTTCCTGTTCCCTCTGGTCTAGACGACTCTATGTCATTGGCCATTCAAGTTGATCGGTGTTTACGTGAACGTAAAACTACACGAGAGGCGCTGCCGCCTTTTGAACAAACGTCTGAACCCAAACAATGTGATGGGGTTTTGTCTAGGGCGCAACGTTAGGAGTTTAGAAGGCGTAATAAGCTGTGTTTTTTCTGTGGAGACGCCTCTCATACTATTTCTTTCTGCCCTAAACAAGAAAAGCGTTTTGTGCACACATTTGCTGTGGGCAGTGTACAACCTATGTTCCTTTTGGCAATTAGCCTGATCTGCTACTTGTCTACATTTTCCACTAAGGCTTTTGTGGATTCAGGAGCAGCGTTGAATCTGATGGATTTGGACTTTGCTAAACGTTATGGTTTTCCTATGATACCCCTGCAGACTCCTATCCCTTTGAGGGGTATTGATGCTACTCCTTTGGCAGAGAATAAACCCCAGTTTTGGACCCAGGTGATAATGCGGGTCGCCCCGGACCATCAAGAAAATTGTAAATTTTTGGTGCTGCATAATTTGCATGATACTATTGTTCTGGGTTTTCCTTGGTTTCAAACTCATAATCCTGTTTTGGATTGGAAATCTGTGTCTGTGGTGAGTTGGGGTTGTCAGTGTGTTCTTAGGGACGCTCCTGTTTTCTCCACCTCTCCTCAGTCTCATGATATTCCTGATTATCTGGACGATTTTTCTGATGTATTTAGTGAGAGTAAGTCTGCGTCTTTGCCTCCTCATAGGAGTTATGACTATGCAATTGAGTTGATGCCTGGGTGTAAATTTCCCAAGGGTCGGCTTTTCAACTTATCGGTACGCGAACATGATGCTATGCGATCCTATATTAATTAGTCGTTGGAGAAGGGTCATATTAGACCATTCTCTTCACCTTTAGGTGCTGGGGTTTTTTTTGTGGCCAAGAAATATGGCTCATTAAGGCCTTGTATTGACTATCATTCCCTTAACAAAATCACTGTTAAATATCAGTACCCGTTACCCCTGATTTCTGATTTATTTTCCAGAGTTAAAAGTGCCTGTTGGTGCCTGTTGGTTTACCAAGCTTGACCTCAGGGGGGCGTATAATCTTATTTTCATCAAGCACGGGGATGAATGGAAGATGGCGTTTAATACCCCGGATTGACATTTTGAGTACCTGGTGATGCCTTTTGGGCTCACTAATGCCCCTTCTGCCTTCCAATCTTTTATGAATAATATTTTCCGGGACTTTGTGGATAAGTTTTTGATCATTTATCTGGATGATATTTTGATTTTTTCCAGTGATTGGGATTCTCATGTGGAACATGTCCAGACTGTGTTCCGGATTTTGAGGGAAAATTCTCTGTATGTTAAGGGATCGAAGTGCCTCTTTGGTGTACAGAGGATTTCATTTTTGGGATTCATTTTGTCCCCATCTGCTATTGAAATGGACCCGGCCAAGATACTGGCCATTTATGATTGGGTTCAGCCCACTTCTTTGAAGGCCCTCCAGAAGTTTTTGGGTTTTGCTAGTTTCTACTATAAATTTATAAGTAATTTTTCTGGTATTGTTAAACCGCTGACTGATCTGATCAAAAATGGCGCTGATGTGGTGAATTGGTCTCCAGAGGCAGTCTCTGCATTTCAGGAGCTTAAGCAGAGATTCACTTCTGATCCGGTTCTCCGGCAACCTGATGTCTCACTCCCATTTCAGGTGGAGGTAGATGCTTCTGAGATTGGTGCAGGAGCCGTTTTGTCCCAAAAAGATCCTGTGACTTCTAAAATTAATCCCTTTGCCTTCTTTTCTTGAAAATTCTCCCCATCTGAACGTAACTATGACATTGGGAATCGGGAATTGTTGGCCATGAAGTGGGCATTTGAGGAGTGGAGATATTGGTTGGATGGAGCTAGACATCAAGTTGTGGTCCACTTGAATCGGCCAAACGTTTGAATCCTAGACAGGCTAGGTGGGCCTTGTTTTTCACGCGTTTTAATTTTGTGGTCTCTTTTCTTCCGGGCACTAAGAATGTTAAGGCAGACGCCTTTTCTAGAAGTTTCTTTGCGAATTCTCTTAATGTGACCGAGCCTACTACCATTCTAAATGAGGGTGTAGTTCTTTCCGCCATATCACCCGATTTGAGACGTGCCCTTGAGGAATTTCAGGAGGACAAACCTGAACGTTGCCCTATGGGAAAATTGTATGTCCCTGACCTGTGGAGGAAGAGAGTAATGTCTGAAATTCATTGCTCCGCGTTGGCTGGTCATCCAGGTATTTTTGGTACCAGAGATTTGGTGAGTCAGTCTTTTTGGTGGCCTGCCTTATCTCGTGATGTCAGGAATTTTGTGCAGTCCTGTGGGACTTGTTCTCAGTCCAAGCCCTGTTCTCGTTCTAGTGGGTTGTTGATGCCCCTGCCGGTGCCCAGGAGGCCATGGACCCATATCTCAATGGATTTTATTTCCAATCTTCCTGTCTCTCAGAGAATGACTGTTATCTGAGTGATTTGTGATAGATTTTCTAAGATGATCCATCTTGTACCACTCCAAAAGTTGCCATCTTCTTCTGAGTTGGTGCCCTTGTTTTTACAACAGGTGGTTCGGTTGCACGGGATTCCTGAGAACATTCGGACAGAGGAGTTCAGTTTGTTTCCAGATTTTGGAGAGATTTTTGTTCCAAACTGGGAATTCAGTTATCTTTCTCCTCTGCATTTCATCCTCAGACCAATGGGCAGACTGAGAGAACAAACCAGACTTTGGAGTCCTATTTGAGATGTTTCATATCTGCTGATCAGGATGACTGGGTCTCATTTTTGCCCTTAGCCAAATTCGCACTAAACAATAGAACTAGTTCTGCCACTTTGATGTTGCCCTTTTTCTGTAACTTTGGGTTTCATCCTCGATTTTCTTCAGGGCAGGTGGAATCTTCGACCTGCCCAAGTGTGGACACTGTGGCAGAGAGAATGCAGCAGATTTGGGACCAAGTGGTGGATAAGTTGTCCCACTCTCAGGAAAAAGCTCAAAGGTTTTCCTACCGGCATAGGACCATTGGTCCCCGGTTTAAAGTGGGTGATGTGGTTTGGTTGTCTTCAAAGAATATTCCTATGAAGGTTGCCTCTCCAAAATTCAAGCCAAGATTCAATGGACCTTATAAGAATTTGGAGATCCTTAATCCCGTTTCTTTCCGATTGGCTCTTCCAGTTACATTTAAGATCCATAACGTGTTTCATAAATCTTTTTGTTGAAGAGGTTTGTGGAGCCAGTAGTTCCTATGGCAGCGCCTCCTGATCCTGTATTGGTTAAAGGCAATTTGGAATATGAGGTAGAGAAAATATTGGATTCTCATTTGGCTAGACGGAGACTCCAGTACTTGGTCAAATGGAAGGGTTATGGCCAGGAGGATAATTCTTGGGTCTCTGCTTCTGACATTCATGCCGAAAGATTGGTTTATGCTTTTCACCGGGCTCATCCTGACCGGCCTGGTGGCGTGGATGAGGGTTCGGTGACCCCTCCTCAAGGGGGTGGTACTGTTGTGAATTTGCTTTCTGGCCTTCCTCTGGTTATTAGTGAAGGTAGTGGAGCTGGTCAGATTGACAGAGGGGTTGCGAATTCTCTTTCTGGGCTCCCTCTGGTGGTTACTGGAGGTAGTGGTGGAGCTGATCTGATTGACAGAGGCTTGCCACCTGATAATGAGGATAATGATTGGAGATCAAGGGGTTTCAGATTGGGATTTAAGACAGCCGACTCCCTCTATCCCTGCTGGTGATTTTATTCTGCCTCCTGAGGTCTGATGTTTCCAGCTCAGTCCCTGCATGTTCAGCTAAGTGGTTCATTTGCTATTCTGTTTGCATTTGATCTGGTTTTGTCTATCTCTGTTTTGTGCGGATCAGCCAGCTCCGGCTGAGGCTGTGCTGAATCACCGCCCATATGTTACTGCTTGTGCCAGTTTGCTTTGTCCCTTATTAGATTAGCCTCTTTTTGCTCTGTTTTCAGAATATACCAGAGTGCTGATATATTAGGGGGCGAAGTTGTGTGACTTCAGTATTTTTGTGCATCAGACGTGTTGGACTTTTGGCAAAGATTTTTGCGTGATTGCAGACAGTGTCTTTCCTTTCCTGTCCTGTCTAGTCAGTCTGGGCTCCATCATTTGCTCAGTCTATTTTCCTGCCTGCGTTTGTGCTTCCATCTTGTCTCACCGACAATATATGTTTGGGGGCTTTGGGGTCTGCTCTGGGGCAGTTTAGATTTCCCCTTTCTTGCTTTAGGCTTAGTTAGCGCTCCGGCTGTGCTGAGGCATCTAGGATCATCGTAGGTACGCTCCACAGCTACTGCTAGTTGTGTGGATAGGATCAGGGGTCTGCAATCCGGTTAGTTACCAACCTCTCTGATTTTCTGTGGCTTAGCCTGGGCCTGCTCTCCTCCTCGGTGACCCATTCATAAGCTCCCTGTTTGCAGTGATACATGATAAGATTCTGTCTGCAGCCACCACTAGGGGGAGCTCCCTGTATACAGAGATACATAAGATTCTGTCTGCAGTCACCACTAGGAGATCCCTGTTTACACAGATACATGATAAGATTCTGTCTGTAGCCACCACTAGGGGGAGCTCCCTGTATACAAAGATACATCATAAGATTCTGTCTGCAGTCACCACTAGAGGGAGCTCCCTGTATACAGAGATACATAATAAGATCCTGTCTGCAGCCACCACTAGGGAGAGCTCCCTGTATACAAAGATACATGATAAGATTCTGTCTGCAGTCACCACTAGAGGGAGCTCCCTTATAGAGAGATACAGTGGGGAAAAAAAGTATTTAGTCAGTCAGCAATAGTGCAAGTTCCACCACTTAAAAAGATGAGAGGCATCTGTAATTTAGATCATAGGTAGACCTCAACTATGGGAGACAAACTGAGAAAAAAAAATCCAGAAAATCACATTGTCTGTTTTTTTTTTTTCATTTTATTTGCATATTATGGTGGAAAATAAGTATTTGGTCAGAAACAAGCAATCAAGATTTCTGGCTCTCACAGACCTGTAACTTCTTCTTTAAGAGTCTCCTCTTTCCTCCACTCATTACCTGTAGTAATGGCACCTGTTTAAACTTGTTATCAGTATAAAAAGACACCTGTGCACACCCTCAAACAGTCTGACTCCAAACTCCACTATGGTGAAGACCAAAGAGCTGTCAAAGGACACCAGAAACAAAATTGTAGCCCTGCACCAGGCTGGGAAGACTGAATCTGCAATAGCCAACCAGCTTGGAGTGAAGAAATCAACTGTGGGAGCAATAATTAGAAAATGGAAGACATACAAGACCACTGATAATCTCCCTCGATCTGGTGCTCCACGCAAAATCCCACCCCGTGGGGTCAGAATGATCACAAGAACGGTGAGCAAAAATCCCAGAACCACGCGGGGGGACCTATTGAATGAACTGCAGAGAGCTGGGACCAATGTAACAAGGCCTACCATAAGTAACACACTACGCCACCATGGACTCAGATCCTGCAGTGCCAGACGTGTCCCACTGCTTAAGCCTGTACATGTCCGGGCCCGTCTGAAGTTTGCTAGAGAGCATTTGGATGATCCAGAGGAGTTTTGGGAGAATGTCCTATGGTCTGATGAAACCAAACTGGAACTGTTTGGTAGAAACACAACTTGTCGTGTTTGGAGGAAAAAGAATACTGAGTTGCATCCATCAAACACCACACCTACTGTAAAGCATGGTGGTGGAAACATCATGCTTTGGGGCTGTTTCTCTGCAAAGGGGCCAGGACGACTGATCCGGGTACATGAAAGAATGAATGGGGCCATGTATCGTGAGATTTTGAGTGCAAACCTCCTTCCATCAGCAAGGGCATTGAAGATGAAACGTGGCTGGGTCTTTCAACATGACAATAATCCAAAGCACACCGCCAGGGCAACGAAGGAGTGGCTTCGTAAGAAGCATTTCAAGGTCCTGGAGTGGCCTAGCCAGTCTCCAGATCTCAACCCTATAGAAAACCTTTGGAGGGAGTTGAAAGTCCGTGTTGCCAAGCGAAAAGCCAAAAACATCACTGCTCTAGAGGAGATCTGCATGGAGGAATGGGCCAACATACCAACAACAGTGTGTGGCAACCTTGTGAAGACTTACAGAAAACGTTTGACCTCTGTCATTGCCAACAAAGGATATATCACAAAGTATTGCGATGAAATTTTGTTTCTGACCAAATACTTATTTTCCACCATAATATACAAATAAAATGAAAAAAAAACAGACAATGTGATTTTCTGGATTTTTTTTTCTCAGTTTGTCTCCCATAGTTGAGGTCTATCTATGATGTAAATTACAGACGCCTCTCATCTTTTTAAGTGGTGGAACTTGCACTATTGCTGACTGACTAAATACTTTTTTTCCCCACTGTACATGATAAGATCCTGTCTGCAGCCACCACTAGGGGTAGCTCCCTGTATACAGAGATACATGATAAGATCCTGTCTGCAGCCACAACTAGGGGGAGCTCCCTGTATACAGAGATACATGATAAGATCATGTCTGCAGTCGCCACTAGGGGGAGCTGCCTGTATACAGGGATACATGATAAGATTCTGTCTGAAGTCACCACTAGGGTGAGCTCCCTGTATACAGAGATATATGATAAGGTTCTGTCTGCAGTCGCCACTAAGGGGAGCTCCCTGTATACAGAGATACATGATAAGGTTCTGTCTGCCGTCACCACTAGGGGGACCTCCCTGTATACAGAGTTACATAAAATTCGGTCTGCAGCCAACACTAGAGGGAGCTCCTTGTATACAGAGATACATGATAAGATCCTGTTTGCAGCCACCACAACGGGGAGCTCCTTGCATACAGAGATACATGATAAGATCCTGTCTGCAGCCACCACTAGGGGGAGCTCCCTGTATACAGAGATACATGATAAGATCCTGTCTGCAGTCACCACTAGGGGGAGTTCCCTGTATATAGAGATACATGATAAGATCCTGCCTGCAGTCACCACTAGGGGGAGCTTCCTCTATACAGAGATACATGATAAGATCCTGTCTGCAGCCACCACTAGGGGGAGTGATTTGTATTGTCTGTGGAGGGTTTCTTCTACCTCTTCTTCCTCGCATCAGTTTCCTGTTTGGTGTAGTGTGGAGCTGATTGCTGATTTGCCTGTTTCTAGACCATTGATTTACATATTACATTTGGTTTTGTTACTTATCTGAGCTGTATTTTCAGTAGCATTTTCAGAATAGGTGATTTCTAGATCTTTGCAGTGTGGCCCCTTATCTTTTTTCAGCTTCTTGTATGCCCTTTTTTAGCATTCTTTATGCTTATTATGGCTTAATGAATATTATTGATTAATTATATATTACAGTGGAGTCTCCTCGATTTTGTAGGTGATTGCAGGGCCAGTTTTAGACAAAGTGGGGCCTGGGCAAAAGTTTAAAGTGGGGCTCCAAATGCTCACATATCCCACATCAAACAAACATTTCTGTTGTAGTTATATGCGCTGAGAGCAGACCGGTAAATAAGCGTAATTGACAATACTGAAGTCGTTCGACGCTCGTTTTCCTGTCTCTATAGGGTAGGTGCACACATTCAGTAATTGGCAGCGCTTTGGATACAGCACATGTCCACTGCCAGTTATTCAGCGCAGGTGAATCCTCTGTGATCACTGAATTGTGCGGAATCACCAGGTCTAATACATTGTACGGGTAAGCTTTATCTTGCGGAAACGCCCCGCATATCCGTCTCTGCAGTTTAGCAGTGGGCGTTGGTGCACTCACAGTGGGCATGGGCAGGGCCGCCATCAGGGCATTACTGCCCTTACTGCTGTATGGGGTCTGGTGAACAGCAGTACAGAAGGGGGCCCACATGTCAGGGGCCCCGCTCCTGTGCTACTAGTCATCGGGCCCCAAGTGCTGTGCGCTGCGGCGCACACATCAGCAAAGCCGCCACAGCGGTCGACATCAGAGATCTACAGAAGTGGAAGAGCTGAAGGACCTGTGGTGACGTCATCATTATCACAGGCTTTCACCATTTATCAGCTCTGCCACCAGATCACATGACGATGATGTCACCAAAGGTCCTTCAGCTCACACAGCAGCAGGTGCATCTTCACCGCAGGAGTGCGGCCAGGTAAGAAGAAAGTTATTTTTAATTTTATTTTATTACTAGCTGAAGAGCCCGGCGCTGCCCGGGCATAGTAACTAACTGTGGTTAGTTATAGCAAATTTTAATTATCCTCCATCCTATAGTCCCGTGCCCATATACCCATCATACATATCCACGATCCCATAGGCCCGTGCCCATATACCCATCATACATATCCTCCATCCCATAGTCCCGTGCCCATATACCCGTCATACATATCCACCATCCCATAGTCCAGTGCCCATATACCCGTCATACATATCCACCATCCCATAGTCCCGTGACCATATACCCATCATACATATCCACCATCCCATAGTCCAGTGCCCAAATACCCATCACACATCCTCCATCCCATAGTCCCATGCCCATATACCCATCACACATCCTCCATCCCATAGTCCCGTGCCCATATACCCATCATACATATCCACGATCCCACAGTCCCGTGCCCATATACCCGTCATACATATCCCCCATCCCATAGGCCCGTGCCCATATACCCATCATACATATCCTCCATCCCATAGGCCCGTGCCCATATACCCATCATACATATCCTCCATCCCATAGGCCCGTGCCCATATACCCATCATACATATCCTCCATCCCATAGTCCTGTGCCCATATACCCATCATACATATCCTCCATCCCATAGGCCCGTGCCCATATACCCATCATACATATCCTCCATCCCATAGGCCCGTGCCCATATACCCATCATACATATCCTCCATCCCATAGTCCCATGCCCATATACCCATCATACATATCCTCCATCCTTTAGTCCAGTGCCCACATTCCCATCACACATCCTCCATCCCATAGTCCCATGCCCATATACCCGTCATATATATCCTCCATCCCATAGTCCCATGCCCAAATACCCATCATACATATCCACGATCCCATAGTCCCATGCCCATATACCCATCATACATATCCACGATCCCATAGGCCCGTGCCCATATACCCATCATACATATCCTCCATCCCATAGTCCCGTGCCCATATACCCATCACACATCCTCCATCCCATAGTCCCGTGCCCATATACCCATCATACATATCCACCATCCCATAGGCCCGTGCCCATATACCCATCATACATATCCTTCATCCCATAGTCCAGTGCCCAAATAGCCATCACACATCCTCCATCCCATAGTCCCATGCCCATATACCCATCACACATCCTCCATCCCATAGTCCCGTGCCCATATACCCATCATACATATCCACGATCCCATAGTCCCGTGCCCATATACCCATCACACATCCTCCATCTCATAGTCCCGTGCCCATATACCCGTCATACATATCCTCCATCCCATAGGCCCGTGCCCATATACCCATCATACATATCCACGATCCCATAGTCCCGTGCCCATATACCCATCACACATCCTCCATCTCATAGTCCCGTGCCCATATACCCATCATACATATCCACGATCCCATAGTCCCGTGCCCATATACCCATCACACATCCTCCATCTCATAGTCCCGTGCCCATATACCCGTCATACATATCCTCCATCCCATAGGCCCGTGCCCATATACCCATCATACATATCCACGATCCCATAGTCCCGTGCCCATATACCCATCACACATCCTCCATCTCATAGTCCCGTGCCCATATACCCGTCATACATATCCTCCATCCCATAGTCCCGTGCCCATATACCCATCACACATCCTCCATCTCATAGTCCCGTGCCCATATACCCATCATACATATCCTCCATCCCATAGGCCCGTGCCCATATACCCATCATACATATCCTCCATCCTTTAGTCCAGTGCCCATATACCCATCATACATATCCTCCATCCCATAGTCCCGTGCCAATATACCCATTATACATATCCTCCATCCCATAGGCCCGTGCCCATATACCCATCATACATATCCTCCATCCTTTAGTCCAGTGCCCATATACCCATCATACATATCCTCCATCCCATAGTCCCGTGCCCATATACCCATCACACATCCTCCATCCCATAGTCCCGTGCCCATATACCCGTCATACATATCCTCCATCCCATAGTCCCGTGCCCAAATACCCATCACACATCCTGCATCCCATAGTCAACCATTATGACATCATAATGAGCGGCGGGGCTTGCAACCTATGATGACATCAGTGTCGCCATGGCAACCATTGTGACATCATAATGAGGGGCGGGGCTTGATACACACACACTTTTTCCCCAGTATGTAGATAGGGGCAAAATTGTTTGGTGAATTGGAACGCGCGGGGTTAAAATTTTGCCTCACAACATAGCTTAGGACGCTCTCGAGGTCTAGACGTGTGACTGTGCCAAATTTTGTGGCTGTAGCTGCGACGGTGCGGATGCCTATCCCGGACATACACACACTTGAGCTTTGTATATTAGATTGAAAGCGGCAATATATTTCCCCAATATATTGCTGGGGCAGAATGGTATTCTCTTCAACATATTTATTAACGATCTGGTAGAAGGTTTGCACAGTAAAATATCGATATTTGCAGGTGATACAAAACTATGTAAAGCAGTCAATACAAGAGAAGATAGTATTCTGCTACAGATGGATCTGGATAAGTTGGGAACTTGGGCCGAAAGGTGGCAGATGGGGTTTAACAATGATAAATGTAAGGTTATACACATGGGAAGAATAAATCAATATCACCATTACACACTGAACGGTAAACCACTGGGTAAATCTGACATGGAGAAGGACTTGGGGATCCTAGTTAATGATAAACTTACCTGGAGCAGCCAGTACCAGGCAGCAGCTGCCAAGGCAAACAGGATCATTGGGAGCATTAAAAGAGGTCTGGATACACATGATGAGAGCATTATACTGCCTCTGTACAAATCCCTGGTTAGACCGCACAGGGCGTACTGTGTACAGTTTTGGGCACCGGTGCTCAGGAAGGATGTAATGGAACTAGAGCAAGTACAACGAAGGGCAACAAAATAAATAAAGGGGATGGGGGAACTACAATACCCAGAGAGATTAGCAAAATTAGGATTATTTAGTCTAGAAAAAAATGACTGAGGGCCGATCTAATAACCATGTATAAGTATATAAGGGGACAATACAAATATCTCTCCGAGGATCTGTTGATACCAAGGAAGGTGACGGTCACAAGGGGGCATTCTCTGCGTCTGGAGGAGAGAAGGTTTTTCCACCAACATAGAAGAGGATTCTTTACAGTTAGGGCAGTGAGAATCTGGAATTCCCTGCCTGAAGAGGTGGTGATGGCGAACTCAGTCAAGGGGTTCAAGAGAGGCCTGGATGTCTTTCTGGAGTGTAACAATATTGTATCTTACAGTTATTAGGTTCTTTAGAAGGATTTAGATCTGGGGATTTATTTTGACCGAATATAGGCTGAACTGGATGGACAAATGTCTTTTTTCGGCCTTGCTATGTTACTATGTTAGTATTATGCAGCCACTCCACACACAGTATAATGCAGCCCCCTCAGAGTATAATGCAGCCCCTTCAAAGCATAGTGCAGCCCCTCACACACAGTATAATGCAGCCCCTTTAGAGTATAATGCAGCCCCCCAGAGTATGATGAAGCCTACTCACAGTATAATGCAGCCACATACACAATATAAAGCAGCACCCCCAGAGTATAATGCAGCCCCACACACAGTATAATGCAGCCCCCACACAGTATAATTCATACCCCCCACAAACACACACAGTATAATGCAGCCCCCTGACACACACAGTATATTTCAGCCCCCCACATACATACAGTATAATGCAGCACCTTAAGAATATAATGCAGTGCCCTCAGCATATAATGCAGCCCTCTAAGAGTATAATGCAGCCCCACACACACAGTATATTGGAGCCCCCCACACAAGGTAAAGCGCACAGGCATATCTGGGGGGGCAGCCGAAGCATGTGCCCTGGGCGCAACTGGCAGGTGGGCGCAGTCAGGCTGCCTAATGTGGTGGTCCGCATTGTCTCCCCCGGTGGCTGCATTATGCTTCCCCCATACTGGGAGTCAGCCGCTTTCTGTGTTGGCAGTCAAGCTGACAGCCGCTGCAGAGAAGCTGCCTTGTGCTGGCTCCCAGGGATCAATTGTACTGGCGTCTCTTTATTGTCTGGGGGGATTTAGAGTGGGGGTGGGGGATACTTAATGTATGTGGGGATTTGGAGTGCGATAGGGGTTATTTAATGCTTTGGGTGGATTTGGAGTGGTGATGGGGGGTACTTAATGTGTGGGGGGATTTGGAGTGGGGACGGGGGATAATTAATGTGTGGGGGATTTGGAGTGGGGTTGGGTGATATTTAATGTGTGGGGGGATTTGGAGTAGGGATGAGGGTTATTTAATGTGTGTGGGGATTTGGAGTGGGGATGGGTGATACTTAATGTGTGGGGGATTTGGAGTGGGGATGGGGGGCATTTAATGTGTGGGGGGATTTGGAGTGGGGATGTGTGATACTTAATGTGTGGGGGATTTGGAGTGGAGATGGGGGTTATTTAATGTGTGGGGTGACTTGGAGTAGGGATGGGGGTTATTTAATGTGTGTGAGGGATTTGGAGTGGGGATGGGGGGTTATTTAATGTGGGTAGATTTGGAGTGGGGATGGGGATACTTAATGTGTGGGGGGATTTGGAGTGGGGATGGGGTATTTAATGTGTGGAGAGATTTGGAGTGGGAATGGGGGGTTATTTAATGTGTGGGCAGATTTGGAGTGGAGATGGGGGTTATTTAATGTGGGGGGATTTTAAGTGGGGATGGGGGATTGGGGGATTTGTAGTGGGGATGGGGGATTTAATGTGTGTGGGGAGATTTGAGGACACAAAATGAAGAGTAGGTATGAGG